>NW_020664419.1:52241484-52267877 GCF_002925995.2 Terrapene triunguis | reverse complement strand
TGTTCTTTTTGAGAATAGATAAAGTTCATGTCCACTGTGAGGACAGAGATAAAGAGTCTGGTAGTGGAAAAAGGTTCCATGCTGTTGTTTGCTACAATGAAGATTTGTTTGTTCCTACATCCCTTTCTTGCAAATGAATGGCCACTTAATAGGTGTTAGCTTGGTAACTTTGATGACACCTGGCTAGTGGTGTCAACTTGTCCTTTGTTTTAAAGAAACAGGTTTAACCACTACCCAGACTTGTCTGGTAAACACACTTCAGTCATGATTTCAGCTTATGTTCATAACTTTACTAATAATATTGCTATACACATTTCATAATGATATTATTGACCAGCAAGTTAGTAGTTTTCAAATGATACCTCGCAAGCCATGTTTTGTACAAAGATTATTACAGTAGTGTGTAGGGTGTGAATACAGGGGTGCATTCGGTCACACTTGAGAACAGTGTTATTGTGTGATTGTTTTCTGACTGGGAGTGGTCATGCACTCAAGACATGCCTGCCTATCCTATATGATTCCTACTGGGAGTATGAGTAATCTGTACAATGGGGATAGGCTCCAGTTCAGGAAAACACATGCCTAAATCCCATTGGCTTCAATGGAATTTAAGTACGTGTTAAAGCATGGTCGTGAATGGAGATATTTTCCTGAACTGGAACCTGGATCATGGGTGAGGAGCATAGGTCTGCAAATGTGCAGGCCATACTCCCAGACACCTACACTACATTGTGTAATGTTATCCTTAGCTCCTGTGTAAAGGGATCTGAGGAATAACCTCTCCAGGTTTTGTGAGCGGCAGGAATAGGGGAAGAAAACCTCAACTCTCACTTGCCTTCTGTCCATGGGTTTTATGTACACTTGTGGCCAGAATTTGGACCCTAGGATATAACTAAAGTTATAACTATAAAACCATGTTACATATAGCCAGGAATATTTGTTCCCATTTTGTACTACATTGGATGGTGGTTTGAGACAATCAATATATCAAAATCTGCATCTTTCGCTGAATTAATGTCTGGCTAAATTTACATGCCCTGGATTTCAACAGAGCTCATCTGATCAGTGTGTAAAGCATGTCCTGACCTAACACATCTCCTTGCTGCCAAGAGCCCTCCCCTGTCTCCAGCATGCATTCGCCAAGTGACCTGCCTCCCAGCTGCCAGTTCACAGCCCATCAGTTGGAGCTGGAAATCAGCAAATGGAAGAGGGCACAGACACTCCCAGCTGACCCACACGGGCTTAGGAAAGGAACTGACATGGAATAAAGAAAGAGACAGACCTACCTGAGACAGGGAATAGCAGCAGTTGTAGGGTGAGATTGTGGGAGGGTTAGGAGGTGGGCGAGGGTCTGATCTCCTATAGGGAAGAAGAGGGAGAGATCAGCAGCTGGAAAGAAGCCTGTTGCATAGTGGGAGGACTGACAAATTTAGAATGAGTAACATACTTGTCATTAGTTCCACAGGGTACCTCACTGTGAAAAGTATAGGATTAATTTAGGCACCAGCTGCCTGGATAATATTTCTTTGAATTACTAGATGAAATGTCAGATTTTGTGTTAACAGTAACAGCAACAAACTTGAAAGATCTGCCCAAAACTTGAAATGTAATAGCTATCCCCTTGCTAGCACCATCCTACCTTAATTATTCTTGATACTGGTGAATTATAAAAATGCATTTACATTCACTCTTAAAAGTGTCATGCTGTAATAAATTCACATTAGAATTATCAGGATCAGGTAACTACTTATGGATAGTATTCTATGGGTATTGCTGAAACAATTCATAGTTTACAATGGTCCAACAAATGGAATGAGACACTGTGCCTGTGGACCATAAAGATGAAGTAAAAACCTGAGATTGCTACTGTCAATTTGAAATATCAATATCAAATCAATCTCAAGGTTAGCACCATTTAGAAAAGTGACTGTAACATACACTTATTAGGAAATCTGGATTTAGAGAAAGTTTTGTGTACTTTCTGAACTCTGATAGCTTCAAGTGAAAAATAGACCCTTGTCCATCTCAGTGATTTTTAGTGTAAAACAAAAATGTTGTTCAGAGTGAACACTAGTAGTATATCCATTTTTAAAACCAGTTATCAATGGTAGCCGTTTATTTAATCGCTATTTAGACAAAGAACTGCAAAGCTACCTGTAAATCAAATTACATTCTCAACACATGACAAGGCAAACACGTATAATGGAACCCAGGTGTTAGACTAATTTCTAATTTAGCCATAAATGAAGAAAAGAGAAATATTAATCCTCAATACAAGTTGTTGTGGTATTACAGAATCCATCATAATGAAGAAGTGACCCCACTTTGCATAAAGGTTAACTGTACAAATGGTACTGCATTCACAAAAATGTTAATGAGTTTATGTGTGGCAGCAGGTAAGCAAGAGATGGCAGAAGGAAGCTATTGTGATAGGCAGATAATTACAATGGAAGTCATGTCTTGGATAATGACTAGGATTCACATCACATATCTTTTCAGTCACAGTACAATTTCTCTAGCTCTGTTTATGGTAATCTATGGGATTATTTGACAGCAAGGTGACATTTTGACTTTGGAACAAATTTCTTTCATAGACAGCGCAATTACTCACTGATATTGTGACATTCAATTAGACACAGCCCTGCTGTGTAATTTAGATTTTAGAAAATATACAAATATTTAATACATTGAGGTCCTTTTGGGTTTTAACATTCTGATCTTTTTATTCTAAATGCTTTGGTTTTACTACTATGCGGTAGTTGAGAGAAATTAAACAATTGTGAATATTTAACCATTGGACTGCTAGGACTTTTTTTAAAAAAGGAAAATATTATGTTTCCAATACTTAGACAGCTTAAGAACAAGGAATATGGACTCCCAAGTAAGGCTTATCTGTATTTTAAACTATACTGAGTAACAGCAAGTGTGCTTTTTCAAAGAGTATAAGGTATTCAGTCTGTTTTTAGGATACAGTGGGCCAGATTCTTGGCCTTAGACCCTGCACTCCCAAGCACCCAAAAAACAGCTCTAACTGAGCAAGCAAGGATTATCCCTGACACAGGGAATACTCAGATGGTGTTGTAAGTCTATTCCACTGACTATTCTCCACGTAGGGGGTATTTCAGGAGCAGGGAGAGGGCATCAAGGGCAGGAGAGGAGGTGTGGACCTCCTGATGCTCCACTAGATCCTTGAACTTCTGGGACCACAGCAGAGCTGGTATAATTTAGAGCAGACATTGCGGGGGACTGTGTGCGTTTTGATGCAGAGTCAAAGCCAAACAGTGAGCCTCAATGGTGAACAGTCAGTATGTTAAAGGGTAAGTAGTGTTAAACCTAGTTCAGTGAATTGTTCATAAGTGATAAACGATTTACTTGGTAAACAGATTGCAATTTTTAAGAATTATGTTTGCTGTTTGAAATTGTTCAAGGAATGCATTTTGCAAACCAAATTTCAGCCTCTGAGTTGCTCATGAACTGTTTCCTACAAATATTCCTGTAAGTGTTTGTTTGATATTTATGATTCAATATCTGAACTGTGTGATTGGTCACCTAAATCACATTGTATTGCTTTTCTTCCTTTATTGGATGACCTAACCTTCCAACACTGCTTCTACCCAAAATGTGTCTTGTTTCATAGTGTCACAGGCCTGAAATTCACTTTCCACAAACTATATGAATAAAATATTGTTTGCAAAAAGAGTACAAAAGGGAGTGTGAACATAGTCAAAGCAAAAATCTGTTTAGAAATCACCAAAATGTCTGCAAATATCTTTTCTTACTATTGGTCCAGCTCTTGTCATTCTACTGATTTTTTAAATAAATTCTACAGTCTAAAATTCACATATCTATCATTTTTGTGACTATGGATCTTTTGGAAATGTCCATTATTTTAAGATACCCAAAGCATAAATCAGTAATCAGCACAATGAGAAGGTAACCATTCTTAATAATGCCTGCATTATTCCTTCCACTGAGTTTAGGTTTAAACTGTTATACTGAAATTGGCTTCAGAAAAGTTGACTTAGGTAACTTATTTATAGTCATGATGTGGAAAAAAACAATTTGCTACCAGTAGCCTATTATTTCCTCTTCTGCTCAGTAATTTGTGACCTGAATGAATAAAGCCTATGGCTTTAATAGGATGAGGAAGTTGCTAAGATTTGTGAGAGCAGTGAGACTGTCACTTTATTTCTCCTTCCAAGTAGATAAGTTACAATGATGATGATCTTACATTTATATAGTAGCTTTCATGCCAAAGGATCCCAAGTGCTTTACAAATGTTACAAATTATGCAATGATCTTTTCATCCACTACTGAAATTCAGCAACCTCTGTTGTGAATCAGTATTTAACAGTGCACAGCAAAACTCTGCGTCTCTTTAGGACAGGAAATGAATTCCTCCTCCAAAATGCAGGGAGAATATAGGAAGACAGACTAACTATTCAAGTGGGAATTCAGCCAGGACATGAGGATTAACACCCCTCTTCTTAGAAAGTGCGTCACGGGATATTTAATGATGTTGCTTTTATGCTTCATCACAAGGACAGAGAGTTCAATAGTTCAGTGCAATGACTGCTACCTACTGAAGCACTTAGGGTTCAGTCCTACACGATGCTGAGCACTCCGGTTCCGATCCAGCAAAGCACTGGAAAATCATTCTAATGAGGTGTTTAAACTTAAGCATGTGGTTAAGATCTCAGCCAGAGTACTTGACACCTTGCAAATTCAAGCCTCATGCCTCTGACCAATGGAAATATAACAGATTGTCCTAAAATAAGAGCCTTTTATCTTTTAAGGTTTATAAGGTCTAACTCCCCCTGTAGCAGTGGCTTAACAACTACCTCTCTAGAGCTGGGAGCTCCAGTCAGAGTGAGAGGCACTGACAGAAACCACAGGGGAGTTTGGTCTGAGTGGGAGTTTGGCAGAAAGAAAGAGAGAGAATGCAACTTAGTTAGTTGAATATAGCTTGTAAAAAATATGGTAAATTATATCAACAGCTAAGATACCATAGCTTCTAACTTAAAAGGAAACATAGTACAGCCTAATAAGCAATCAATCAGAGAAAAACCTGTTGCACCATATAGAAAGTCAGCAGATTAATTTGGTGGAGAATACCCAAATTACTGCACAAAGTGCAGAATGTGCGGCTACCTATGCACCTGATGAAAGCTTCTGGAGCAGCTTATATAGACCTAATTATGTCAGTGTCTACACTACAGCCTTTCTCCCGCCGATGTAAGTGCCCTACTACACTGACATACTAGCTCCACCTCCACAACAGGCGTAAGGCTTATGTCAGTGTAGTTAGGGCAACACAATGTCTGTGTAGACACAGTGTCCCTTACATGTGCTGTTGTCTGTCTTCTCAATTTTCATGGCAGCGCAGGACCATGACCAACCCTCCAACAGAGGTAGATGAGTCTACTCCGTCCTCACCCATTAATCAGGTCATGCCACGAGATGGGGTTACAGCTGTGAAATGTAGAAAACTGTGATGATAGGAGATTTGGTCATTGGAGATATTGCTATTGATAGCTGAGTAAGCTGTGAAAGTGAGAAGCATTGGGTTATTTGCAAAGGTTGCAGGATCTCATGAATATGTTTTTAAGCAATTTTCTAGTGAGTTTTGGGGAGGAGTCCATAATCATGGTACATAGTAATATAAATGATATAGAGAGGACCTGGAAGTTAAATTTATATGACTAGCTAAAGGCATAGGTCTTTATAGTAGCTTTCTTTGAGATGTTTTTAGTTCCATGTGCAGAGCCAGTTAGACAGTAGGAACTTCAGTCTCAATGCATTGATGAGAAGATGGTGTAAAGAAAGGATATTTAAATATATTAAGCACTGGGGAAAGGGAGAGCAAATACATAAGGGATGAGGTAAATTCCAGAAAAAGTAGGAGGGTGTCAGACTAAAGAGTAAAATAAAAATTGCCACATAGCAAAACATAAACCTATAAATGGCTATATACAAATATGAGAATGGTAAAAGCAAAACTAGAATGCCTGACAATGAAATAGGACTTTGCATAATAGATATTACTGGAATATGCTGGAGTGACATATTAATACGATGCTATAACATCTGCTCATAAACTATACAGGTAGGCCAAATTGGATGCGGGGAAGTAGCACTATGTTTAAAAGATTCCATGGAGTCTAATGAGATATTTCTGAGTGGAGAGGTCTAGACAGTAGAATCTGTATGGGTACAAATCCCAAGTCATAAGAATACAAATATACTAGAAGGATTATGCTACCGGCCTCCTGATGAGGAAAGGATATTGAGTGCACAACGTTGATGCAGAGGAAAGCATTAGCGAAGTCTAACGAAACAGTAATTACAGCTTATTTCTACTATTCACATCTAATTGATGTTTGTGTTGGTGTTGTAGCCATGTTGGTCCTGGGATATTACAGAGACAAGGTGGGTGAGGTGATATCTTTTATTGGTTCATCTCTCTCACCAACAGAAGTTGGTCCAGTGAAAGATATTACCTCACCCCCTTATCTCTCTATTCATATCTAAATTAGTCAAACATCAAAATGGGACAAGGTTTAGAGAAGCAATTTTTTGACACTTTAAATGATTACTTTCTGGGTCAGCTAGTTGTAGAAGAGAAGCTATTCTCTGCTTAGTCCTAAGTAACACACAGGAGTTGGTCTAGAAATAACTGAAGTTGAGCCACTAAGTAAGAATGACCACAATATACTTACATTTCACGCATCCAGAGGTGAAGGAGGAAATCATATCAAAAACTAGCATCATGACACTAAACTTCAGAAAGGGGGATTATTAAAAAAAACAAAAAGGAAGCTAGTCAAAAAGATCCTGAAGTCCAAAGTGAGGAAAATTAAAATCCTTAGCCCCAGCATGGAGGCTACTTAAGCTTGCCATGACGGATTCACAGAAGGTATGTGTATGACTAAACATCATAAAAAGTTAAATGGCAAAGCCCAGGAAGTTTCAGCCATGCAGGTAGGTATCCTTCAGAAAACAGAAATCCAACCACAGTGAGGCAGGTAGAAAGGAGCATGTAATGTGGATTCAGGTCACAGCAGAAGTAGAGAGAGTTTGGAGCTAAAACACCCCCCACAAGCAGTAGGTTCTGATGGCCTTATGCATTTCCCACCATCAACATTTGCACAGAACCAGCTGTGCTGGCCAGTGCAGGAGGGGATATCCCCAGCCACTCTCTGGGAAAGCTAGTGCCAACAGCAACACTAGCTTGAAGCAATCCTTGCACTCAGGGAAGGGCAATGTGTGCTTAGTTTCTGCCTGGGTTGATTAGGTGGGGAGGCACCATGGGTGCCCTGCTTCCATTGTGCTTCTCACAGGTCCAGACATAATCAAGCCCTTTAACCTTGAGTAACCTGAAATAACTTACCAAAGTGCAATAAAGGACTGGGGGGACACATAGTCCCCTTGAACAAACACTTCCGTTAATATACAAGTGTCTTTTAAAAAAAATCTCTTTTAGTATTTTTTTTGTTTGCAACTGACTTTTGTTACTTACAC
This sequence comes from Terrapene triunguis, assembly GCF_002925995.2. Lineage (NCBI taxonomy): Eukaryota > Metazoa > Chordata > Testudines > Emydidae > Terrapene > Terrapene triunguis. The sequence goes on along the minus strand of NW_020664419.1, from coordinate 52,260,356 downwards.
TTGCAGTCACTCTCTTCTACAAAATAACTTTGGGGAACCCCCCCCGCACCTTCTTATGGTATCTCTGATATGTCCCCTCCAGTAATGCATTTTTGCAAGAGAAATGTCAGTGAGCTATATGTCAGAGCTATCGCTCCGTCTTTACAAAGCAACACAAAACTGCTCACAAAATTATTCTTTAGACCCCTGGCTATTTGAACAAATACTCTCTCAAGACATCCTTTCTTTGTTTTTGTTCACCTAGCAAGTGAATGAATGAAATAGCGTGTGCAGGTGTGTTTCAAAAAGAAGAATGCCTGTTACCTCAGCACAGAGATGTAGGAGGTTCATATGCTTTTACATGGAGTTTAGTCCTAATAAAATCTGTATATGCTTGAAACTTTTTATCCCAAAATCCTGAATCATTCAAAAATGAGAGGAAAAAGTAATAATGTAATTGCTTTTTAGTCAGGATGAATAAGGGATTAAGTAAAATGTGACGTGAACTCATAGATCGGTGATTCTCAGCAACAGATTTGTGTAACCAGAGGGTTTCGTCCTGCAATTCCCATCCCAGTAGTTCCCCTACTTCTTTCACTGCCCCCTCAAACACATTCACACTCCAAAATGCTACAGATGGCAAAATATATTCCATTTGCATCCTCCACATGATTCAGGGAAAGTAAATATTCCATTTTGAACCATATAGGAGCTGAACAATGTAAGGGAAATGTGTTTAATTTCTCATCTATTTTAACATTAGAGTTATGTAAATTTGATTAAAATAGAGATTTAAATAAAAATGGAATTGCACAATGAACTACATATCTTTGCCATTCTACTTCCATCTGCCTGTGTGCATCATGGTACTCCAGCTCCCTCTGCTGTTTAGTTGATTGCCTTAATATTTCAGATTTGCAATGAGTTTTACTATATTTTTAATCATCTCTGTGTTTTGCTGAGAAAAAATGATGCAGATTAAAATTGCACCTAAAGCAATGAAATGATTGCTTGAATTGATAAACAGAGTGTGTAAAGTTTCGTATAATTACTGTTCCTCGTCTTTTCAGGGACTAGCAAAAAGCCCCAGTCTTCTGATTGCTTTTCAATGACTTTGCAGTGCATATTTTGTCATTATATTTTGAGTCTGATTTGGTGTAACAGGAATTTATCAGTAGCTTAGGCTGGCATCACGTTACCTTGTTATGTAAATTCTCACTGATTATTTTTAATAATTGTTCCTTCCTGTACTTTGTACTATTTTATTCCCAAGTGTCACTTTCAGCTGTATCTCTGGAATACTTTACCTCTTAATGCTTTACAGTGTACAGTCACCAAAAATGCTAAATAAAATCAAATGAGCAGTTTGCATACCTGTCTGTCATTGTTTCTGCATTTCTAAATAGGTTCTCTACAGCTTCCCCTATACCAGCCCGCCGTCAGAATACAGCAGTAGACACTCAAAACAATGTATGTTGCTGTCAAAGTGCAATATTAAAATATACTTATCACAACAGAACTATGTTAAATAAGGTGTAAAAGGAAGGGAAGGAATTACTGGAATTAATACATGTTATATGCATTATGAAAAATGCAGCATCACATCACACTGAGTAAAATGGGAATTTGAAAAAGAAGCAAAGGCTAAGGGAGTATTAACACACAAGATTATGCTGTTCCAAGGCATCTGTGATTCACAGGGGATTTTAGAAAATGCAGAAGGTCTAGTTAGATTACATCAAAGAAGGAAAGCTTAGAATTCAATGTGTAATTTTCTCCATAGGAGTATACGTATTATGTCTTTTCTTTAACCATTTTATTCTGCTGGATATTCAGCCACTATGCAACCTGTGGCTATGCAACAGCAAGTCACTGATAGAATTACTCGAAGAAAATAAGATTAGTAGCTCTCCACATGAAATTCTGAAAAATTATTGAAAACACAGGTTTTGGGGAGCCTTGGACTAGATTATACCATCTCCAGGAGAGCTAGGATGTGATCGTGAAAGAACTGCATCAATGGGCAACCCCAGCAGCAATGTTACCAACTAACCACATATGCTGCCTTTGAGAATGTGGGGCAGCTTCTCATCATACTTGTACAGAACAAACAAAAAAATAAAATTTCTTGACATTCCAATGCCATTTTAACCTGCTCCATTGTTCCTCTGGAACAGCACTGACCATGTCTGTGGCCCACAGTCTCTGAATCCTGCCCTCCAAATGCTTTGTTGCTGAGGTTTAAAAAAAAAAAAAAAAAAAGCCTATATGATACAGAATCTGCTCCTGCTAACTGGTGAAGTTGCTGTCTTCTCTAAATGCTTATTACTGCAACCTTTTCTCACACTGAGTAATACTTGTGGGAGTAGTCCCACTGAAGTTGATGGGACTACTCACACAAGTGAATGTTACTCAATGTCAAAGTCGTAGAATTAGTCCATAAGTGATTTACTGGATGATTAATGGTGAGCTTTCTAATTTGAAGTGAATTAGGATCTGTAGCACAGATTTGATTCTTAGCAGTTCATCTGAAGAGTTTTCTGTGGAGAACACATTTGACCAACTGGTCAATAGCCTTGCATCCTACATCAATCTGGAGACTGATTCTCCACTGCCTTGCCCCTGTGTAGTCTTTTACATCTATGAAGCGCGTGCAAAACAGGCATCAAACACTACTAAGACCTCTACTTTGCATAAGTGTAAATGACTAAACTGATTGGAAGGCAGCAGGGAATCAAGCCCAAGGTATGATGGTCCACATATACTACAGTGATGGCATCTCTCTTCTGGCTGAAAAAAAATGCTATTTTTAAATTTAAGAGGTTATTATTCTGTGTGTGTCATACCTACTGCAAGAAAACTAGTTTGCAGAGATATTTTCAATTTAGTTTTAAATACTGTGAAGCCTGTGGTCTTTCTCACCTCTTGTGGCAGAGAGTTCCATGCCTAGGTCCAGATCCTGCGAAAATTCTGTAGTTGCTGCTCATGAATCTCTTACTATCAAGCAATAGTGTCACTAGGTGTGGTAGTACAGAGAAGTGATCTTTCAGGCCCTGATTCAGGACAGCACTTAAACATATGCTTGACTCCCATTGATGCTTTCCTGAATTGAGGCCTTAAGTAGTCTGAGCTTATCCCACACAGGACTTGAAAGCCAGGATGAAGACCAGGACTCCTAACAGATCAAGATTGGCCAGTGGCCCAAAGGGAGTAAATACAACAACCCCTTCTAATGGTTAAGGCCTCAAAATTGAGAGTTATTATTACTTAAGAACTGTGTTGGCATCGAGGCTTTATAGAAAAGACAAGACAGAGAGCTCAGAGAATAAAAAAACAATTCTTAATGGCAAGGTTTCTTCACTTTCCAAATAGCCTAAGGAAACTCATAGTTTCAGCAGCCTTTCACAAGGGTACTGTTGACACAGCAAAAGAGACTTCCTTTTTCCCCCGTGTGTGAAATAATGAATTGGAATATAGCTATCAAATATTAAGATAGTGAGAGGACTATCTGATTAGATGATGAGAGGACTACTCTCATTTTGACTGAATATTTCAAATCTTTGGCAGAAGTATGGGTCATCATCTAATTGGTCCACAGCAGCACTCCAACCAGAGGAGCCAAGTTGGACCACCCAACAGGAATGGGATAAAATGGCTCCTTCAACGCATCACTTCCTGAAAGCTGAAGACACCTGGAAGGTAGAAGACTGAGCTGGCCACCTAAGTACTTGATGTCATCGGCTACCTTGGATAGGCACATTTAACTGTCTTTTATTTTCCAGGAATTCAGATTGCCTGCTAGCACATCAGGACAAGACTATAGTCATGTCCATTCTTTGCTCCGCCTGTATTTGCAGCATCAACTCCTGTGGTGAATAGTGACTGAGCTGAAAACTGACAGCTGAGCAAAGATCTGTTGATAAGTAACACACACTTTCTCTTGGTGACAACCCAAATCACTCAATTGACTACTTCCTGAAACTGGGTACTTAATTAGTAAGGGCATTTCCATGTTTGCGTATGTGCTTTAAAGACTGTCACAGAGTTAGGCTTTGTCTACACTGACAATTGAACGACAAAACTTTAGTCTTTCAGAGGTGTTAACCTGAAAGACAAAAGTTTTGCCATAACAAGTGCCAGTGTGAACAGCGCGTTGTCGGCGGGAGCGCTCTCCTGCCAACACCACAAACGCTGCTTGTTGGGGATGGGAGTTTTTTGTCGGCAGGAGAGCCGACAAACAGCAGCTATACTGCTTGACTTTTAGCGGCACGGCAGTGGTGATACAGCCATGTCGCTAAAACTTGTGTAATGTAGACAAAGCATTAGTATGTGTTCTTGTTTTGTAATAGGTTCCAATCAAAATAGTTGTAAAATAGCTTTGAAATTGAACAAGTTACTGTTGCTAACTAGGATTGTGAAACAGTCTGCATGTGTCTATTATAGTTAGCTTTGAAAAAGATTAGCTTTGTATTGGTAAATGTCAATAAACGTTGATTTCATCGTACTTGCAAAGTGACAATATTTCCATTGATGACTGAAATTTACAGAAAGGCAAAGTAAGAAAATTCTGCTTGAAATTATTAGCTTGATTTAAGACTATTTACTTTGTATGTTTTGACATATGATGTGGACATTTGTTTTAATCGTTACAAAGCTTTAATTTTTTTAAATCTCAATATCACTAAATAAGCGTGACCAACCCACAATTTTCTGCAATTGTGAAAATTTAAATAAAAATAGGAAAAAAAATTAACCCAATTTCCCACAGCTGTGAAAATTTAAATTGATAATAAAAAATGCTTAACAAGCATGTTATCCATCAAAATTATAAAAAAATAAAAATTGAATTCAGCCAAGCATAACTTCAGTTAATGATTTCACACTGGCTTTCAAGTTTTAAGTGTATACAAATGTAAAAGGAGATCACATATGAAAGTAGTTTGTTAGTTAGGAGTGTTAATAAGATCCTGGTGCTAATATAATTTATGTGGAAGCAGGTTAAGAGCTGAATACTATAGATCTGTTGGGAAGGAGACCTGGGGAGAGGAGGGGAGTGGTGTGCAAGTAATTGACCAAATTGTCTTGTTTTAACTTTGGGTGGTGGTTCCTCTGTGGTAACACCTCCCAGTTGATAACCAATTGGCAAAAGTCAAAAGGGACTGAGTCAAAATCTAAACAGTCACCTTCCCAAGACAGTGATTGAGTATCATTGTTTTTCATTGTGTTGATTCTCAAAACCTGGATGGTTATTGTATTAATCAATTTTCTAGCCAGTGTTAGTAAAATCATAGTCCATTACTACTTTTACCTTATATCCTATACTATTAGTTGATATTGTTAAGGACAGTTACTAAAACTCTATAAAACCTGTTGAGTTGGTTTTTCTTTAGTTAAATAACTGAAATTCAAATAATCCTAAGAAAAGCAGTACAGGTAATCAGTTTACTTAATTAAGATTTGTTTTATACCTTATCTTTCTGACACCCTTTACATAATGCTGTTTGTGACTTAAGGCTTAGCTACGTCTACAATGCAGAGCCTGTGCCAGCACAACTATGCCACCAGAGCCCCCTAGTGCAGAAGCAGCATACAGTGAAAGGAGTTTTTCTGCTGGTGCAGGAACATCTTGTCCCCAAATGATGTTTGTTTCTGTTGGCATAGCTATCTTCTGTTGGCATTGCAGTGTCTACATTGGTGGTTATGCTGGCATAGCTATGTCTCTAGGGGGCTTGGGGTTTCTCACACCCCTGACTAAAAACTTCTTATGGCATAACTGTGTAAGTGTAGGACCAAACTTTAGGTTGCGATTCAGTAATTTAATATGGGCAGATAGATTCCTACATCCGAGAAGAGCCCCACAAGTCACTGCATGGAGCACTCTGCATAGGAGAAGGGCCAAAACTGTATATTTGTAAGTAATCACCTGAGATGAAAGAGTATCTCGTTGTCCTCTTTAAAAAATTTAAAAGAAAAAGTCACTATTTTTAAACAACCACTAACAGCATAAAACAGACTGACTAAGATTTTTAGAAGTGGGTGCCTAAACTTAAGTTAAATACATGGTTAAATGTTCAAAAACTGAATGCCTAGAAACTCCCCTTGACTTCAGTGGGAGCTTCTGTGCTCATTTGAAAATCTAGTCATTTATTTAGGGCTTGGATCTTCAAAGGAGTCTAAGGGTTTGTCTACATAGTACATTATTGCCCACCAGCTAGGGTGTAAATTCTAGCATGCATAAGTGAGTTGTGCACTAACTGACATGTGGACCCTGCTGCATGTTGACATAGTCGTGTTTCAAGTAGGACTCTGTCAATGTGCTCTAGGTAACTTTTAGTGCACGCAGCAGGGTCCAAACAGACAGTTCGTGTGCAACATCCTGGTGCACACTAGAATTTACATGCTTGCTGGTTCTACACTAATGTACAGTGTAGACAAGCCCTAAAGGGAAGATTCACGAAGGAGACTTAGGCTCAGTGTTGCAACACCCGACTAGGTGCCCTGGCGCCTGATGGAATCACACCACCACCACCAGCTGTGTTTTGTATGGAGCCCAATCTAGTAGGCATCCTCTAAGGTGGCCTCTGAGCACTACAACTGCATCAGCGAGTTAGGCAGGGGAATGCCTAGTTTGTGAATCCTGCCAGGGCTTAGGTGTTGAGTGTCAAAATTTGAGCATGGGCACTGCTGCCTACCAGCAAAAATTTAGGTGCCTAGCAAATTTAGGCACCTACAGGGTTTGGCAGCAGCTAAGCAGAGGTTTTGAGGATCTAAATATTGGACTTAGGTACCTGAAGCAGCAGTTAAGCACCTAAATCCCTTTGTGGACCTAGCCTTAAGTGCCCGTATGTGGATTTAAGATCCCGACTTTAGGTACCCACTTTGAAAAAGGAATGCTCAATTATCAGTATCATATGCAGACATAGCTACACAACACAATTTGTAAAAATCTGAACATCTTAAATCACTTTATTTAGTAAAGATAAAAGACATTTTGAAACATTCTTAATTGGACTGAGCAGATTTACACATGAATTGAAATGTGTGGATTAAAAATTTGATATGTCAAAAGAAACACTGAAAAACAGGCGAGGAAATACATGGTTTACAGCTCTTGTTCATTTACTCAGATTATTTCTAACTCATCAGTGGAACTTGGCTTTTGTGTAAGCTTTCCATACAAAATTGTAGTTTACTTGCCAGAATTTCCTCTCTCCACCAGCAACAGGTATATATGCTATGTTTTCAGTGTGACAGCACTGCTAATGGTTAACAGTCACCTTTACAAATTTGCATAATATCGATCCCGGTTCTGAAAGTTTCTGTAAGCATACTTGGCATCTGATTTACTGTGTGGGACTCTTCCAAATGGTTCATGATCATTGAAACAGGAGTCAAAAACTCCATCCACAGCTTTTTCTGCTGTTTCTTTGCTAACTTTTCTAACAGCCAAAATGGAGCGAATGGCTCTGTCTCGTACACAGGTCTAAGAGAAATGGAGAAAAAAATTGTAGTTACGATTTGAGGATTTAAGGTCACAAGTTACAAACCCTTTTGTACAGATCTATCCAAATGTTAGTTCCTACTGCACGTGCATCAACATAAAGGTTACCGTTAATTATGTATCACAGAAAACTGACACCATTCCAAATACAGTAACTCCCCACTTAACGTCCTCTCGCTTAACGTTGTTTCGATCTTGCGTCCCTGCTCAATTACAGAACATGCTCCATTTAAAGTTGTTCAATGCTTCGCTATAATGTCGTTTGGCTGCCTGCTTTGTCCACAGCTGGCAGCCCCCCCCGCCCCATCAGCTCCCCTACGCCCCCCCGCCCCCTCCCAATGCCTCATGCCTGCCAGCAGACCCTGCAGATCAGCACTTTCCCCCTTCTCCCCCCGCCTCCTGCCCGCGGCAATCAGCTGGCTTGAGGCGTTCAGGAGGGAGAGGGAAGGAGCGAGGACTCAGCACGCACGCTGCAAACCAGCTCATTGCCATGGGCAGGAGGCAGGGGAGGGAGGGGGGAGCCTGCGCGCCAAGTCCTCGCTCCTCCCCACTCCCTCCTGAACACTGCAAGCGAGCTGATTGCTGCGGGCAGGAGGCAGGGGAGGGAGGGGGGAGGAGAGAGGACGCGGCATGCAGAGTAAAAGGGGAGGAGGAGGCAGGAAGAAGAGGCGGGTTAAGGGTGGGGGTTTGGGGAAAGGGGTGGCATGGGCGTGGGCGGGCCGAGGGTTGAGTCTCCCGCCCGTGGTGCTTGCAGAGTAGGGAAAGCTGCCACTGCTGCTGCGCAACGTGCTTCTCCTATCCTATAGCATCTTCAGCCTCCTTGCCTGCCTCATTGTCTCCAGTGCCAGTGGGCTGTGCCTGTGTGGGGTAAGGCGGGGGCACCTCCCAACTATAGTACTGTACGGCAAAAAAAAAATTTCCATGGAACCTAACCCCCCAATTTACATTAATTCTTATGGGGAAATTGGATTCGCTTAACATAGTTTCCCTTAAAGTCACATTTTTCAGGAACATAACTACAACGTTAAGCGAGGAGTTACTGTAGACAGATCTTAAAAACAAACTTGTGATCATTTAAATATATTTTTCTTCAATCTAAAATTAACTATTTAATGTTCATTATACACCTAAATCTTCATGTAATAAGAAGAAATGCTATTTTTCTTTGACTAGCAATAATTCAAATGCAGTTTAAAACTCTGGCTTTATGAAAAAAAAAAAAGTGTACAACTTAGACATTCACACAAGAGAAAATCTGCTCAAAGTTGAACAGCCACGTGTCAGTTAGCCTTTTTCAACTATCATAAAATAGAAGATCTAAAGGAATCGACTCCTCTGCCATCGCTCTCCCCTCATGTGGTTCTTTTCCTTGATCCCACCTTTCTGTAGCAACTGCTACCTATTGGGCTTTTCCTCTTAAAAAAAGAAAAAGATACACAAGATCCCCAAGCCACCGTCAGTAATTGCTGCTCTAGGTCAGCCAGGAATAGATTATTCAAATTCAGTCCAGTAATCTGTACTTAAGTAAGAGTCCCACTGAAGTCTAGGGGAGCCTTTCCTGAGTAAGGGGCTGCATGTCTGACTCTATACTATATTTATATTCTGAACTGGCTTTAGTTTATTTTTAATCCTTTTGAGTCTTTCCATACATAGCAACTCAGAAGACACTTCTGGTCAACCCAAGTCATTCTTGTTCTGTTCTTACTGACTACCTACTGTAATTAATGTATTAAGCAGTAGTTGGAGCTGGAAGAACCACAAGCCCCTAATTTAGCCTTTTTTTAAAAATGCATTGGTTCTACCAATGCAAATATCTTTTTTTTTTTGGGGTGGGAATTTTTCTTCTAAAAATGTAACCCTTTTAAAAGTGTGTTCTTCTCCTTTCAGTTTTGTCCTTCATTGAGAGCCCTTCCATCTTCAATGGCACAGCTCTGGAATCTGTTTTCAGGGCCAGATGCTCCCTACCCAAATTAGAATGATAGAGGAAAAGAAAAGCTGGTAGAAAATGGACAGAGAAGATGCAAAGGTAGCTGAGGGAAGGGAGCAAATCCCTGGTATGTTCCCAACCTCTGACCCAGAGAAGCCTCTTGCACAATCACTGGGTGGTCAGGCCTCCACAGCTCAGGGCATTCCAGGGACTGGAGTAGAGACACAGTAGTATTCCATGCCAGTGAATGTAAAATGATACCAAATGAGAATGCTATAACTTTGCAAAGGTGTAAATGACTAGGCAAAGAGTTGGACAACAGAATCCAGGCTTAATTATAGGGACAACCTGTCCCTGGCAGCTCTCAAAGTAGGATGGAGGGACTCAACAACATATTTGCCTCCCAAACTTTTGGCTGGCTAGAAAGGGAAGGAGCAAGGATAGCAGGAGGGACAGAAAGCAGTCAGGCTGCTGCTTGGTGCAGCAGCATTCAGCCATCTCTCCTCTTCCAGACAGCTGCCATTTAGCTCTTGGACAGAGTAGGAGTCTCACAGGAGCCTACTGCCAGAAGGAGCTGCTCTATCCTGACCAGGCAGGAGAGGCTGCAGCCAGCTCAACTCCATCCCTGCCTGCCTGTGCCCCTCCCCTGAAAGGGCCTGGGAGCAATAGAAGCAGGGGGACAAAGAGGAGTTGTGACGTTGCACCCCATAATACTTTATGGGATATGCTTATGAATGTATATATGACATAACTGGAATATGTTTTATGCTACATATGCCATGTAACATATCTCTGTAAAGGTTATGATCTACTGGTTATGTTCATCCTAGTTGCATGCATGTGTCATTTTTGTACTTGAAGTTATGAATATGGGCTGTATGCTTGTTTAATTTTAAAAAAGCCGCAGTGAAGCAGTTGGTCAGCTTCCTGAGAAAAGACTATTCTCAGTAAGTGCCCAATCAAGACACCAATCCACATCTGACCTTTCACATGAATGTGGCTTGGCTGTTAAGGAACTCAGTCATGCACGGACATGTGACTTGCCCTGTTACTCCAAAACTCCATTTTGTAGCTGGATTCTACACAGGAGGAGGGAGGGGTGTCCACCCACAAGAGAAAGTCATTTAAACCCCTGGGATACCCCTCCATTTTGTCTTCAGCTGGCTCAAGAGATAGCCTCTCCACCCCCAAGGATACCTGAAAGAAACTGGAACAAAGGACAGTAACCACAGGGGGTGTGAGTAATTGCTGGACCCAGACTAGAAGGAGACTAGTCTGCAAAAGGAAGCTTACTGGAACACCTCTGAGGGTGAGGTTTTATCTGTATTCAGTTTTCTTACTGTATTAGGTTTAGACTTGCATGTTTTATTTTATTTTGCTTGGTAATTCACTTTGTTCTGTCTGTTATCACCTGGAATACTTAAATCCTACTTTCTGTATGTAATAAAATCACTTTTTACTTATTAATTAACCCAGAGTATGTATTAATACCTATGGGAGGCAAAGTGCATCTCTCTCTATCAGTGTTATAGAGGGCGAACAATTTATGAGCTTTATACAGGGTAAAACGGATTTATTTGGGGTTTGGACCCCATTGGGAGTTGGGCATCTGAGTGTTAAAGACAGGAACACTTAAGTTGCTTTCAGTTAAGCCCGAAGTTTGTGGGATGTGGTTCAGACCTGGGTCTGGGTTTGTGCTGCTAAGCGTGTCTGGCACAGCCAGACAGGGCTCTGGAATCCCAAGCTGGCAGGGAAAGCAGGGGCAGAAGTAGTCTTGGCACATCAGTTGGCAGCCCCAAGGGGGTTTCTGTGATCCAACCCATCACAGGAGTCACTACCAATCAGGCTTCCATCCAGTAGCAATTTCTTCTCTCCCTCCTCCTTAGGAGACATATATAAGGAAGGAGAGGAGCCAGGTACAAGGAGAAACTGCAAAGAGGACAATGAATGGAGGAGACACTGGAGGCACGTCTGTATTAAAAACTTAAGTCAACCTATGTGAGGTGGACTTACAGCCACTGCAGTAACTACTGTTGTGGTTCATGTCCACACTATCCTCCTTCCGTCAGTGGTGTGCATCCTCACAAGGAGTGCTTCCACTTACTTATTAAGAAGAGCAGTGTGTGTATGGGGTTGGGTGGGCTCTCAGCTCCGCACGCAGCTCCCCGCCAGGAGCCCAGCTGCCTCCCACCAGCTCCTGGCTCCCCGCCTGGGCTCTCAGCTCCCTGCGCTCTTGGCTCCCCACCAGGATCCCAGGGCGCCCCCCTCCCCATGGCTCTCAGCTCCCCACTCCTCCGTGCAGTCAGGCTCCCCAGCGGAACCATGAAATTGACAAGAATGAGAGCCAACACCTCAGATACAGGGGTGAGCTAAGGGAGGTGGGTGGGGAGTTGGGGAGTGTGGAACAGTGGTACGGAGGCAACTTAGACAAACAGAGATGTAGGGATGGCTTGAGGAAGGGGAAGGTAGGGATGGCTTGAGGAAGGGGAAGCTAGGAGAGGCAGAGAGGAAAAGGACTGAAGCCGAGGGAGCTGGAGAGGAAAATGTGGGTTTGGGGGAGTGGGAGGGGAAAGTCAGATATGAATGGGTGGATGGGTAGGTGGGCAATATAAAGTTATACAAAAGATTAAAATGATTTCCAGTCATCTACTCGTTTTCCTGTGGTAAGGTTGTGGCTAGGAATTTAATAGGAAGTGGTATATTGCTTGATGGACTACAATAATAAAGTCCAAAGCCATACGGTACTGTTCCTTAACGTAAGTCAGCATTATCTACAAGGCACAGTCTTCTTTACCTGATGGTGTTGTTTTAATCCAAATTTAAATCTGGTCATTTCATTTATGAGTGAGCAGTCTCCACTGAGATTGGCAGCTCGAATCTATCATGAAAACAAAAGACCACAGAAAATAAATGGAAAAGTCAGAGCATTACAGTAATTCTTAATATAATTAAGTAGTTTCCAGTAGTTTTCTCATAGATTCTCCCTCATTGTGCTGAACTGGGGAAGACTGAACCCTTCTTTGCCCTCTTGGTGTCAGCTATGCCAGGGCATGGTTCATTGACCACCATTTTTTCCCCTGATTTTGCTCTCTCCTGTACTTTTTTGCTTTTTTTCTTTTCACAGTAACCGTTCCCCACCCTCACTTCTATACAAGGCTACATATTGTTCTGGAGGGAATATCCACTGGTGACTCCGGGGGGGCAAGTCACACATGCTCTTGCGGCTGAAATGAGTGATCAGGGAGTAGAGAAGAAAAAATTAGCTCTGTGAGCCATTGCTTGAACTTGAAAACCCTGTGAAATGCTCCTGTTGCCATCTGCATTAGGGGCTGCTAGAAGAGCAAGGAAGGCAGGCAAGTGGCTTTCAAAGAACCACCTGCTGCATTTTCCACAGTAGCAGGAACACAGCTGCATTAAGAGAAGTACAGACGTAGAGACATGCACATTTCTCTACCCCTCAATGTTCTCTTCCTCTGCTTTTCACTTTCCCTCCCTCCTCCAGACTAGTCTGGGGCTTCCCTGGTATGGCCTACCTTCTGCAATGGGAAACACTGCTCTAGTAGTTTAAAAAAAAAAAAAAAAAAAAAAAAAAAAAAAATAAAAAAAACATGTGTAGAAAAAAATAAATCATTGTTTCATAAGAGGAAAAAGCTAGTATTTGTACTGGTGAATTTAAAAAAGATTGAAATGGCAAAAGTTGTTTGGATACAAAAAATGGGCCAAAAAGTACAAGCAAGCAATTCCCAGAAAAGCATGAGCCCAATCTTGTGTTAAATCTTAAGTTCTAATTTTTTACATTCAGCACGTAGACACTTTGATTGGCACTCTATAACTCCCTTAGAGACAAAAAGCAGGTAGGTAGATAATGAAATTTCTGAATTCCAGGGTGGCTTTAATGATTTTGTATATGTGGCTACTGGATACTAATTCAAATTCATTTCTAAGAAGAATTAAAGAAATCGCAGCTGACTTCCACTTAAAGTGCACCTTCTCCAGGTAAAACAAATGCAAACATGATATACAATTTAATGTACCTTTATAAAATCTGACCTTTTTGTAGCAAATTCATTATATTACTTCTCTCATTAGGGCAGATCACTGAATCTGCAGTTTTACAATGAAACCTGTAAGTTTCTGCTATCAACTCCAGATATCATTCTTTACAGTTCCTGGAAAGTATTCCTAAATGTTTTAAACTAAAATGATGGACACCATTTAGCTCTATATATTTACATTATCTTTATTGGCATTGAATAATTTTTTTGTTACAGTGAGGAAATTTTCTACTTTATCAAAATGACAAAGATGACATTTACATGGAAATATACTTCACATATTTCTCGTTCATATTCCAAAATCAACTATTAGTAACCTGTGTAAGTAGCTTAGTTTCGTTTCATAATCCATCAAGTTCTCCATGCTACACAAGCAACTATGTGCCACTCAATAATGATCTGGTAATAACCACTCTCCAGGAAAGGATTAGAGTGTCATGAACAGAGGTTTATGATTATTAAGGCTACAGTCAATGAAATAATAAGTACATATTTTTACAGGAAGAGTCACTTTTGTTAATAATCTTACTTTTGAACTCTAATATACTACTATGAAGGTTATGCAAAATATCAATATTTGTAGAAAAAGGAACTTTATAAATACTGTACTATCACTACACGTTTTTATTCTGTAGCTACTGAAACGTGATAATGTTCATTTAATTACGTATCAGAAGCAGATAAATGTGTATTGTGTATTACATTTGTTTGTTAAACTCCAAAACATACAATTTCAACTTGTACGTTGAACAAATCTGGTCTCTAGATTGAGCCAACAGAAAAAAAAATGAAGAAGGGAGTTATACTGAATTATGTATGGATAGAACAGAATGTTTGGCTTAGCACCAAAACCTCTAATAACCACCAGTAAGTAACACTCAAACTCAAGAAAGAAGCCTACTCATGTGTAACAAGCACGTTGACTTACCTCTGAACAGGCTAAATGTTTGACATTGCTGAACCAGTCAACATGTGCACGACAGTGATCAAAAGCATGAATCAGTTCATGTGTAACTACTCGGTTCATATGGGATTGTTGATGAATATTGTTCTGGCATAGAACTATCTGTAGAACAAAAATATAGGAAGTCTTTAGAAAAAAGTTAAAGGAATTTTCATTGCAAGAGTATACTAGCTTTGAACAGTATTACTGGCTTTCAATTTCTCCCTATCCTGTTGGAATTATTTATGCAGGCAACCACAACAACACTAACTTAACCATAATTCCTTTATTAAATTCAAAGGTCAAATGGTATTTATACAATTGCTCTAAACATGCCTGAAAGCCTAACTAATAAGCCCTTTACTATAACATTTTACAAGCATTTGATCAAGATACTTACAAATGGGCTAAACCCAGGGGTTCTTAGATCCATAATCATACACGTGGAGAACTGGAAGACTTCAGTAGGTTATCTAGTCCAGTCCCCTGTACTTAAAGCAAGACTAAGTAATAACTAGACCATTCCTGACAGATATTCATCTAACCTTAAAAACCTCCAATGATGGATATTGCATAATCTCCCTAGGCAATCTGTTGCAGTGCTTAACTATCCTGATAGTTTGGAACAACCTTTTATGTACCTGAAAACTGTTATCATATCCCCCCCCGGACTTCTTTTCTCCAGACTAAACAAACACAATTTTTTCATTCTTCATTCATAGGTCATGTTTTCTAGACCTTTAATCATTTTTGTTGCGCTCCTCTGGACTTTCTCCAATTTGTCCACATCTTTCCTGAAACGTGACACCAGAACGGGACACAATACTCCAGCTGAAGCCTTATCAGCACAGAATAGAATCGAAGAATTACTTCTTGTTTCTTCATTAGATAGAACACCCTTGCTGATAAATCCCAGTATGATGTTTTCTTCTTCTGCAACAGTGTTACACTGTTGACTCATATTTAGCTTGTAATCCACCTTTCTGCAGTACTCCTTCCTAGGCAGTCATTTCCCATTTTGTATGTGTGCAACTGATTGTTGCTTCTTAAGTGAAGTACTGCAAACTTTAGAAGTGTACTCTCTATGTCATTATCTAAATCATTTATGAAGATATTGAACAGAACTAGACCCAGGAATAATCCCTGTAGGATCGCACTAGATATGCCCTTCCAGCTCGACTGCGAACCACTGATAAACTACTCTCTTGGAACGGTTTTCCAACCAGTTATGCACCCATCTTATAATAGCTCCATCTAGGTCAGAGGTGGGCAAACTACAGCCCGCAGGCCACATCCAGCCTGCCAGCCGATTTAATCTGGCCCTCGAGCTTCTGCTGGGGAGTGGGGTCTAAGGCTTGCTCCGCTCCCGCGCTCCAGGTCGCAGCTCCCGGAAGCAGCGGCATGTCCCCCCTCCAGCTCCTACATTTAGGGGCAGCCAGGGGGCTCCGCGCACTTCCCCTGCCCCAAGCACTGCTCCCGTAGCTCCCATTGGCCGGGAACTGCAGTCAATGGGAGCTGCAGGGGCGGCACCTGAGGACAAGGCAGCACACAGAGCTTCCTGGCCGCGCCTCCGCATAGGAGCCAGAGGTGAGACATGCTGCTGCTTCTGGGAGCTGTTTGAGATAAGCACCGCCCAGAGGCTACACTCTTGAGCCCCTCCCGCGCCGCAAGCCCCTGCCCTGATCCCCCTCCCGCCCTCCGAACCCCTCAATCCCAGCCCACAGCACCCTCCTGCACCCCTCATCCCCAGCCCCACCCCAGAGCCTACACCCCCAGCCGGAGCCCTCATCCCCCATACCCCAGCCTGGAGCCCCCTCCTGCACCCTGAACTCCTCATTTATGGCCCCACCCCAGAGTACGCACCCCCAACCAGAGCCCTCACCCCGTCCTGCTCCCCAACCCCAATTTCGTAAGCATTCATGGCCCGACATACAATTTCCATACCCAGATGTGGCCCTGGGGCCAAAAAGTTTACCCACCCCGATCTAGGTTGTATTTCCCTAGTTTGTTTATGAGGTCATGCGGGACAGTATCAAAAGCATTACTAAAGTCAAGATATACCACATCTACTGCTCCCCCACGACTCACTCTGTCAAAGAAAGCTATTAGGTTGGTCTGACATCGTTTGTTCTTGACAAACCCATGCTGACTGTTACTTATTATCTTTTAGAGGTTTGCAAATTGACTGCTTGATTATTTGCTCCATTATCTTTCCGAGTACTGAACGTAAGCCGACCGGTCTGTAATTCCCCAGGTTGTCCTTATTTTCCTTTTTATAGATTGGCACCACAGAGTTACAAACACCAGAGTTATAAACTGACCAGTCACCCACACAGCTCATTGGGAACTGGAAGTACATAATCAGGCAGCAGCAGAGACCAAAAAACCAAAACCAACCAACCAACCAACCAACCAACCAAACAGCAAGTACAGTACTATATTAAATGTAAATGACTAAAAAAATAAAGGGAAAGTTTAAAAAAAAAAGATTTGACAAAGTAAAGAAACTTTCTGTGCTTGTTTCATTTAAATTAAGATGGTTAAAAGCAGCATTTTTCTTCTGCATAGTAAAGTTTTAAGCTGTATTAAGTCAATGTTCAGTTGTAAACTTTTGAAAGAACAACCATAACATTTTGTTCAGAGTTACGAACAACCTCCATTCCCAAGGTGTTCGTAACTCTGAGGTTCTACTGTATATTTGCCCCCTTCCAATCCTCTGGAATCTCTTCCATCTTTTTTCTAATGGCTCAGATATCGCCTCAGTCAGCTCCTTGAGTATTGGATGTATTCCATCGTATTGGTTGGCTCCAACATGGTCAGGCCTGATTCTGATTATAAATACATGTTCTTGCAAGCTTCTTTTTCACTTTGTAGGGTATTAAAATAGTCAAAAAATCAACGCTCACCTGTGATGTTGCAGAATCAAAACCTCCACTGACACACCCATCACAGTCTTCACAGGCAAAGTGCCGATCGTTATAAACAGTGCTGAAAGGTCAAGAAGTATGAAGTTAGAGGCAAGTTTTAAATAAGATTGCTAAGGATCTCTATAGAAGTCAATATAGAACACACAAGTCAGAGGTTGACCTACCAGCCAGACTGCTTCATAGCATCAAGAAGAAGTTGAGCATATGGACCTAGAAAAACAGTGCTGCAATCAATTTCTCTATACAAAATTTTGTACAAGTAAAGTTCAGTTTTTTATTATATAAGAGAATTACGAAGAGAGATTTATGCAATTAATAATTATATGGTGACAAAGTGACACTGCATCTTAAACTAAGTGCATTGTGACTTTCTTTGGAAAAAGCACTGGATGAAAAAGTCAATTTACAATTGTCCCAATTCAGATTAATAAAAAATGACATTCAAAGCTATACAATGCTCAATTCACTGCAGGGCACACACAGACATTATTTAAATAGCAAATGTTTGTGTAGAGGCCACTACTTCTGAGTCCTGTGGAGTGGAGGTCTGGCCTGACATTACGCTAAAACGTTGGTCGACCTAGCGGTGGCCTCTCAGAGAGGTGGATTTATGACGACGAGAAAAGTCCCTTTCCGATACTGTAGTGAGTGTCTACACTACAGTGCTGTAGCACTTGTACTGTTCACCCAGCCTCAGTGTAGAAAAACGGAGACTAAGTGTAGAGTTAGTATATGCCCTCAATCTACAGAAAAAGGCCTTCTGGGTAAAAAGAACATATAGCAGCCACTTCTGGAAGGTTATTTTCTTAATTTACTTAACCAGAATTAGTGCAGATATGGAAGATGAATAAGGAACGTTATGTAGCAAGACAAAAGCCCAAGAACAATGAAGAGGCTTTTAAGAGGTTATCACTTAAACAGAAACATCCAGTTACTCACAATTAAACCAATTCCTACATCTTCACAGATGCCAAAAAATCCAAATGTCCCCCCATCTCCGCCCACTGCACTGCCAAAATCAATACAGTAAAAGCTCTTTTATCCAGCACTTCACCAGCCGGCAAGCTCTATAAACTGGCATTTCTGATCTGCACTGAAAGTCCAATTTATAGTGCGGTTGGTGTGGGGCCGGCAGGGGGCTGGGGCGTGGGAGGGACTGTGGGGCACACTCTGGAAGGGAGTTTGGGGCAGGGAGTTGGGGCACAGGGTGCCGGATGGGGGGCACTCACCTCCGGCGGCTCCCCGCAAGCAGCTACCCACCCCAGCTGTTGCTAGCGGAGGCGCGGCCAGACGGCTCTGCAGGCACACTGCCTCTGTCCTCCATCCCCGAGTGCTGACTCCGTGGCTTCCAGTCCATTGACCAGGAACTGCGACCAATGGGAGCTGCAGGGGGCGCCGCCTGCAGACAGAGGTAGTGTGGCACATGCCTGCTTGCAGAGCTGCCTGGCCGCGCCTCCGCCAGGAGCAGCAGGGACGGAGAGCCACTGGCTGTGAGCGCCCCGCCCATGAGGCACCCTGAGGCCTGGCTGCGCCTCCATGT
>NW_020664419.1:52162610-52236484 GCF_002925995.2 Terrapene triunguis | reverse complement strand
GACTAACAAATTTATTAGAGCATAAGCTTTCGTGGGCTACAACCCACTTCTTCGGATGCATATAGAGTGAAATATATTGAGGAGATATATATACACACATACAGAGAGCATGAACAGGTGGGAGTTGTCTTACCAACTCTGAGAGGCCAATTAAGTAAGAGAAAAAAAACTTTTGAAGTGATAATCAAGATAGCCCAGTACAGTAAACTGTGATCTGCACCAGTGGTTCTCAACCAGGGGTCCGCGGAGGTCTTCCGGGGTCCATCAACTCATCTAGAGATTTGTCTTGTTTAACAAGAGGCTACATAAAAAGCGCTAGCGAAGTCAGTACAAAGTAAGTGACTTGTTTATACTGCTCTCTATACCATACACTGAAGTGTAAGTATAAATTTTATATTCCAGTTGATTTATTTTATAATTAGATGATAGAAACAAGAAAGTGAGCAATTTTTCAGTAATAGAGTACTGTGACAGTTTTGTATTTTTGTGTCTGACTTTGTAAGCAAGTAGTTTTAAAATGAGTTGAAACTTGGGTTATGCAAGACAAATCGGTCTTCTGCATGGGGTTGTTTGGAAAAGGGTGAGAGCTACAGAGCCAGCATGCTAGGAAGGTGAAACCTGCCTGAAATAGCCAGGGGTGTGTGTGTCCTAAGCTTAGTTGCTCTCACAGGGGTAGGTTCCTCAGTTTGGGCAGTGAGGAGGCACCTGTCTCTGCTAGTGATCTATAGCCAAGACCCCATCTTTTGGAATAATAAGATGAGTGCTCTTAGTCTTTTCTGTTGAAGCTGCTCCACTTCGTATCAATGCTTAAATAGCCACTGGGCCACAGAGAAAATGGACTGACTCTGTAAACTGGTAGGGCACCCCAGGAGACCTCGGGTCCAGCCTTCCTGCTCCAATGATTATTTAAGTATTTATCCAAAGCTGAGCAGCTACCACAGCAGTGATTGAGGGTGCCTCATGTGACCTGGAGTGCCTATGGTAACCCTCACTGAAAATGCCAAAGTCAGGGCAGGCTGCGAAAAGGAGAGCAGATGCTCTCAAAAATGGTGGTGAACACTGACGTTAGACTCACCAACCAAACTTCTGATTCCCCACACTGGTTATCAAGAAACTGGAGGGGGGGGAATCACACAGCTCCCTTTATTGTATTCCAGTAAGGTGAGGAGTTATTTAAAAACTCTGCTCGCTATACAAAATGTTCTTCTGAACCCCAAAGGGCTAGCCACATTACTAGGCCAATATTAGTTTGGATCTTATCCAAAATACCACATTGCCAGGCAATTTTTCAGTATCTAAAACTAAAGGTTTATTAGAAAAGAAAAGAACAAGAAGAGTTGCTAAATGGTCCAAGTCAGCTACGTACATAAGACTTCGAAGTCCATATATCAGGTCTTTAGCAATATTGGTGAGTTTGCTGGCTTGAAAGTCCCTCTGGAACTAGGGATGTAAAATATTAAACGGTTAAACGGTAAACCAATAAGTATTAGTTTTACTGTTAATCCTCCATCGTTCACCCATCTCCTTTCGATCAGCTGGTAGAAGTCCTTGCTGAGGGCCGGGGCCTGCATGCAGATCTCAAACAGGTTCTTCTGCAGCAGAGGTGCCATTTGGGAAGCTGGTAAGAGGTGGCTATGGCATCAGGAAGGGGCAGGCATCATGAGAGATCACTGGGAGCCCAGCCCCCTAATAAAGGAGCCACGTTGATATTAATGCTCTAGCCCAGCGGGGTCTTCGCCCCAGCAGTGAGGAGGGTCCTGTTTTAGTTTGTAAAAACAGTCCCTCCAGCCCCACAGACCTGAGGAGGAAATACTTGCACGGACCTAGGGGTGAGGACCCTTGTGGAAGGATACCGCTTGCTAGGCCAAGAAACGCCTGGCAGCGCAGGTAAGCAGGACGAGGAAACTGCCAGTCTGGGGGCTTCGCAGGAGGCAGCCAGCCTGGCAGGGGGAGTGTGTTTAGGATGGGGGGGGGCAGGGGCTGCAGGCCCCATTGGGGGTAAAGTGGGCCCCGGCATCCCCCCTGTGCCACTGGAAGGAGTTCGGAGGCGGACGACGCACTGGTCGGTGCTGCGGTTTTGGCTGATAATTGAAGGGAAATGAAGCTGCTGCTGGGGTGGCATGGAGCATCTGTGGAGGCCACGTCAGGACAAACTAGATACCTGGGGCTCCTCTCCCTTTTCCTGGTTGTTGAGGATGTAAGGGGCATGCTGGGCCCCCTCAACTGCCCCAAGCTCTCCTGGCTAGGCCTGTTGTGTCCTGCATCCCTCCGCCCCTCCCACCCCCCCGCTGCCCTTCCCCATCTGTCCGGGGCAAGGGGGAGGGGAGACATGTCATCCTAGGCATTGTGAGGCTCAAATTGGTTAACCGGTTAAATGGTTAACCAATATAATTTTTATAGTTTAAATGGGTACTTTTAAAAATGATACACCTCTACCCCGATATAACACGACCCGATATAACACGAATTCGGATATAACGCGGTAAAGCAGTGCTCCGAGGGGGCGGGGCTGCGCACTCCGGTGGATCAAAGCAAGTTCGATATAACGCAGTAAGATTTTTTGGCTCTTGAGGACAGCGTTATATCGAGGTAGAAGTGTATTTACATCCCTATCTGGAACACATCCAAAGCTTGGCTGGGTCATTCAGTCCTTTGTTCAGAACTTCAGTTTGCAAAGAACTTACTCCAGAGGTAAGAAGCAGGATTGAAGATAAATGGAGATGCTGCAGCTGCTTTTTATATCCTTTGGCATGTGGCTTGCATACAGTGTCACACCTCACATCAAAATATCCCATTGCTCAGTGATTAGAGCATCTTCCTGAGATGTCAGATCCTTCTTCCCAATCTGGCAGAGCGGGGAATTGAACCTGGATCGTTCACATCCCAGGTGACCACTGGGCTAAATATTGTAAGAAAACTCCTCCGAGCAGATTTTGAATGGGACCTGATCTGATAGGTACCCTCAGTCCACCTACCGGATTGGTCTCTGCGCATAAGATAGGCAGATGAATGCCTATCTTTTCCTGGTTTGTGCATCGTTCGGCATCTAGATGCCTAGAGTGAAGCAGCAGTGTAAGTGCCCAGAGGTAGAAATTTAGATGCAGAGGGAACCTGTAAACTTAGGCACCAAGTGCGTTTAGGCACCTGTGGGGTTTGGTGGGAGTTTTATGGATCATGGTGGAGTTTAAAACTGGGTTTTAGGTGCCTAAAGCTGAATTTTAAGGGCACTCAAGGACCTTTGTGGATCAAGGTTTAAGTGACTTGCCCAAGATTGCACAGGAAGTCTGTGGCAGAGCTGTGAATTGAATCTAGGTCTCCTGACTAGATAACAGGGAGGTAGATGAGTTATTTTAATTAAGTGCCAATGTGGACACAAGAACAAATGGATATAACCTGGCCATCAACAATTTTAGGCAAAGGCAATTATGCAAAGATTTCTAACCATCAGAGGAGTGAAGTTCTGGAACAGCTCAGGGGAGCAGTGGGGGCAAAAAACGTAACTGGCTTCAAGACTGAGTTTGATAAGTTTATGGAGGGGCTTGTATCACAGGACTGCCTACAATGGCACGTGGCCCATGAGGTTTTTTGCTACTGGCAGTCGCCCAACGGCTAGAGATGGGGTGGATTCTGAGTTAATACAGATCATTCTTTTGCGGGTATCTGCCTGGTGGGTCTTGCCCATATGCTCAGGGTCTAACTGCTTGCCATATTTGGGGTCGGGAATTTTCTCCTGGCTCAGATTACCAGAGATACTGGGGGTTTTCGCCTTCCTCTGCAGCATGGGGTACAGGTCACTTGCAGGTTTAAACTAGTGTAAATGGTGAACTCTCTGTAACTTCAAGTCTTTAAACCAGGGGTTGGCAACCTTTCAGGAGTGGTGTGCCGAGTCTTCATTTATTCACTCTGATTTAAGGTTTCGCATGCCAGTAATACATTTTAACGTTTTTAGGTTTCTTTCTATAAGTCTATAATATATAACTAAACTATTTTGTATGTAAAATAAATAAGGTTTTTAAAATGTTTAAGAATCTTCATTTAAAATTAAATTAAAATGCAGAGCCCTCCGGACTGGTGGCCAGGACCCAGGCAGTGTGAGTGCCACTGAAAATCAGCTCACGTGCCGCCTTTGGCACGCATGCCTTAGGTTGTCTACCCTTGCTTTAAACCATGATTTGAGGATTTCAGTAACTCAGCCAGAGGGTAGGGGGTCTATTTCAGTGGGTGAGTGAGGTTCTGTGGCCTGTAATGTGCAGGAGGTCAGACTGATCATCACGATGGTCCTGTCTGACCTTAAAGTCTATGACACTCCCAATCCAGTGATTGGTCCACCATAGACCATCCTTTCCTCCCCACTTCCCTTATGTATGTAAGTGTATACATTAATTTTAGCAGCAATTCTTTTCAGCACATGCCTGAGGAATAACAAGCCAAAATATCATAATTTGGTCAGAAAGGACCCTTACTGTGTTCACCTGGTTAAAGGCTTCCCTAATTAATATCTCTTATTGTCCTCTGTGTTGAGAGGTATAAATAGAGAGACTTTAATATGCGATGGAATTCCAAGTTTTTTGCTTAGGCTCCTATCCTCCAAACTCTTAAACATGCTAGTACACTTTACAGGGTTCTAAATTAACAGGATCAATGCTAGAAAGGGACCCGAGCATTGGTGTGCTCAGCTCAATGAAGACCTCTGCTCATTTGCAAAAAACAAACAAGATGTTAGGAAGCATAAGGAACAGGCTATAGAATAGCAAGAACAAGAGAAACAGAAGGGTGCCAAATTTCAGTACTAAGATTTTTTTTTCACACAACACGTAATTAGATTATAGACCTCATTGTCACAGGATGTCACTTAGGCCAAGAAATTAGCAGGATAGCAAGAATATCCAGAGTTATAATAGTTAATGGTTACCAAAAAAATAAGAAGGGATATAACACTTCATTTGTATAGGTTTAAAACAATCTAATTTTTACAGATTAGGATAAAACCTTCATGGAAGACAGATTATCCCACATCTGTCTATTGCTGGGTTTCTTGCAGTTCCTCTGAAACATCTGGTGCCAGTCACTTTGGAGACAGGATATGAGACCATGGTTCTGATCCAATGCTGCAATTCCTATGTTCCACTGAGTTCTAAATTCATTGTAACGATTTAGGAAAATGACCTTGGCATCATTCAGGATAGCTCCAGGAGAGCATCTGTTCAGTGTGCAGCAGAGGTCAAAAAAAGCAAGCAAAAAGTTACACTGTATAAAGAATGTGGGTTAATGATCATGAAAATATTATCTTTGTTTTAGGTAAGGCTATCTAATGTTAAATTCTGGTCATCCTGTCTCAAAACAGATATACCAGAAATAGGAGTCTAGGACTCTGAAAACTTGAAGGCGTGGAAAGAGTAAAGAGATTAGTAGTATCTAATTGAGAAAGTATAAAAATAACAGGGGACATAACGTTAATATACAAAATAGTGACTGGAATCAGACACAGTGAATTGGATATTTCTGTTTACCTTCTATCACAATGCAGGACCAAAGGGCATATAAAATTAAATGTAAAGAAAACAGAATTAAAACGGATAAAAATAAGTACTTTTTTACATAGCAGCTGAACAATAATCAACTATTTGTTTTGCATCACCACAAACTGAGACCTGGAATTTAGGAGGGTTCAAAAATATTGAACATCCACAGTGATGTTGGATAGGGTAAACAATATATATTTTTTCTGTAAGTGATAAAACCACATTTCAGGGCATAAATCAGCTGCTAACTGACAAGGGTGTGGTGGCAGTGGTGGGCAACCTGCGGTCCATCAGGGTAATCTGATGGCGGGCTGTGAGACATTTTGCTGATGTTGACCATCCGCAGGCACGGCCCCCAGCAGCTACCAGTGGCCGCGGTTCACCTCTGGGAGCCTCCCCCTTCCTGGTAGTTAAAATGAACGTACATATTTAAACCTACCTAAAAATATTAAATTGATCAAATTTCTGCCCATACACAGACACGAGGTAGCATCTATAGAATGAGTACATTTTATAGCTGCAGATTTTTTGTTAAATGTTAACTTTAAAAAGCCAATTTCCTTGTTTTTTCACACAAGATGGTGTGACTACAATGTTTTGAAAAATTATTGAAGACACATTTCCTTTAATACAAGATCACATAGTTTACTCCTTAAAGAGGCAATACACCTTATTCACAATAATGAAAAACATGACTTGTTTCTTTCTTTTGAAATGTTGCGGTATGTCAGAAAAGTTATAACTTTTTTTCATTTTAATAACTTGTTCTCTTCTCGTCTCCTTACTTTTTCTCACAATGTCTTTGCTCATACTGGTGGGAAGATTCAGTCATGCATGCAAAGTAGTTCGGTCGATTTTTTTTTTCTCATTTTACTGAAACTAGTTTTCTTCAGTAAATGCTTTTGATTCTCATTAAAACCTATTTTCCCCCAAATTCAACAGGTAACAATGACTTCACCAAATAAAGCACTAGAGCTACAGCTGCAAATGAAGCAAAATGCTGAAGAGCTGCATGATTTTGTGAGAGAATTAGAAAGCTGGGAAAAAGATATTAAGCAGATGGATTCTGATTTGAGGAAACAGAGTGGTGCCCCAGAAGAGGTAAATTCAAGAGTCCAATCTCAATATTAACACAGCTATTAATAAAAAGTGGTGGTATTTGTTTAATAATTTATCATTTAGTTTTGTTTTTCTTTGCACAGATTAATATTCAAAGTGATTCTCATTTTAATTGTCTAGGGACACATTATTGCTGCTCCTCAAGGATATTTCATAAAGACTAAGGATCAGTATCTCCTAACCCTCCCCCCTTTCTTTTCTTTCTCTCTCTCTTTTTTACCAGCAGCATGTATGATCAAAGTACATGCAATGCTACCCTGCTATATGTTTAAAGTATTTCTTTATGCTGGGCCAAATCCTCTTTGATGTACTCTTCTGAGAAGTCCTGTTGGTATCACAGGGCTCCCTGCATAAGTAAGGCAAATAGGATTTGGCCCTCTGCAAGTAAACTGATGCTTCAGTATAAAACTGTAAAAATTTAACAACCACTAACGTGTGGAGGTATATGGTTTATTTCTATGCAGAGTAACTTTGTGTGGCATCCTAGCTCCATTGAAATAAATGGCATAACTCCCACTGATGTCAGTGAGGACAGAGTTTCACCCTCTGCAGTCACGTGGATAATTAATATTGGTATGAAACGCACCACTGGCTTTTAAAATGTTTTATGTTTCAGAGGAAAGAGAACACATGGAGATTTACAGAATCAGCACATTTCCCAGTCAAACATGCATATTACCATTTTTTTGCTCCTCTTTCCTTTTTATCCAAAATATTATACATCTATTTATGTCTGAAATTCAAATCCAAAAATGAACTGAATCTTGTTTTACATAGTCACAAAGAGGTTCCACCATGGTAAACATCTTAATGTGTGTATTTTTGAAATTGCATTTTAACACATCCTATTAGATTTATATTATCCATAAGGAAAATCTTTGTCAGCTTCTGGAGCAGCATCAGCATGAACATTATTTGAGTGGAGCTGCAAAGCTGGGTGACAAACAGTTTTCTTCAAAATGTTTTGGATTCAGGGAAACCTAATCTAAAACTAAACTTGAGTCTATCTTACTTCAGAATTGTGACAGTGTAAAGTCTTTCATTTACATTTATTTACAAAGATTTTCATTTTTCAAAATACTTTGAGTATTAAAGTTTACAGATTCTCTTAGAACCGGAGCCACATGTGGCTCTTCAGAAGTTAATATGCGGCTCCTAGTATAGGCACCGACTCCGGGGCTGGAGCTACAGGTGCCAACTTTCCCAATGTGCTGGGGGGTGGTCACTGCTCAACCCCTGGCCCTGCCCCCACTCCACCCCTTCCCTCCCCTGAGCCTGTTATGCCCTTGCTTCTCCCACTCTTCCCCCCGCCCCCCGCCTCCTGCACGCCAGGAAACAGCTGATCGGGAGGGAGGGGGAGGCGCTGTTCGGTGGGGCTGCTGGAGGTGCTGGGAGTGCGAGGGGGAGGAAGCTGATGCGGGAGCTGCTGACGTATTACTGTGGCTCTTTGGCAATGTACATTGATGTATTCTGTCTCCTTCTCCGGCTCAGGTTGGCCACCCCTGTCTTAGAAGATAAAGCCAGTCATGTGTTGCTAGTATCAAAAGCTGTACCACCTTAAATCTGCCTTCAGCTTTAAGACATGCAGTTTTCAATCATTCTTTGTTTTTAAAAAAAAGTATTTTACTTTAAACATTATCCTGTCTTATCTGAAAAAAAATCTCATAACTATTTCTCTGTTAAGTTAAAACTACACTGAAATAACTGTTTGTTCTACCTAGAATTTACCACCAATTCGAAATGAGGCATATAGGAAAAAAAAGAAGAGCAAAGCTAAAGTACCTTCTAAGAAAACCACTGAGGAAAACAAAAAAAACAAGATAAAATCTTATGACTATGAAGCATGGGGAAAGCTTGATGTGGTACGTTATTCCAGGCATATGGTATACTTATCTCCTGTGTCATACCTAATTGATGCTATTGCTTAATATTATATTGCATTAGTGCCTAGAGGCCTGCTAAGTTGGTTCCCAGTTGTACTAGGTATTGTAAAAGCAGAAAATAACACTCCTTCCCCCAAATAGCTTACATTTTGGTCCTTGAAAAGATGTGAAATAGGATATTATAATTTATTTAAAATACATTAGGTGTGAATTATTCCACAGTGGTTACGCCCTGCTCTGGCTCATATGATGAATTTTTGTCTTTAAGAAAAAATGGTTTTAAAAATAGTGTTTTATTTTAAATGTAAAATAATTCTACAAGAAGTGGCTCAGAATAGGAGAAGAGCGTGTGAGGTAAATATTTAACATATATGTTGTAACTTTTTATGGAAGTATTGGTTAAAGCTGGTGTACATATACACCTCTACCTCGATATAATGCTGTCCTCGGGAGCCAAAAAATCTTACCGTGTTATAGGTGAAACTGCGTTATATTGAACTTGCTTTGACCCACCGGAGTGCGCAGCCCCGCCCCCCCAGAGCACTGTTTTACCGTGTTATATCCAAATTCATGTTATATCGGGTCGCATTATATCGAGGTAGAGGTGTATTTTTAAAACATTTTTGGCATCTCAGTTTATTACTACACCTCTACCCCAATATAACGCGACCCAATATAACAGAATTCGGATATAATGCGGTAAAGCAGCGCTCCAGGGGGGCGGAGCTGCGCACTCCGTCGTATCAAAGCAAGTTCGATATAACGCGGTAAGATTTTTTGGCTCCCGAGGACAGCGTTATATCGGGGTAGAGGTGTAGTATGTGTGAATAAGCTTTGTGATTAATATGTTTTTAAAACAAAATATTCGGAAAATAGTTTCTTGAAGTACCTGCCAAACCCTGAGTTCATGAGCTCATGCTGCTTGTGCTGCTATTGACATTGTAAGCATCCAGACCAATGCAAGAAGTGTATTGAATTAAGCTGTTGTGTAAAGGCTGAATACGTTCTGTTAATTATTTGGAATCAAACAAATTTAACCTGTGAAAGTTTTGGAGCTGAAGTCTTACTACTGTAGTGTCTCTTAACTAGGTTCCTGAAGTGAATGCAGCATGGTGTTTAAAAGGAATGGAAACCTTCAGGATACCAATAGGATGATGCCTCTTATGAATTTTAGTCTCAGGTTTCTCATTGGATATGTCTGACTAATGCTACACAGTTAGGTTTACCCAAGAAGGTAACAGCTTACAGAAGCTGGAGATTTGAGGATGGCTATTTAAAAAATTGTAATCAAAGTTAATTTTTAAAAATGTTTCTGTAGCTTTGAGGTAGATAATGCTATGTTTCAAAAATACACCTCTACCCCGATATAACACAAATTCGGATATAACGCGGTAAAGCAGTGCTCAGGGGGGAAGAGCGCACTCCGGTGGATCAAAGCAAGTTCAATATAACGCGGTTTCACCTATAACGCGGTAAGATTTTTTGGCTCCCGAGGACAGCGTTATATCGAGGTAGAGGTGTAACAGATTAACTGTCTTATGATGGGAGTCCAGTATTTAAGGTCTTTTAAAACTTTAATCTGATCTAAAAAATAAAATACTCAGTAGAATAAGTATTAAGATACTAAGCTCATCCCACTTTTATTTACATTCAGAAAAGGGTAGAATCTGTGAGGTTTAGCATGTTATCAGCGATTAAAATGTTTGAATAAGCATTGGGCGTGGGGTGGATTTTTGGGATGACAAATATTTCCCTGTAAGAGTGAACTTTTTCTTTGCTGTGTGGTGGATTTAGCATGGCTGTACATATACTAAATTAGACATGGTAAGTGCAGAGAGACATCTTGTTTGTATATTAATAAATTTTTCCAAGTACAAAATTGTAAACTGAGATTCACTAAAACTAAGTGCAGTGAATACACTGAAATACTGTGAAACAAATCACGATTTCATAATCAAAACTGAGTGTGAAAGCTTTTCATTTAATTATGACTTATTGTGCCACTTACAAATTTAAAAATGATCATGAAAAACCTATACCACTGTCAATTTAAATGTTACAGTTTGGATTACGGATTACAAATTGAGTGGTCTCCAAACATGTATTGCAAGCCCAGCTGCAAAAATCTGTGCAATTCATTAAGGCCTGAATTCAGAAAAGCACTAAAGCATGTGCTTAAATGTTTTCTTGAGTAGAGAAACCTGAATAGGAATCTAAAATCCCTGATGTAGAACGGACATTCAGGTAGTTCAGGGTTTTTTGTGAACTTCGTGGAGTATGGCTATGTTCTAGTCACAGAAAATAATTCTGTATTTCAAACATTTATGGTGTATATTTTCAAATTTATGCAATTTTATACTGCATGCACAGCTGTTACTAAGCACCATCCATAGCACCATTATCAGTGTTTAAATATCTGTAATAACAGTTAGCATTTTACAAGAACCCAAGTAGAATAACTTAGTTTTATTATTTTTTAGTGTGTGTGTCAGGAAGTTGTTTTATTACCTTTGTCAATATTTCAAAATCAGCTTACAAAATTATAAGTCATACATTCTTAGGCCTCAATGCTGTATAGAGATCTGCACAAGTGAACCCCCGTGGCTGAGCAACATCGCAACCTTAGTTAAATAAAGACAAAAAGTACTATCAGTAGTATTTGTAATAATTGACAGATGTATTTTTAAAAATCCTATGTCTAGTTTGTCTTTTGATATCTAGTTATAATTTGTATAGAGTCATGGAATATAATGAACATTATATACGTGAATTTATTTTATGTTTTTAGGACAAAATACTTGAAGAACTTGACAAAGAAGATAGTACCCATGATTCCTTATCTCCAGAATCGGACTCTGAAGAAGATGGAATTCATATAGATGCAGAAAAAGCTCTTGCTGAGAAAGAAAAGGTTATTGCAGCATTAAATGACCATTTAAAAAAAAAAAAAGTGACCGAGACATTTGAACTTTGGCTGCTTCTTCAAGTCATTGTCCACATGGATTCCACTTCTGGTGAGCATGTGCCCAATAACAGATTCTTTTAGACAGCAGTGTCCGTTGGGACCATGACCATGCCCCACATACACTTGAACTGCACCACCCTCTCCACACTCATACTCCCTTTCGGAAAGGACATAAAGGGAGCAATGGGCCCAGTTATCCCTCACTTCTTTCTTACTGCTCCTGACAACAAGAGAGAACGCTTGCAGTGTCCGCATACTCTGTGCACTAACCTGTTAGTTGTCAGGATAATTAGAATTGTTAGTGTAGTTAGTCAATAGTTACTTTGTTACACCCATTTGGCTAAAAAAAAATTAGATTAGATTTGGAGTTTACCTGGTACTTAGTTGATATGGCTAAAACTAAATCCCTGGGATTTAAAACTTGTCCTTCTTGAGAGGCTGCTATGTTGTTTAATGGTGGATGGTCTTGGTGTTTCTTCTGCCTTGGTGAGGGACAGAATCCTGATAAGTGTTCAGTCTGTTCCTTTTCCAAGAGGATGCACAAAGCCACCGAGGCCCATCTTAAGCTCTACTTTTAGAGCACTAATGAGGGCCTCTTCAGAGCCCGAGGCTAAAAAGTCCTGCTTCCTCAGTCTATTTGAATGAGCACCCTACTGAGCTGTGGCCCTACACCAAGCTCCTAGGCACTTTCTTAATCTAAGACTACTGCATCTGGCAGGACAAACAAGAACTCCTCTACCCAGTCATTGTCTGAAAGTGATTGGAAGCAGCGCCGCTCCACAAACATGGTCACCCATCATGGTGCCCAATAAAAACAGACAAAAGACCTACCGTGACTCGAGCCAATGCCCCTTAGCCAAAAGGCAGTTGGTAACTGAGACTGGGTCCCTCTGATGCCTTGGTACAGTTAGTCGCCAGGAACTTATGGCACCATCTGAAACCACGGTCTTCATTTCCCTCAGTACTGCCATTGGAACTGCCAGCCTTGAGCCTCAGTGCCCATGACTCAGACTTCACCTCCGCAGTGCAGATGTTTCCAGCACTGACTTTTTAGGTACCCATTCGTCTTATGGTCACCAGACTACTGAAGTCACCCCAGCTATCTGCATCATTTAGCAGAGGTGCTTCTGCCTCACTGCCAACTTCTGATGTGGCCATGGTAGTGATGAACTCACCTGTTAAATCCTGTCACTTGGTTGTGGGAGGACCCTAGGACACCTGACAAGATTGCTTCCTTTAATGGGGGAGCTATTCATTTTCTTCCTGCCCTTTAGAGCATAGCAGGAAGATATCTCCACATACACCTCACTCTGCCTTGTATAAATCTTACTGGCCAGATAGATTCCAGAGAGTGCCATTATAGGCACAGACATCAGGAAACTTGAGGAGAACATTCTTTGTGGCTTCACCCCCATGGCCTCCACCCCTGTGTCATCCCAGGACACCTTGTGCTGCCCTTACCTTTACTCTTCCCCTGCTCTGTAGTTATATCTCCTACAAGACACCGTAGATTTACTCAGCAGGTCTTAGTACAGTCTCATAGTCTGCAACAACAAGACCATGACAATGAAGAATAGCAGCTGAAGATGGAAGAACACTTATTCCCAACAGCAATTCCTTCTATTCACCAGATGAGGCAATCACTTCTGTTCTTAGCTAGACAGATGATTTCAGGACCTTCTGAGAGCTTTTAAGACACACAGCAGATATGTTAGAAATTCCCGTAGAGGTAGTATAGGAAAAGCCACACAAATTACACGCATGCGTCTGACGAAGTGGGTATTCAGCCACAAAAGCTTATGCTCCAATACATCTGTTAGTCTGTAAGGTGCCACAGGACTCTTTGTTGCTTTTTACAGATCCAGACTAACACGGCTACCCCTCTGATACTTGACACAAATTACTAGGTATCCTGCACTCTTTCATGCCTTCAAGTAGCCTTACCATGCGTGTTAATGGAGGCTTGTTAGAATAGCTAAGATCTTGTGGCAGACCCCAGCACCAATGGCACCGACTTCGAAAAAAGCCGACAAGCAATATCAGGTTTCCTCTGAGGGATCGTTGAGCCCATTCTGTCTTTGATGTCCTTGGGTGGGTGGGGACATCACAAAGGTATCTAAGGCATATATGTGGCCCCAATGGATGCGGCTGAAAGGATCTGATCTCACATGCATGGGACACATGCACACCAGAAGCAGAATCTGGGTGGACAACACAGCTCAAAAAACCTCAGTTACTGTAGGTTAAGTAACCATTCTTTTTTCTCTCCCCTCCAATTTCAGCTAGAATGTATGATATCTTCATTTTGCCAAAGGTCCATGATTCATTATATTCTTCTGAGTGAGAAGATTCCCTCCTGATCTTCGCACACCATTTAAGTCAACTTTCTGCTTGTTAAAGGGGATAGGTTGTTGAGACTGAGCTTCCCTATCTTAAATATAGCACAGCCCTGGAAATACTGTTGTCTTCCCTTCCTCCACCACCTTGCCAGTATTCCTCATCCTGGACCTAAAGTAGCTAAATCTAGGAGTGAGAGTAGTTCAGTCTTTGTCCATAGGTCTCAACCTTGGTCTTTCTGTTGACTTCGAAGAAGGGTGCCAATTCTGATGGGAGTTTTTTGGTTTTTTTTGTTTTTTTGTTTTTGTTTTTCATTTGACTATCTGTTCATCAGGATTTGAGGTGGGAACACCAACTCACTATATATGACTGTGCAGAACTCAGATGGTACAGTACTAATTCTTTGTCACTATCAACCTTGGCTGGACTTGAAAGTCTTCATATCCTGTTGTCAGTCTCCTGACCTTTCCATTTCTTTTATGAAGTATACGTTTTTGATTCACTCTCTCAATTCTGAGCTTCCAGCTTACCTGTATGAGTCTGTTGCCTTGTACAGCAGCTGATCACTGGGCTCATTATGTAGCTTGCAGAATTGGTAATCTTGTGAGGCAGCAGCAGGCTGTTAAGAGTAAGAACGTGTGATGCGTATGTCATCCTCCTTCCTAGAGATTGTGTTCCCACAACTGTCCTAGATCCAACCATCTGAGGGGGAAGAAAAAAAAAAAGGGTTTCCATTACTTCTGAATTTCTCTTGTACGCTGTCCTGTATTATCTTAGTCGCTCTCATTTATGAGTTAACCTTATGATCACTGTTTTTATTTGTGGGACACTTTGTTCTTCCATTATAGATTGAGACAGTTCATCTTGACTGATGGGCTGGACAAATATTCCTCACAAGATTTTATATTGGCTTCTTTCCCATACTACTATTATTTTTCTAGCAGATTTTGTTTTAAGATGCTATGTAAATTATTATTGGAATAATATTAGCAGAAAACAGATTAATGTAGAAAATATACACAACTCTCAGGGTGCATCTCAATTCAAATTGGTGTCAATTGTGTCTTAAATGTTCCTTTAAAATCTAACCCAGACTGACTTTTCTGAATGCCAATAGAAAGCTGCTTCCATAACTGTGGAAACAATGCCAAAACAATAAGTTCTTTTTTCCCATCCCTTCTCCAAATATCTCCAAATTATACTTGGGCAAGCCAATATTCTGGCCTCAGAATAACTTGTAACATAAAAGGAAAATACAAAATGTACTATGGCATGATGTCATAAACCTTCTTGGAAAGCTAAAATACTGTGATATTTGGTTGGATTTTCATTGGCAACATATGAGGAGATTTTAATAATTATGGAAATTCAAACAGCAGTGGTCTGTATTAAGTTGAGTCTTTTAACAAGCTGGATGACCTTGAAATAATAGAGTATGACAAAGTAAACCATCTTTATTACAGGGATAATAAAAATTGACTGTAGGAAGGTGAGAAACATTTTAGAAATGTTTTGTAAGTAACAGACTAATGATAGCAATGTTTGGAGACTTTAAACTGGAATGTTTAACCCAACGTATAAAATGTTTGTTCTCTTTGCACCACAAAATTAAGAGACTGAACTGAAATGAGTACAAAATGTTTATTTAGCAAAAGACTGTACTGTGACAAATTGACAACAAGCTGCCTTTTTTGTTTTGTTTTGTTTTTATAAACAGGGCAATATGTACTTTCAACAGGGAAAGTATGATGAAGCAATAAAATGTTACACAAAGGGGATGAATGCTGATCCATACAATCCAGTCCTCCCCACAAACAGAGCATCTGCTTTCTTTAGAATGAAAAAGTAAGACTTGTTATCAAATTTTTTCTTTGGAATACTATTTTGCTTTGAATTGTAGTCATAAATATATTGTTTGTCATGCAAAGATCCACAGGTCTGTTTATGTGCATTTTCAGCCTGCTTGCAGCTTTGGAGGTAGAATTTGATTTGCCAGGGTGGAAAGTGTCTTTCTGAAGTTATCAGTTTCAATCTGCCTCCACAGCTTCAGACTGAAATCCCAACCTCCCTGTTGTAGAATATTTGAGTAAAGATACTCTTTTTTTTTTGCCCTCTAAAATAGCCCCAAATTTTCACAGTGCTTCCAGGGCTTCCCATTTTTGGCAGAGGGACTGTGGTGTCTAGAGACCCTGCACACCTATTATATTGGAGTGCATCGTAACAAAGAAAAGGAAAAAATATTTGTCTCTTAGGGATCGTCTACACAAACACTTAGATTGCAGCAAGCTGGGGTGTAACTAGCCTGCCGCACACTGTGGACCCTGCTGCTGCACATTAGAAGTTTCCTAGTGTGCTTTAATCTACCCTGTTTGGGAGTAGATTAAAGCACACATGGGAATTTCTAGTATGTGGCAGCATACACACAAAGTTCCCTAGCGCACTTCAGTCTGTTCCGATTTCAAAGCGGGCTAGGTTAAAGCTCACTAGGGAACTTTTAGTGCGCAGCTGCAGTGTCCGCATGGGCACTTAGTGCACAACAGTTTAGTATGGGGTTGATTTACATCCCAGCTTGTTGTGAACTAAGTGTTCATGTATACAAGCCCTTACTGCTCCCTTTATCAGGTACCTCAACTGAGATCTAAACCTCATTTCTGGGCATGATCCAGGCCTTTTATTGGGAATTCAGTCTTTATTGGGCAGCAGGTATTGCTCTAGCCTCCTTCAGATGTCAGGAAAAGTCCCAGGTGGCCCTGGGGCAGAGAGAGTAAGCTGTTTGTTTTTTGCCTTTTTACTCCCAAAGGGGATTACCATCAGAATAGTGCTGAAAATACTTTGAGGAAGAGTACACCTAAAATTGTCAGAGTTCATGTCAACAACTAATGCTGAATACCGCCTCTACGCATCGTCTTTATCTAGAGAATTAATGTCACTGAAACCCCCCAAAATGGACTCTCTCTAATGTTCTGTCATACTTCGGATAAATCCTGTTAGCTTAATCTGGAGCCATACTTATGTTTCTCTTTAATCTAAATGTATTCAAAATAACTAATTTGCAGTATTGTTATAGGTTTTCTGTTGCTGAATCTGACTGCAATTTAGCACTTGCACTAAATAAGAATTATACAAAGGCTTATTCCAGGAGAGGAGCTGCTCGCTTTTCTTTGCAAAATCTTGAGGGGGCCAAAGAAGGTTAGTTTTTTTTTTTTATTATTTAAAACAATCCTTATTGTAAATGCAAACTCTTTTATACACTAAAGCTTCTTTTTGTAGATTTTTTGTTTGTTTGTTTTTATCCCTGTTGATCAAGAACTCTTGATTTCCATTTTCAAGAAGAAATCAAATGGGTGCCAGATCGAGTTTATCTGGCAAGTTGAAAAGGGATAGTAAGTCTAAGAAGAGTAGTTACAAGTAGTATATGAAATAATTGGATTTTAAATGGCTTAGAATAGTAAACTCTGTGTGACATCTTAAGCCAGCTAGCCAGTTGTTGTTTTTTTGTAGTACCACAAAATGACTTGATAGAAGCTGTCAGTTCACATTTTGGTACTAGTTAAATATGCTAGTTTCTAATTTCTCACCTGTAATGTTGTTATATAAAAATATGGAATTTTGATGTCCTATCTGCTGTTTAGATTATGAAAAGGTTTTAGAACTGGATCCAGATAACTTTGAAGCAAAAAATGAACTCCAGAAAATCGATCAGGTAAGAGAGATGAATCGTTGCTAACAGTTTAATAAACACCTTTTTTTATATTTAACTTGATTCATGATGCCAAGAAACTCTTTGTTAATTTTATATTTATGCTTTTAGTACATGGCATATTTTCCGTCAGGATTTTAAGAAAAATTTTAGTCTACTTCTTGCAAATTAATAAGCATTGACCAAAGAAATGGTAGCTCATTGGGGCCTACAGTGGACTAACCCATATAAATCTTGGTGAAAAAAAACAGTGGATACCAATATTCTGACCATGTCATGTTTCTAACCTGTTTTTGATTTCTCAAACGATTTTCATCCTCCCATCTGTTCTTTTGTTTTTGTTTTTATGTTTGTGATCAGTCTAGCACAAGTCACATAGTAGCACTGTATATAAGTGGAAGAACCTTACGTGTTCCGTTAGCTACAGAGTAATTCTGGCTGATCGTATGTTTGAGTGCGCTCTACTTATGCCTCAGACTAATTTTTGTAGTTGATACAAATTGGGAAGCGTGGTGAGTTGGGTGTAAGCATGGCAGGAGATCAAAAATCGATGTGGATTAAAATCTATGGTAGGTCCACCACGCAAGCAGTGTACTGAGAGAGAATGTTGATTTTAATTAGCTGTGGTAAATACAAGTTACTCAGAGTCCAAAAATAATACCCCTGTTATTTTGGAAGCATTTGAAAAAGTTACTTTTAAAACAAATCTTTGCCTTTTAAACATTGTAATGAACTCTAAAATGATTTGCCAGCTGGAGCTAATGTTGTACAGACAGTGCTGGGAATAAGCTACAAGCATTCTTCAGAAACTGGAACATCAGAATCAGAATTTTACTGCCATCTGCTAAATATTTTAACAAAAATCAAAGTTGTGCTTCACAGAGACGCTGTGATGGAAGCATGTGGTAGGTAGACACTTCAACACAATGAAGAGCTCTAGTCCCTTTTAAAGAGCTAGTCCCTTTAAATGTTTTTATTTCTAACAGTGAGAAATTGTATGCATCCAAGTTATAACAAAGTAGCTTTCTTAAAAATAAATAAAATGCTTTCCAAGATAGAGTTTTGATTAGACTACAAATTGTGATATATTCCAGTTGAAGAAAAGTGTGTGTGTGTGTAGACTTGTCTACATGGTGCCTTAGTCCACACCAGGAGGAGTGTAAATGCTAATGCGTGCCAGCATGTTGCACATTAAATGGCCTGTGTGGATCCTGCTGGCACACACTAAAAGATACCTACTCAACTTAGTGAGTGACATGTTAGTGCACATTAGAATTTATACTTCTGCCTGGTGTGAACAAAGCCACCATATAGACAAGCAGTGTGTGAGAGAAAATGAGTTGAATAATATTGCTGATGCTATCTATCCCAGGCTCTAACATCAAAAGAAAATTCACAACAAAACGAAGCTGAAGAAGTTGGAGAGAAGCTTGAATTAACAGAAGAAGAAAAGAAGCAAATAGAAGAGCAGCAGCTCAAGCAGAAGGCTATTGCAGAGAAAGATTTGGTAAATCACATAACCTTTACACATGAGGGGAAAATGAACAAAATATTTACTCGAGATAAGTAATAGTATACTATAATTTTACTGTGCAAGCAACAGTGGTGCCAGGTTTATTTTTTTCAGAATAGCCATAATAACTAGAGATATAGACTTCTATAGTCAGGGGGAGAAATTGTGCATTGACAAAGCATTTTGCGATCTGAAGAAGATGAGTTAGAGGGCCTACCTAGAGAAAGAGGAACTCTTGGCTTTTCTTACAGCTAAGTCATAATAAACTATTGCTAAGGATTCCTTATGCTGAAATCAGTCTGCTTTTGTTTTTCCTCTGTGCTTATAAATTTCCTTCCTTCTCACTTATTTCTGCAACAGGTGGTACTATAGGTTACACTTGGATTATATGGAGCCATATAATCTTGAAGTAACTCCGTAAGCTTTTCTATAGCTGATGTCCTATAACTATCTGAAAAAAAATGCATCATAGATGTAGATTTCTACCGTAATGCAATAGAATGTTTTGCCATATGCATTATTTTTGATTCTAGATTTTATTTCTTCTAGTCTTCTTGCGAAGAGCAGGAATCTGACAAATAAACTGCACACCACCACCCTTATCTGAGCAGTGATTGAGTCCTTTTTTTTATAGGGCTGAATCAGTGGAATCTCCCATCGGACATGGGTTTTTAAAAAAAAATAAGTTTATACTCTTTTTAAAGAACTTTCTATATGAAATGTAGTAATGTAAATGTAGTAAAACATTTTTTTTTAAATTTGCAACTTAGAATAGTATCACTACATCACTTATTTTTCATTTTTATTTATATTTATATAAAAAACTATTATTTTAGTGTGTGTGTGTGTGAGTGTATTCTATTAAATATAATCATCTCATCCCATGGCGCTGGTCTGTTGTGAGAAATTAATTTTGTGAAGAATATTTGAGTAGTGGTAAGGTTAAAAAGTTAATCCATGTTTGACAGTTTTTCCAGTGTGTTATTCTATATATGAAAACTAAGTAGGCACCATGAATGTCAAATCTCTAATTTTTTGCATTGGTAGGCCAAATTGAAGATTTATTTCACCTACCACCCCTTATTCATTTGAACAGATAAAATTATCTCTCTAAAATTGCAATGGAATGTATTATTTATGTATCTGGCTACAAAATGTCTTCCATTTAATGTAGTAAAGTACTTCTCATTTCTAGCAAATTTTAAAGTGCATCACTTATTAATGTGACTCGCCTTATTAGTATTTTTTAAATGCTCACCAGTATATCTAATGTCTATCAGAACTTCCTTAATATTGCACAATTTTTCCATCCAAATATATCAGGGAAATGGATATTTCAAAGAGGGAAAATATGAAGCAGCAATTGAATGTTATACACGTGGTATAGCAGCAGATGGCACCAATGCACTTCTGCCAGCTAACAGAGCTATGGCCTATCTAAAGATTCAGAAGTAAGTGGTGTTGAGTGTATGCTTCTCTATTCTTTGTAAATTGGGAACAAAAAATGATACATCAGTTTCATTTAAATTCAAACTGTTACTGCCATTCATTCTACACTCTTCTCAGAATTCAGTATAAAATATATTCAAACAAATGTTCAGTTGTTCTTTTCAATGTCTCCTTTAATATATGCATATGTTATCTTGTGATTAATTTTTAATTAAAACATTTTGAAAGAGAAAAATAGGGTTAGGTTGAAACCACAATGAACCTTGAATTATTTTCTCACAATTTAACCAGTCCAATTTTTCTTACTTTTTAAAGTTCTGTGCAACTATACTCGCGTCTTCAAAGGACCCGGATCAATGCTGCTTGTGTATGACAAAAAGATAGAAAGTTGCTAGATGTCTCATATAGGATGGAAGAGAGCTAATTTAGCTAAAGAAATTGATTCAGATTTCAAACTTCTGAAGGAATGGTTATAAGCAGTCTATAAAAACAAATATTTTTTTAACCATACAAACTCTTTTCAGTAATGGACGTA
The DNA here is from genome assembly GCF_002925995.2 of Terrapene triunguis. Taxonomy (NCBI): domain Eukaryota; kingdom Metazoa; phylum Chordata; order Testudines; family Emydidae; genus Terrapene; species Terrapene triunguis. The sequence goes on along the minus strand of NW_020664419.1, from coordinate 52,215,461 downwards.
GAAAGGTAGTTGGGTTTTTGTTGTTGTTTGCTGTTTGAGTAAACCAAGAAGTCCCAGTAACAATAGACACGCATACTTGTCTCTGTAATTGAATTTTACAGTCAAATGAGACAAAAGTTTCTACCATTTGTAAAGGCTCTTTCCATGTAGTATCTGTTCTTCTGTGTGGCTATCACAAAATTCAGGTACAGAACCAATATATTAAAGTATATCATATAAATGTTTTTAATAAGTCTGTTAGATTACGCTTATTTGGAAAAATATTGCTTTCTAAAAACTCTGTAGTTTGTTGTATAAAAAAAAAGTCTAGAAATAAACTAATATTGTAGACAGACTCTGACAAAAGCTGGGAATTTAGATCTGTGATGTGTCACTGGATGTAACAAAAACTAAGGCTAACATTTTCAAACCTAGGTGCATAAAATTAAACCCTTAGATTGATATTTAATCACTTAATAAAAGAGGACTGATTTTCAAAGGTGTACTGAGCTCCTGAACCTCCCATTGACTTAACGGGAGCTGGGGATGCTCAACACTTCTAAAAACTAGGCCACTTCTATTGGTGTCTAAATATGGATTTAAGGACTTAATTTTAGGCATCCGGATATTAAGCCTTTGGTCCAAATGTTTATACCTTGGAGAAACTATTTTTTTTTAATATTGGAAACTGTGTTTTCATTACATGATTAGTATAATAATCTTTTAAAATTTATTTTCTGCTGAGATATGAGGAGGCAGAAGCAGACTGCACACAAGCTGTATTACTAGATGTTTCCTATTCTAAAGCTTTTGCCAGAAGAGGGACTGCCAGAGCAGCACTAGGAAAACTAAAAGAAGCTATGCAAGGTGAGACTTTGTATGCAAGCAAATATTTGTGATGGGTTAGGTACCATATGTAGATTTATTTAGTCCTGATTCTTTAAACACCCAATAAGCAATTACACCAATTTATTGGCATTTCCAGTATATTGGGGCACAACTTCTAGGAAGACCACTTTTTTGGTACCATGAATGTCAAATCTCTAATTTTTTGCATTGGTAGGCCAAATTGAAGATTTATGTCACCTACCACCCCTTACTCATTTGAACAGATAAAATTATCTCTCTAAAGATTGCAATGGAATGTATTATTTAAAGAGTGTTGTAGAAGGATTCTAGGTTTGGATTCCTGCAAGAAATTAGGGCTCAACAGCATGGGATGTGAATATTGGGAGAGTGGGAGATATGAAGACTGATACCGTAGTGGTCATTAAACCAACCTAATTTTCAAGCTTCAGCATGTGTTTTTAGTATTATCTCTATCCAAAAACTACATTAAGATGGAGTCTAGTTTGAGAATAGTAATTTAGAGGAAAATACATCACAGGAATAGTGTAACTGTTCCAGAAACAAATATGATAAAACAAGGTAATTCAGAGTTAAGATTAAATTTAAAAGAAATCCAAACTTGTTAAAGGTATAGAAATGCAAAGTTAAGGCACCTGAACAACCTTAAGTCTCTGTACTGACACCATGCAATAACCACATAATTATAATTAAAGCATTTTAGTATTTATAGTTCCATTTTAGGTAAAAATAATTTTTTTTAAAGATACACTTTTTTTTTTTTTTTTTTTCCCCCTCAGCCCTGCTGCCTTGTGGTATCACTACAGGACAGAGTTATGGCTGTTTGGGTGCACTAATTATGCATTTGTAGTTCCTGTTTAAGTATAACATGCCAATCAATCTTAAATATGGAACTGTTACTGATGCTTTCATAATAAGTCTTATTTTAACATAAAATGTCTTTCCCACCTAGTTATACAAATTTTCTTATATTACATATTATTAGCTACTAGGAAATAGTCTAGCTTTATATTTTTCTAATTTAAATTCAAACAGTTAACTCACATGATTAACTCAAAAAAGTTAATCGTGATTAATCGCACTGGTAAACAATAGAATACCCACTGAAATTTTTTGGATGTTTTTCTACATTTTCAAATATATTCATTTCTGTTACAACATAGAATACAAAGTGTACAGTGCTCACTTTATATTATTATTTTTATTACAAATATTTGCACTGTAAAAATGATAAAATAAATAGTATTTTTCAATTCACATCATACAAGTACTGTAGTGCAATCTCTTTATCGTGAAAGTGTAACTTACAAATATAGATTTTTTTTGTTGTTGTTACATAGTTGCACTCAAAAACAAAACAATATAAAACTTTAGAACCTACAAGTCTACTCAGTCCTTCTCCTTGTTCAGCCAATCGCTAAGAGAAACAAGTTTGTTTACATTTACGGGAGATGCTGCTGCTCGCTTCTTATTTACAATATTACCTGAAGGTGAGAACAGGCATTCACATGGGCGTTTTTGTAGCCGGCATTGCAAGGTATTTACGTGCCAGATATACTAAACATTTGTATGCCCCTTCATGCTTCGTCTACCATTCCAGAGGACGTGCTTCCATGCTGATGATGCTAGTTTAAAAAAAAAAAAAAGTGTTCATTAAATTTGTGACTGAACTCCTTGGGGGAGAATTGTATGTCTCCTGTTCTGTTTTATCTGCATTCTGCCATATATTTAATGTTATAGCAGTCTTGGATGATGACCCACAACATGTTGTATTAAGAACATTTTAACAGTAGATTTGACAAAACACAAAGAAGGTACCAATGTGAGATTTATAAAAATAGTTACAGCACTCGACCGAAGGTTTAAGAATCTGAAGTGCCGTCTGCAATCTGAGAGGGATGAGGTGTGGAGCATGCTTTCAGAAGTCTTAAAAGAGCAACACTCCGATGCAGAAACTACAGAACCCAAACTACCAAAAAAGAAAATCAACCTTCTGCTGGTGGCATCTGACTCAGATGATGAATATGAACATGCGTTGGTCCGCTCTGCTTTGGTTCATTATCGAGCTGAACCCATCATCAGCATGGACACGTGTCCTCTGGAATGGTGGTTGAAGCATGAAGGGACATTTGAATCTTTAGCGCATCTGGCACGTAAATGTCTTGTGACGCCGGCTACAACAGTGCCATGCGAACGCCTGTTCTCATTTTCAGGTGACCTTGTAAGCAAGAAGCAGGCAGCATTATCTCCTGTAAACTTGTTTGTCTGAGCGATTGGCTGAAGTAGGACTCAGTGGACTTGTAAAACTTTAGAGCCTACGTTGTTTTATTTTTGAATGCAGTTATTTTTTTGTACATAATTCTACATTTGTAAGTTCAACTTGCATGATAAAGAGATTGCACTACAGTACTTGTATTAGGTGAATTGAAAAAAACTATTTCTTTTGTTTTTTACAGTGCAAATATTTATAATAAAAAATAAATAAATATAAAGTGAGCACTGTACACTTTGTATTCTGTGTTGTAATTGAAATCAATATATTAGAAAATGTAGAAAACATCTCAAAATATTGAAATAAATGGTAATCTATTATTGTTTAACAGCGCTATTACTTTTTTTTTAATCGCCTGACAGCCCTAATTTACTTGAAAATTAATTATTTTGGAGGCGGTTACCTTTGGGGGAAAACAGATAGTTTAATTAAAAAAAAGAAAAAGACCAGAAATACTTCAACTTGAAACTTATACATTTTTTTCTCATGTTTTTTTATTCACTTAGATTTTGAAACAGTTTTGAAGTTGGAACCTGGCAATAAACAAGCAATAAATGAACTAACCAAAATACAGAATGTATGTATGTTTGTGACAATATGTTGCAGTTTATTAACAGAATATTTCTGTGCTTAGATTATATGTATAAATGTAATGAATTTCATAACTAATCTTAATTTTAATTATCTGAACAATTATCTTTAAGGAATTAGTTGAGAAAGGGCTGTGGACTTACCAGGAATGTCCTGAACCATCTGCAGAAGAAACAGAAATACGAAACCTGGTGCAGCCCATTGATAAACCCTTACATCTTAGATCAACTGTAAGTGGGAGAGAATGGGGAAAACATCTTCAAAATATAGAGGGGCATGGAGGAAATAGTGGAGTTCAACATTTAACTCCTTTCTTACCTGTTGTGTTGTAAATGTAAACTGATATTTGGCATGCACGCTTTTAGTGTAAAAATGCCTTATTTAAATATATATTAAGATAATAAATGTAGTTTGCAGATACAGATTTCAGCATGTATTAGACTTGCATTATTCATACATTTTAATTCTTTTCTGTTTCTTATAAATATAAGGTAAATTCCCTGGGACACAGAGAGTATTTGCTGTATCTTGTACAGTGCAAAGCACGCTAATGTTTAAAAAATACATTTTCTCTTAATTTAATAAATAACTTCCAAACAGTTTTGTTTCTTGAGTCCATTAATTGTAATATAAACCAAAATTGGTAACAGGCTAAAGTTAGGTAGAAAATAATGTCCTTTTCTTTAAATTTTAAAAATAAGCATTGGATTAATTACATCCAGTTAAAAGATATTGTATAATACAAATGTAATAGAATATATCCTCTATAATGTTAAATTACACTTGGTTATATCAGCAGTAGCATTATTGACATGCTAATTTTCAGCTTAAAAGCTGCACTAACTGGAGATACTAAATATAGATTAATTTGTCCTTCATGGTTCTATTAATGTTAGACATTTACTGACACTTACAAATGTACTGTCCTACTCTGCTCCCTTTTCACTGATCTTGCAGTACAAAGAGAACAGAAACCACCTGTATCTCCCCAGTGGAGACCCTACACCTCTCCTGACATGGGGCAGGATGGGTTGTGTCCATAATGGATTGCACTCTGCCTATCCCAAGATGGAGGACTGTTCTTTGGAGATTGTTGCTAGCTAGCATAGCTGTTAGAGCAACTCACACTGTTCTAACCTAAGGTGGGGCTGGGCCGCAGCTGGGGCCTGGAAAGTCATAACTGGTTCCCTGATGGCCTCTTCACTGTGCTAAGCAGATCTCAGTCATGACAGAGAATCTGCCCCAGAATCTTTTGCATTCTTCTGTTCTTCCCTTTAAAGATTAATTGGCTGTTTGAACTTGAGTCACATTACTAATAATTGTATATAGCCTTGCAAATATGCATAACACACTCTGCTCCCAAAAGATTACATTCAGTGGATGGAATTCACCCTTCATTTGGGTGGCTGGTAAAAGACCCTGAGGTCCTGTGGAGGGCCTGTAATATGATGCCTGCAATTGTTGGAGATCAGGCAGGGATCAAAGTAATTATTAACAAAACAGGAACAAATAAAACAAATTATTTCAGTAACAATGGGTAGGTAAACTATGGAATTCAGTGCCTCAGGATGTCATTTAGTCAAATAGTATGGCTGGATTTTAAATGTGACCACAGACCCATTTGTAGTTATTTATATTTTATTTATATTGTAGTATATTTATATAGCAAAATAAAGCTAGTCAAATCTCATTGCTACATCTTTCTTTTGAAGTCAGGATACAAAATTTGATTGACTAATGGACTGACCAGATATCATAGATCCTAAATTGAAAGACTAAAGGGCCTCTCAAGAAGTATGGTTGTTGTTGTTGTTGTTGTTTTTTTAATCTTTTAGTTGTCTGGGAGAACAGAATATAGAAATGGAATGACTTTGAGGTGAGGATGCCCCATGATACAGACGAATAAAGTAAAATGGTAGCAGGGAAAAGGCCAAATGAGAGAGAATATTTTTCATTTTATGATGAGTTTTGAAGTCACATTATAATAAATATGTAAACACTGTATATTTTTATTGTAAAGTATCTGCACTGGACACCAGCGCACACTAACATGGTGACTCTGGGGTTCTAGTCCATTGTAAACAATAATCTTTTATTTGTAGTCTTTACAAAGAATAAAGTAGAGTATCCCACTAACCTTAAGTGTTTGTTCTATTTAGAAACCTTTGAGAAGAATATTCATTGAAGAAGTAGATGATGAGATGCAGAATATTGATGTGCCTAACACTACTACTCTAGTCAATAATTGGATTAATTCTACAAGCGTAGAAACAACAAAAAATCTAAGTCAAGATGACCTCTTAACCACATCTGATATTCCTAGAGCAAAACAGTTGAAAATAGAAGAAATCAGTGATATACCAGCCTTCCAGTGAGTATAATAAATTCTTTGGTGTTCTCGGATTTGATAAGCAAATGTGGGTGGGTATGTAATTCTTCTCAAATTATTATATGCTTGGAATATTGCACCAAAAAACCTTGCTTAAATGTAGTTGTAATTGAAATTTGAAAATGTAACTACTGTATTGTTTTTATTAAATAGTCTTGTAGCTGTATACACCTTGTTTGAAGATTTACTTTAGAAACACAGGTTCACAGAATGTATGTGTGTGAGAGAGGGAGAGAGACTTCTGAAACATAGAATCATAGAATATCAGGGTTGGAAGGAACCTCAGGAGGTCATCTAGTCCAACCCCCTGCTCAAAGCAGGACCAATCCCCAGACAGATTTTTACCCCAGTTCCCTAAATGGCCCCCTCAAGGATTGAACTCACAATCCTGGGTTTAGCATGCCAATTCTCAAACCACTGAGCTATTCCCCCCCCCCCCCCCCCCCCCCCCCCAACAAATATGAGTCTTTTAGATACAGGTAGACAAGTTGTTAACTTGGATTGTTTTTTGCTCAAGTATTCCAAATATCTGAGGAAAGTTATGTAATCTTGATGTAGAAAATATGCTACATTTCCTATGCACTACATCTTATCTCAATTATAGAAGGTCAGTTGGGAATTTTAGGGCAAATTCTCAGGAGTGCTAGAGGTTTGCTCTGCACACTCAGGGAGGGGAGGCAACAAAGATGGTATTAAAGCATTTTACCACCACTTCTCCAATTGTGGAGGCAGCCAGGAGCCTCGTGTCTGCTCTAAGCTCTGTTGACTGGTAAGAGCTCCCAAGGAGTCTGTGGCAGGGTCAGACTCCACAGCACCCCCTTGTGGCCCACCACAGCACTATTCACCAGGCCTCAGTTTTCTCCCAGGGAGTAGTCTTCATCAGCCTTACCCGGCAAGGTACTGGTAATGAATGTAAACAGTAATCCCAAGTGCAGCATAACAGAAGGGTTCTCCACCCTTCTTGGCCTACGCTCTCAGGTCTTTCCCACTCTCCACAGAGCACTGACTCTTAGGGTGCTTCCCTGCTTCCAGGGTCAGTCATAGGAGCCAGTCTCCTTCCTGAAACCCTCAGTCCACCAGGCTGTCTGTCTGGGAGCTACCCTTCTCCAGAGTCTACTAGAGGAATCAGCCCGCCTCCCCAAACCAAGCTCTTGCAACCCTTTGGGGTCATCCCGTAACCCTTTCTCAGCTGGGACTAATAATTAAACAGGACTATTTGCTCCCTAGCTGATCAGTATCAGCTGGAGGGAGAGGGTAGCTGACCTGTCTCGACTAGGCTGAGCCCAACTCCCCTTAAAACGCCAGCAAGCCTGTGACAGAGTCATTACATTTGCTGGAATCATCCCTGGGATGACTCCTAAAATGGGTGTGTGCTGGGCTGGGTGATGTAGAACCAATGGAGATAGCTCCCTACACCTAGGTGTTGGGAATCCTTGATTGGCTGTTTAAGCTAATTTCCCAGGCTCTTTGAACTGTCAGAGAATATTAATATGGTATTCCTCGCCTTTTTAACAAGTTTTTACTAACTGGAAAACTGTCTGGAAAAATTTAGTTCTTTTTTTCCTCCCCTGAACAGCTGAATGGATTCAGTTTGTAGTGTTTTTAGGGCAAAAGTACATTTTTACAGCCATGTTCTAACCTCTAAAAATATACTGATTGAAATGACAAATAAATTATAGGAGAACAAATGGCTGCACTGTAATCAGTGTTGAAAATGTTTTCACATTTGACATGCTTATTGTTTTGCATTATGAAATTGCAAAGAAAACTTATTTTCTTATTCTTGCAGCTGTGGGGGAAAGAATTTCTGTAATGCTGATATATATTGAATGGTAGAAGTTTTTTGTGCTCTAAAAACAGTTGTTTCTGGAAATATCGTAAATATGTAGCATATACTTTTTTACAGGACTGGAAAATCATTTACATTGACCAGTAAAATCATATTTTAAAAAAACATTTAATTAGCTCCATTTAAATATGTTTGTTTGCTTTTATTTCAAAACTTAGGAATATTTTTGTCTGAAGAAAATAATTGCTTTTTATACAAAATATTACTAAAACCTTGAAAGTGAGGATATTTATTAAGGCTCAGGTTTGCAAAAGAGATGGCACCCAATAGCTCCAACTAAGACTCCTTTATGAAATGGCCAGAATTTTTATTTTAAAATGTATAATTAAACACATGTTTTAGACCTCCTACCAGTATGAAAGATATGCCATCAGCTACACCTCAATCGTCCAGTCTGAGAAATCATCTAGAAAAAGAAAAAACATTACTTCCTGCATCTACATCTGATGTCCCTGCAATCCCTGCAAATTCATTCCAGCTTGAATCTGATTTCAGAAAAATGAAAGGCTGCCCAGATAAGATGTACATGTACCTAAAGGTAAGAGAAGTAGTATTCTGTGACTGCAACTGTAGAAATAATTAAAGAAATAGTGCCCTTTTACGTTGGTGGATTGGGAAATTTAGTGTCTGGAATGATTTAACAGTGCACAAATGGCAGTATCTTTATTTTAATTTAAACCCCTTTCCCATGAAACTAGGAGCTTTGACTCCATGTGAAAATAATTTTCATTCTGTGCTTGATTTTGTTTTATTTGACATTTACAGTATAAGTTGAGGAAAGGTGCCCTATTTTTTTTTTTTTTTTTTTTAAATCCCTTCCTTCTAATTTAGGCCCAAATTATGTAAACACACATCTTGGTATCCACATTGAACTCCAGTTACTCACATGTGTGTTTACTGGATTGGAGCTGTAGCATTGAAGAATACAGCATTCTTATTCCTGTATAGGCTGTATAGATATTTTAAAGTGCCTCAAACTACTTTAATGTATATTTTAATTCAATATTTTTGAAGGAAAAAAGTAATTTTAGTTCCTCCCTTGTTACCAAGGGTTAATCTACATTTTTTTTAAAACCTTTAACAATCCCTTGCAAAAAGGTACAAGTAAATAAAATAAAATGAATAGCTCTAAGAAGAAATATATATTTCCTTGTAACTACGGCTATCTTTTCAACAGAATGTAGAAGGCCATATGCATAATAGACCAAAACCTATTCTTGTAATTTTTTTTAACTTATTTCCAGGAGTACCCATGATGTTGGTAGGCACTATAAAAATATGTGGAAGGGAATGGATCCTGCTAGGAGAACTTAAAATTACTAGTTTCAGTTTTCACAATTGAATAATATTTTTTGTCTGTAAATAACAGTGTTTTTTATTCTTCCAAAGCAAATAGAGCCTTCGCTTTACCCTAAGCTGTTCCAAAAATCCTTAGATCCAGATGTATTTAACCAGATTTTGAAAATTCTGCAAGACTTTTACATTGAGTAAGTTCATTTCCTCACTAATTATCCTAGGGTTTTATATTGCTTGCTGCCAACAGAGGCTTTTTCTGTTTAGTTTACCGAACAAACTGTCTATAGTATATAACACTGGCTTATCAGGATGTAGTTATCTAAATGTATTCCTCAAGAAATTAATTCTTAGTACAGAAGAATATTTCAGAAGGATTAGCTAGGAGAAAATTGGTAATGAAATAAAAAGCCTTTTGCGTTAAGTCATTGGTTTAAATTCAGATTGTGTCATTACTGGCCACTGATTGACTACTTGGTGGCCTATGTGAAGTGATTTGTTTCTATTGGAAAGATAGCACATTCCATGAGCACAGAATTCATTTTTAAAACAATGAAATGTAGCTCAAAGAAGAGCAAACAACTAAGAAATTCCATTATTTTATGCTATCTTCATTGTGATGCCTTCAGTGTCTGTTTTTATTTTTTTCCCCTTTAATTATATGCTTGTATTCTGTAACAGAACACTTAAAAGTAGCAAGCATGTGTATGGGAATTAAAATCTTAATATTAAGAAAATAGAAAGCACTTGGCAGTTATTTCTGAGATATTTCAGTGCTGCATTATTTGAGGCTAAAATTCTGCTCATTATGAACAGCGTATTAATTAATCTGAGCTCTAAAAATATGTTATGGTTTTTTATTATGCAGAATAGCAAGTGTAAATTAAAGGGGCCAGGCTATAGGCCGGTAGCAAGTATTGTCCAACCAATAACAAATCATAAGGGTGAATCACCACACCCGAAGAGGCATGTCCTACATTCAGTGTTACTATGTGCATGGCTTCTAGAGAGTGAATTTGATGAGAGCAGAAAGTTAAACCAGTTTTAAAAAGGAGGGGAATGTGAGGTATAAAGAAAAAAGATTATTTGTAGTCCTTGGTAGTGAAAGAGGAAGGCAGGTGGTCTCACATGCTCTCACTGTCCAAAAAAAAAAATCATGAGATTTTTCCATACTGCTGAAAATGACAGCAATCATGCATCACTATGTAAATCCTCACAATCAAATTACTAGGTTCCCATTAAAAATCTCTCTCATTACTTTCCTTCTGAAACCCTCTGGATTTGCATACACTAATCCAGGGGTCGGCAACCTTTCAGAAGTGGTGTGCCGAGTCTTCATTTATTCACTTTAATTTAAGGTTTCACATGCCGGTAATACATTTAAACGTTTTTTAGAAGGTCTCTCTCTATAAGTCTATATATAATATAACTAAACTACTGTTATATGTAAAGTAAACAAGGTTTTCAAAATGTTTAAGAAGCTTCATTTAAAATTAAATTAAAATGCTGATCTTAAGCCGCCGGCCTGCTCAGCCCGCTGTGGGCGTGGGGTTCCATTCACCTAGGCCGGCAGCGGGCTGAGCGGGGCCTGCGGCCGGAACCCCGGCTGGCAAGGGGCCGGCAGCCGGGACCCCAGACCGGCAGCGGGCTGAGCGGGGCCGGGACCCCAGACCGGCAGCCGGCCGAGCAGCTCAGCCTGCTGCCGGTCTGGGGTTCCGTCCACTGGCTCCTGACAGCCAGGGTCCCGGCTGCCTGCCCCGCTCAGCCTGCTGCCGATCTGGGGTTCTGGCTGCCAGCCCCTTGCCAGCTGGGGTCCCAGCCGCCAGCCCCGCTCAGCCAGCTGCCAACCTGCTGCTCAGGGTAGGGATGTGGGGGATTCAAGAGTCAGGGAATGGGGCATGGGGGGCTGGGTATGTGTGGAGGGTGCAGGGGTCAGGGCAGAGGGCTGGGTGGGGGGGGTGGGCTGGGATCAGGGGGGTGCTCCCAGCCCCCTGCCCTGAGTGGCTCACGGCAGGGGGCTGGAGGGATACGCCCTGCTCCTACCCCTCTTCCCCAAGGCCCCATTCCTGCCTCCCTTCCCCGCCTCCTTACCGGTCTGAGCAGCGAGGGCGCTGGGGCTGCCCTTCTCCCCTCCCTCACAAGGGCCATCGGCAGCAGGGAGGGAGAGGAGGCAGGACTCCACACAGCATGCTGGGGGAAGAGGCGGGGGAGGGGGAAGCTTGGCTGCCGGCGGAGCCTGCGGTACAGCAGCAGCCGGCAGGAGCAAGCTTGCTTCTGCCCCCTGCCCCTGCCAGAGAGAGCGGGGGGCGGAGAAGAGCGGGCTGGGTCGGGCAGGATTTTTAATGGCACACTGCTGCCTGCCGGGGTCCGGCTCAGCCGGCTGCCGGGGTTCGGCAGCGGGCTGAGCCGGACCCCGGCAGGCAGCAGCATGCCATTAAAAATCGGCTCGCATGCCTTCTTTGGCACGCATGTCCTAGGTTTCCGACCCCTGCACTAATCAATAGATCAGGGGTAGGCAACCTTTCAGAAGCGGTGTGCCGAGTCTTCATTTATTCACTCTAATTTAAGGTTTCACGTGCCGGTAATACATTTTAACGTTTTTAGGTCTCTTTCTATAAGTCTATATTATATAACTAAACTATTGTATGTAAAGTAAACAAGGTTTTCAAAATGTTTTAAGATTAAATTAAAATGCTGATCTTACACCACCAGCCTGCTCAGCTCGCTGCCAGCCTGGGGTTCTGTTCACCTAGGCCGGCAGCGGGCTGAGTAGGGCCTGCGGCCGGGACCCCAGACCTGGGGGTGGGTGTTTCAGGGGTCAGGGCAGAGGGCTGAAGGAGGGGGTGCAGGGCAGAAGGCTGGGGTGTGTGGGGGGTGTAGGGCAGAAGGCTGGGTGTGTGTTGGGGTGTGGGGGGTTCAGGGCAGAGGGCTGAGTGTGGGGGGGGGGTTCAGGGCTGGCGGTATGGGGGTGCAGGGCAGAAGGCTGAGTGTATGGGGGGGTTCAGGGCAGAGGGATGGGGCTGTGGGGGTGCAGGGCAGAAGGCAAGGTGGGTGTTGGGGGGTTCAGGGCAGAGGGGTGGGGGGGTTGGGGTGCAGGGCAGAGGGCTGGGGTGCTCGGCTCGTGGGGGTGCTCCCAGCCCCTTGCCTGAGCGGCTCATGGCAGGGGGCTGGAAGGGATATGCCCTGTTCCACCCCCTTCCCCCAGGCTCCGTTCCTATCTCTCTCTGCCTCCTCAGTGGAGCTATGTGCAGGCTGCCGCTCTTCCCCCTCCCCCTCGCTAGGGCCATCAGCTGATTGGCCAGGGACGGAGAGGAGGCGGGGCAGGAAAGCATCACGCTGGGGGAAGAAGCGGGGAGGGGGGAAGCTTGGCTGCTGCAGAACCAAGCTTCTGCCTCCTGCCCCCGCAGGGGAGAGCAGTGGGGCTGGGGGCCGGGACCATGGCAGGGAGCTGCGTGCCACTCAAAATCGGCTCACATGCCGTGTTTGGCACGTGTGCCGTAGGTTGCCGACCCCTGCAATAGATCATGATCTGTAGATGTCAAAAGTGGCGAATCAAATGGATTTCTTACTACTAAGGCAGTTTATTTGACATAGTTTGTATGAACATGTGCTTCCTTAGGAAAGCCAGAGATGGTGTTTTTAAGTGACATTATCTGTTGCTTCCATTTTTGGTTGGAAACGAGGAATTTGATTTTTCTCTTCATTATTATGAGCTAAGAATAACAACTCAGAAAGGTGTTGTGGTTATGGAAAGGTTATAAAAGAAACACACACCACAAGCACCAACCTTTTGGGTACTGAAAAGTATGATTTGATATTTAGAATAGCAATAACTAGTGCATGATTAAATGTTTTACACCTTGTCAACTTTCCTCCTCCTTTCTGTATTTTTTTACCTTTGTTCTCTAGTACTAAAAATATTTGTATACAGACTTTGTTTGTTTGTTTGAGTTCATCTGTTCCTGTTGCTTGAATTTCCTGAATTCCATAATCCTGCTTGTAGCTATTGGATCTTTCTAATCAGAGGTAGTTATTTTCATATATATTTAATAATCTGCTATTTTAGGAAAGAGAAACCATCTCTCATCCTTGAAATTCTCCAGAGGCTATCTGAATTAAAAAGATTTGATATGGCAGTGATGTTTATGTCAGACTTGGAGAAAAAAAGTAAGTACAAAGTAAAGCTGGATCATTTTTTATTTTATTTTTTCAAACTTGGATCTTGGCATAGGTCTCATTTCAGTCAGATACAATGAACTTCAGTATCAACTCAGTTTACAACCAGTAATGGAAATACACATGAAATCTTATTTATTTACACTTCAGAGGCTGCTTTAACTAAGTGCTTCTAAAAAGGTCTCCAGTTTGATTCTTTTTTGAGAGGTTGGGGGTGGGTGGTGGAGGGGGAGATATGTGGATCAGAGTGGTTGAGCAGTGAACTCAACCACCCTGAGAAGGGAAATTTTCCACCACTGTGTAGTGACCATTCTTGCCCGTGCAATTGTGGAGCTGACAGGTTCCAGGCAAATCATATCCTCCTTGGCTGGGAGATCAGTTTATTTAGGGCTTTTGTAAGTGGGGAAAATAAAGGAAGAAATGAGGACAAATCCTTGGGGTACTGTGCAGGGCTTGAAGGACCCTCCCAAAACAAATTATTCTTCATAGATTTTAAGCCTGGAAGGAACCACTGTGATTATCTAGTCTGACCTTCGGTATAACACAGGCCATGGAACTTCCCCAAAATAATTCCTAGAGCATATCTTTTAGGACAACATTTTGAATGTCATTGAAATGTAAATGATTTATTATAGATTACTTGAAATTCCATCTAGATGATTTTAAATGACACGAACACTGGCTCAAATTAGCTGTTTTAAATGTGCTGCTCAGAGACTTTGTTTTTAGGATCTCCTTCAAACTCAAACTAACAGCCAGAAAAGACATGCTGGTTATAACTACCTTTTTCAATAGCAATGTTGTGTACAAACCCTAGTAGCTGCAATTATAATTGAGCACAATATAGTACCAAAATGCATGATGTCATATCTGATTCTCACTAAATCAAATTTGGGAAGAAAATTTTCAAAATGTTGTAGAGTCAAACTCAGGTTCTAATGCTGCTACCTTTGCATTTTACCCATCACTGTAATATCAAGGCACTAAAGGCTTGATTCTGTCTTGGCACGGGAGAAGGTTGGTGGGTTGAAACAGCTCCCTGATTTGCATGGCTGGCCCCAGCTCTGATGCAACTTAGAGCTGCTTCGTGGCAGTTTTAACTCATGCCATTGGAAAAGAGTCACTAATATGATATACCCTGCCAATGGATAATTGCCATGATGGAGCTCCTCCGTGCCCCTGACGCACCTCTGTTCTCCCACCATTTTAGACCCTCTAGGTTCTGCTGTGGGATGTATGGTGCAGGGCCTGTGAAAGCACACATACTCCAACAGAGTTCCTGTACTTCTGGGACATCTCTGGGCATATGCAGCTACATTATGATCCCTCTGCACCACTTGAGTGGTGCAAAGGGCTGTGACCCACCTTGAGAATTTTGCCCTAATACTCTTGTTAGTAAATTTTTTTTTTTAATATTGGTTGTTTTCACACTTGCTACATGATTCAGATTCTGTTGGATCCCTCTTAACATCTTTTGAACATTCGTCATACATTGTAATTGTTTTGACATCTATTTTTTCAGTTGATTTTTTTATTTTTAATTAGTGTTCATGTATGTGCTAGATTTCTCAGTCCTAGAGATTGACCTCTTCTGTTTACCACAGAACACATTTAAGCAGAGACAATGCAAGCTTCTCTAAAGTGTTCTGCCAGTATGTGTCAGCACTGTTCTTGAAGGACCACCACAGTTAGTTCACAGGAGTTTTATTCTTTGTGCCTTGACCCTCCTTTCATACGGCCCATTGAGGTGTGTGTTTGTCATTTGAATGTTTGTCTACTTCAGACCTGGACTGAGACCACCAGTTTTGTGCGCACAAGCTGTTTGGTGTCCTACGACATCTATCGCTTCTAAATGGACATTTTAAAAAATAAATTTGGAAATTACTGCATATAGCTGAGCTTCACTACAGCTACCACTCTTTCTTTATAATAAAAAACAAATATGAGCCTCTTGGACAAATAGTTTCGTTGTAAAAAACATTTTCATGTTTTGAAACTATTCATTTTTTTCTACTTTTTTACTTCAGTATATTTTTCTTCATTACAGCTTATAAATTTGAATAAACAACTTTATTTTTATGCCAATTTTGTCTGATATCTGGCACAAACTTTTTACCTTCTCTTTTTAATAGCATAAAGACAAGATAATTTGTGTCTTGTTTGTTTTTCTGTTTTTGTCATCAGGAATATGCACCTGAGGAATTATGGGTTTTTTTGGCTAACTACTTGCTGTAAAAGGACCTTTATTCATTGTATAAAACACCAAAACAAAAATGGTGGCTGTTGCCATTTGTGGGGGTTTGTTTTGTTTTCAGTTTCTTATAGACAGAATATTGAGTTTTAACTAATTATTATTGAGATTTCTTCTTCTATCAAATCCAAATGACGTATTAAATGTATTGACAGTTTTAAGACAGGACATATTTATGTTCTATAACAGTTTGTCTGTAACCTTAAAATCACACATTTAAAAAAGTGTGTCTGAAAGTCTAAAAATGGAAAGTCATGTTAATTTTTATCTTCTCTTACAGCTGCACATGTATTGTTCAGTCACATGAACCAGTCAGGATTGGAGGATAATTCTGTTGAAGAGCTGAAGAAGAAATATGGTGTTCAGTATTAATGAGATTACTGATGTTACGTATTTATATATGTAAACTAGTCTGATTCCGCACCTCTTCTCTGAGCTACTTGTACTGAAGTCAGTGAAAGAGTTACATCCATAAAGTTGCATTTATGTAGATAATGAAATCCTTATACCAGACAAAACCAAATGGCAAGTGCCTAGAAAGGATAATGGCTTATGCCCCAATTCTGCAATTGTGCCCCAATTCTGCAATTATTTCAGAACCCTGGGGCACCGGGAGGACTCTCCCCAGGTTTAAGAGTCCACTTGAGTAGATTGAGTTGCAGGCTAACGGCTGTAGCCAGACAGTTATTCAGAAATAAAGTTAATTATTTATAAACATGGGTTTTGGTAAGAATAATTTGGTAACTTGATGATTATTAAAAGATCAGCATTAATTTTATTTTGGGAAATAAACTTAACAGTGTTTAATTCAAAATATCAAAATTGTCTGGTATAATTTATTTTAACATAAAATATACTACTTAATGAACTTGCATTTCTCAGATAAGCTAAATTGTTACTTATCTTTAAATAGATTCCACTCAGGACAATATGAAAACTTCATCTGATGCTCAGCAAACTTGGGGTCTGATGGCCAGTAAATTCCTAATTTCTTTAGCTGAGATTGCCCTAATGCTGAGTTCTAGGCACTGACAGCTGAGATACCCCAGTGAACCTCAACCATTGGAGTAGTACAGAAGGAATCTCTCTTAAATAACTAGGTTCCAGACAATGTAAGATTTTTAAAATAGTCACTAAGACCCTGAATTGCACCTGTGGCAGAATGAAAATATATAAAAATATGAATGTATATTGCACCACACAGAGAGCACAATTCTTAACAGTCCTATTAATCCATCTCCTTTACAAGCTGGTAACTATGCAGTATTTCTTTTTATATTGAGTTTTAACTAATTACTATTGAGATTTCTTCTTCTATCAAAAAAAGGTCTTATTTGCCACACCCTTTCAATGGGACTTGTGCTCTTAAGTTACTTAGATGCTTTTGAAAATCCCACCCTTTATCCTAATGCCTACACACAAGAGGTCCACATTCAGGTTGTACAGGCAAACTTAATTCTGGCAATTTCTAACTTTTGAGCACTTGATTTTTCAACCTCAGTGTTTTAAGTTACTTTTTGTAAAAATGCAGAACAGCTAACAAACCAATAAAACCTAAGAACAACAAGATGGATAGAGCTGAGATGTGGAGTTTTGCTTCTTTGTTTGTGAGGGTTTTTTTGTTCTTTTTTGCTGCATTCTTGCTACCTACTAGATATTCAGGTTATAGCAATAGATCAAAAGCATTAACTGGAATCTGTCTCACCAATGTCTTCATGGTGTACTGTAGCTGTACAACCCTTTAACTTTACAAGGAGTCCTGTTGCCAGGGTTGGTCAAGCTTTGGCAAATGTGTTTTTCGTTTTGTGAAAGAAATGTGGGCAACATTATGGGCTTGTCTATTGTGAAATAAGCTAGAGTATGAATTTAAAACACAATTGCTATTCCTCAACTCCCTGTGTGGACACTCTTATTTGTTACTAAAATGGATTGAGTTAAATTGCACAAAGGCATTCTTAGGACAGAATAAGAGTCCATATGAGGAGCTATTGTGAAATATCTATTCCAGGCCATTTCCCCCTGTAGACAAGCCCTGTGGAAAATAATATTGCTGTATTCTATGTAAGAAATGCTGGACAATGTATCATTATGTAGTATAATGCACTAGAGATAGACTAGCAGGTAACAGCTGGGGTATGGTGTCGTGGTGGTGACCCACTTCACAGTGAGGAGGAAAAAACCCTAGCCCTGTGGCAGAAGGTTGCCTTGCTGGGTCTTAACTGGAGGTATAGGTTCTCTCTCATATCTTCTTTCTGGCTTAGTTCAATTTCTAAGCTATGTGACTTCATTAAAATTTCATCCCTGACTGAATGGCATCAGTCAGCCTAGGAAGACTTCAGTCCCACTATGTGGCCACTCCTAAAGGTGAAGTTCCCTGCTGAAATTGCAAGAAGCCTCTGCAGCTGCATAGGCTAGAACGCTCATGCACCTTCCATAAATCAGCAACCATGAAGACAATTTGGGGCTGGATAAAGGCTATTTAATTAGCCCTGGGATAGTCATGCGGTTACCTGGGGTCTTCAGAACCCCCAACAGGGGCAACTTAACTATTTCACTCCAGGCAGTGTTAGGAATAAATCAATAGGAACACAGCAATTCCATCTGATAAGATTCATGCAAGTAAGCGTACTCTATCTAAAACTGCGGTTTATTAGATTCAAGCACACACAAACATAAGCAATAGGTTTAGAATATCCCAGATATTTACCTAATATCTGGAGTAATTAACAGCAGGTTCGTAGTGGCCAATTGCTCACCCACTGGGAAGAAAGAGTGTCAGGAAAAACCTCTCTCAAGTTGGCTTCCGAGGACTGCTCCAAAGTACTCTCTATTAGCTAATCTTTTATAACTAACTTCTATAAAACACATAGGTCATAATAATCCCTACTATGTCATCACTTTTCTAAAATTTTCAATAAACTTTTAATATCCAAGGTGTCTAGACTCAAGGTTTTCCAACCACCAAAGTTTTCAGTCTCAGTTGTTTTTCTTGTCTGTCACCTCCCGTTCTGATTAGCAGCAAACTGCCAGCTAGATATGACCTTGCTTCTGAAAGCCTGTCTCCAAATTAACCCTTAACTATGTGGTGTTCTATTTCATTATTGTAGGGTGGCTGAATGCATGTAATATGCTTGCAGTTAGCTTAACCACATTCTGGGGTATACACACCCCTCAAATACAGCGCAACATTCCTCTCCTTAAAGGTGATATATTTTTAATATTAAGGCCTTTACATATATGAGCAAAAATCTTCTCGCTGACACTCTCCGGTTTCACTCCTGACTTTGCCTCGTTAAGGACCCGACTTCATGTACATATCTTCAGGGTGTACCTGTGGTCTATAGAACCGCTGGCTTTGCAACTGATCCATCTTCCTCCGAATCCAGCATATCAGTACTGGATGCACAACAACCAATGCCACCTGAAACATTAGAATCACCACAATTAAATGTAAGGCCAAATTAAATCTCCGGTGCTGTGGGGGACCATCTCAATAACATCTCCCACCAATTTTGTTCCGAATCTGCTAACCATCTCAATCACTTATTTAATCTAATTAGAAGCGTGGTGGATGGTAACCATGACGCTGCGTGCTTCCTGCCTAGCAACTTACCAATAATTTCTTAAATAGGAATGCTTAATTAACATTTTAAAAACAATCAAATTTATTTCAATAAATACAGGCATATTCTCTCTATTCTAAACATACATCTTGTAGCTATAAGATATTTGTGGTACATTCATATTCAATCCCAAATTCTTCTAAGCAGGCTCCTAATTTCCAATGTGAGTATCCCACTCATACCATCTCAAATCATGTTCTTTACCATATCAGTAACCCATATCTGCATTTGCAAGCATGTCAGGGCCAAGGAAACATTACTCTGGAGGGCACCAATAGCCTGCAAGAGGTAGAGGTGGTCCTTTTCTTGGGATTGCTCCCATTTCTCTAAAACCTGTTCCACCCCATCCTGTATG
This sequence comes from Terrapene triunguis, assembly GCF_002925995.2. Lineage (NCBI taxonomy): Eukaryota > Metazoa > Chordata > Testudines > Emydidae > Terrapene > Terrapene triunguis. Next base: position 52,195,816 of record NW_020664419.1, on the reverse strand, counting down.
CAGCTTAGCTGATCTAAAAATACCCTCGGGGGCATTGCTAAATCCTTTAGGTATTGATCTATTGCATTAATATTATTCACCTCTTCATTCATACTGTTTCATTGTCTGTATTGTACATCCACACACTCACCATAATTCACCTTACTCTTAACCTTCATCTCTACATACGTCTTCCCATTGATTTGAACCACATATGCTCCAATCAAATCAATTCTAGGTGGTTACAGAATTCACACTTCTATACTTTTTAACCATCCTATTATTCAGATATCCTTTATCCCTCTTACAAATTTCCTGATGACCTAGGGCCTCCCAAGTGCAAGGCAAAAGAGCCTCCCATTCCCCTCCTGGTGTCCTTATCTGTAATCTTGCCTCTCCCCAAAGTTTTCTGCCCAATGTTTGGATATACAAGTGAGTGTTTCAGCCTAAAATGAATTGTCTCTTCCCCTGATGCTGTCCAGTTGGGGATATCAATTCATAAATGAACACAAAGGTGGAAAAAGAACTAAAATTTAAACTAGCATTTGTCACCAATTTACAGTCCTAAAGCAATATTGCTTTTTTTTCTGTCCACCAAAGCAGATAGCCCTCATTATGGCATCTGGAGATAAGTCATGGGTGGGATCACTTCTGTCCCATTGACATCTGACCACTTCCAGGAAGCATTGACAGCACTGCTCGAGACTTTTCCAGTCACCGTGGCGACATCAGTTTCTACTGCGTCATTCACTTTGCACAGCACTGTCATCCACAGGAAGTTTTCCCACGCTGCGGGCACACCAAGTTCTAGATTCAGACCATCAGAGGAGTAGGCCTGTGATCCAAATGCCAGCCAAAAAGCACACAGGAATGCATCATCTCCAATGTCTTCCATCATCTACATAATTAATATTCTAAAACAAAGCAAAACAAAACTTCTGCCCTCCCTATATTGCAGGAGGTATACATTTAAACGTAACTTAAACAGGTAACTAACTTATTAACCTGTACTTAGGCTATTTGGACCTAAGTCCCTCTTTCCCATCCCCCTGGGAGGGGCTCTTTAATTAATTTTTTTAAATTAATGGAGATATTCTATCTCCTAGAACTGGAAGGGACCTTGAAAGGTCATTGAGTCCAGCCCCCTGCCTTCACTAGCAGGGCCAAGTACTGATTTTGCCCCAGATCCCTAAGTAGCCCCCTCAAGGATTGAACTCACAATCTTGGGTTTAGTAGGCCAATGCTCAAACCACTGAGCTATCCCTCTGCTCCCTCCTTTTTTAACTCTTAACTGTGCTTTGAGCACCCACTTGGGGCTCAGCAAATTAATCATCTCTAATTTGCTTAGGGCTTGCTGGAGCTGAAGACATGACCATTATTAGTCTTGCCAGTAAGCACATATTTTACTGGGGAATGGGCAGTTTTCAATAACACAGGGCACAATCCCACCAGGTATTCCCAATGCTGCAAAACCCAAACTAGTGCCCAAACCTCCTTTTTCACAGGGAGTAAACCCCCCTCTCTATTTAACGTATAGTTTTGGAGGCTTAAACCACAGGACAGAGGCCTGTTCCATGGTTCTGATTTAGCACTGCTCCCAATCTCCTTTCTGTAGTTGCTAGCAGTAGCACAAATGGTGGTTGCACCTGGGGTACTAAAGCTGGAGCCTAAACTAAGGCCTGCTTTAACTTGATCATGGCTTCCTGCTTCAGAGGGCCCCAGTTCAATTCCATCCTCTCCTTTAACAATTCATGCAGTAGGGCTGCCATCTTTAACAATCCTTGGGAGAAATTAACCATTCCCAGGAAGAATCTAAGAGCTGTAACATCTGTGGGAGCTGGTAATTTAGGAATCAGCATCACTCTGTTGATCAGGAAACGCCCTTTCTGTCCCCAAATCACTCCAAAATAATATACCTGCTGGGAACACAACTAGGCTTTCTTTGGGCTTACTTTAAACCAGTTTTCTGAATCTTTCATAACACCCTATCCAATACTTCCAAACTCTCTTCTCTGATCTAAATACAAATCAGGATGTTACCCATATAAAAAAATCACACTGTCTATTTCATTCATCCCATTCACATCTTGATTACAGGGGGACCCTAGCAAAACACAACTACTTCCCTTGAAAGGTAAAGCAAATTTGTAATAGCTGCCCCGATGTAAAGGGATAGCAAAGAAAGCATTGGCCAAATCCAAAACTGAAAACCACTGTACTCCCGCCCCCCAATGGAAACCATCGTGTCCTGATACTTAGCCACTATGGCGGCCATCAGTGGTATCACCCAATCAAGGGGGTGAAAATTAACTACCAGCATCCAGGTCTTGCCATCGCCTTTCAGGACTGGCCAGAGAGCAGCATTATTGGGTCTTGACTAAAACCCCTTGGCTTAAAAGCCCATCAGTTGTTCCTCTCAGGCTGGCTTCTGCCTCCTTTGGATACCTGTACAGTTTCTGGGGTGGGGGATCAGGGCCTGTAACTAGGATTTCTGCTTCAATTTTACCATATTCTATTTTATTCTTGGCCCCCACCTCCTAGTATTTCTCTACAATTGCCAAAATTTCTGGAGTACACGTGGGCCACTCCCATTCTTCAGATGCCTTAAAGGCTACTATCTGGTCACTTGCTAAAATCTCCACTGGTTCCTAGGATATGCCAGAAGGCATTTCCCATAGAACCCTGTTAGCAAAATCAGCTAACACTCTTAATTCTCTTAAAATATCAATTCCCAAAATTCCCTCTCCTCTCAAATTCATTAAGTCAAATTGCTCTTTATTTCTCCTCCTCCACATCTAATACAAAATATTTCTGCAAAAGGAAACAACACTCTTTGTTTCATTTGTTTTAGCCAGAGGGCCAAACAGGTTCTTATTCTGGGTACTCATCCAGGAGTAAGTGGCACCTGTATCTAACAACAAATTCTGTCCAAATGCCCCTCCTTCAAACTCCACATAAACCATGAATCTCCCCCATCCATCAGTGTCCAAATGTGCCACTGCTGTGGAGTTGAGGGCGTCCAACCTCCCTATAGGGAGGCAACTGGCAGTGGTAGTGGTGCACTCCGGATTTTCCCTGTGCGCTCAGCCAGCCTTAACAAAAATTTCGGGGTGGACAAGCTTTAAAAGCGGTCTTCAAATTTCCACCCACCAGGGATCAAGAGCTTTGACTAGGCCCTTCAAGGGCCTGTCTTCATTCACTTCCCTTTTTCCTCCTTTAAAATTTTATTTAGGAGGGGCCATGGCTTTAAACAAGATTGCTTCATGCAGACACAAACTTTTCAATCTTTGGGCCCAATCCTTCTTTTGCTATTTTACTGCCTTTCTCAAAACTGCTTTCCAGGCCCTAATCAGAATTGCCTGGCAACTATATCGTCAAAGACAGTAAATACTTTCAGTGGAGCAGGGGGAAAGACGACAGAGAAAGACAAAAAGTGGAGGGCAGCGGGAGAAGAGATGGAGACAAGAAAAGCAGAGAAAGGGGAAGAAGCGGAGAGGGGCAGTGAAAAAAGAACGACTTAGGGAGAAAGGAAAACCTAAGCTGAGGAAAGTACAGACAGCAACAACAAATCTAGAACTAGGGCTCTGCAGACCAAAGCATCAGGGAACCTAAACCCCCTATCCTGGCTCCAAGAGGAGAGTGGGAGTTGCTGCCAAATCCGCCAGAGAGTGACGAGGTTCCCAGCTATCTTTGCCAGTCATTCCAAGGCTGTGCTCTGGGTTAATGGGCCAACCAGTTTTCCTGCAGCTCTAGCCTGGTTAAGGGTGAAGAGCCTGACCTCTACCCATTCTTTCCCTCCTGGGCTACCCCTTTGGGGAACAATCTCGTTTACAATGGGGGCTATGGGCGCCTGCAGCTCTTCCAGTGTTTCAAGCAAGGGACCATACAGGGACTGCCAAGAAGAGTCCAAGGGAAAAGGAAGCTCATGGGGATCACATCTCTCATCATCAGAATGAGGATACGAGTCGACATCCTCATCTGACTTGCCCCCCCTTCTAAGGCTACAATTCCCACAAATTATAACCACTAGTCCCTTCTGCTCTCCCCGCCTGGGCCTGGGCACACAACTTTGACTCTTACATTTCCTGAGATCTGCCTGGCTCTTATCCTGGGATTCCTTTGGTAAGGCTGTAGCAACAGATTCTCCGTTTTCTGTTGTTTCAATCCAAACACTTCCTGCTCCAACCTGTTATTCTCTCTATCACTGTCACACCCCTACTTCTGCTGTGCCACTATCTGAGCTGCCCTCAGTCTGGATATTTCTTTGTCTTTCTCAACTTTCTCTATTGCTGCCTTTATCGGCTACCATCATTACCATATGCTTACAGAGCTACAGGAATGTTCTGGGATCGGCAAGGCTCCCGGGCTTCCAAAAACCATTATCATGCACCTGCATGAAATCTGCCAAGTTCGTATCCAAATCTACTTCTAGCTTTTCTTTCTCTCTAGGAGCTCCCTGTCCTCCTGACACATCTTTTTACTTAACCTGGTTTTTCAGCCTAAGTCCGTGAATCAACAACAGAATGTGACCGCAAATCAACTCTCAGACTACGGCCTGGAGAATTACAGGTTGCTGCTACCCTGTTCCACTGCCCCCTTCACCTTTTGCAACAAACACCACTTGCATCAATCGTTCCCTTCCTCTACACAGGCTCCTGGCTAGGCTAGCCAAAATCTATAACCCGGGGTTTTCAGAACCCCCAGCAGGGGCAGCTTAACTATTTCACGCCAGGTGGTGTTAGGAATAAATCAATAGGAACACAGTAATTCCATATCATAAGATTCATGCAAGTAAGCATGCTCTATTTAAAACTGCAGTTTATTAGGTTCAAGCACACACAAACATAAGCAATAGGTTTAGAACATCCCAGCTATTTACCTAACATCTGGAACGGTATTGAGCAATTAACAGCAGGTCAAGTTCGCAGTGGCCAGTTGCTCACTAACTGGGGAGAAAGGGTGTCAGGAAAAACGTCTCTCAGGTTGGCTTCCGAAGACTGCTCCAAAGTATACTGTAGCTAATCTTTTATAACTAACTTCTACAAAACACATAGGTCATAATACTCCCTACTATATCATCACTTTTCTAGCTTTCAATAAACCTTTAATATCAAAGGCATCTAGACTCAAGGTTTTCCAACCACCAAGGTTTTCAGTCTGAGTTGTTTACTTGCCTGTTCCCTCCTCCAATTCTCATTAGCAGAATCTGCCAGCTAGATATGACCTTGCTTCTGAAAGCCTATCTCCAAATTAACCCTTAACTACCTGGTGTTCTATTTCATTACTTCAGGATGGCTGAATGCACATAATATGCTTGCAACTAGCTTGATCACATTCTGGGGTATACACACCCCTCAAATCCAGGGCAACAATGCACTTTTCTGAATGATGCACTGTGTCATTTCATATGCACCACTGCTATTAACTGTCAACCTCAAGCAAGCCAGGTTGCAGTAGACACTTCTTTTTTTTCTTTTCTTAGACAGCTCCTGTTCTGGAATTGGACTTCGAGGAACAGCTCTACAGCAGAGATAGTGTTGAGGTGGTGGTGGTGTGGCTTCTAAACACCTTCTCCCTCATTCCAGTCTTGCTGTTCACTGATGCCCCGCAAGTCTTGAAGGATAGAGGATAGGGCACCAGTAGTAGAAATCACAATCTCCACCCAATCATTTGCAATAACATTTTTTAAGTCTTTCACCATAACTGTGGTAGATGCAAATAAAGGTTGATTCTCCACCATAGCTTCCGTGTTGTCTCAGTGCCCTTATAGTTGGTAGACAACCGAGTAAATCTAGTGTTTAGCAATGTGAAGGGGGTTTACTTTCTGTGGTACAGATGGAATTAGATAGGATTTGGACAAGACTGTATGTTAGCAGATGCATATCCAAATGAAACAAACATGACTACTTGTCTGGTTAAATTTCAGCCAGTCTGTAACTGTGGTTATAGAGGAAAAGTGCATCACCAAACGACCTTACTGTTTCTTTTCATTTCAGCACCATTATATCTTTATTGCTTACTTTCTAAAAGCAAGAAAGAGTAGAGGTTATTCTTCTAACACAAATTATTGGGAGATAAACTATAGGCCAGTGGTTCTCAACCAGACGTACACATGCCCCTGGGTGTGCACAGAGGTCTTCCAGGGGGTAAATCAGTTCATCTAGATATTTGCCTGGTTTTACAACAGGCTACATAAAAAGTACTAGTGAAGGCAGTATAAACTAAAATTTCATTCAGACAATGATTTGTTTATACTGCTGTATATACTATACACTGAAATGTAAGTACAATCTTTATTTTCCAATTGATGTAATTTATAATTATGGTAAAAATGAGAAAGTAAGCATTTTTTCAGTAATAGAATGCTGTGACACTTGTGTATTTTTATGTCTGATTTTGTAAGCAAGTAGTTTTTAAGTCAGGTGAAACTTGGGGGTGCGCAAGACAAATCAGACTCCTGAAAGGGGTACAGTAGTCTGGAAAGGTTGAGCCACTGCTATAGGCAGAGTAATAATTCAAAGAGCTGCAGTGCAGGCTTAGTTTCTTCCAGGAGATGTCAGTATTTTTCCTTCTTCTGAATTACAGCTTCTCTCTCTCTCTCCCTCCCTCCGCCCCCAATCCCCCAATTAAAAACTTCATGTACTGTGGGGAAACTTGTTATACCTCCTGGTACTGCAGTAAAATTCACCACACAGTAATGAATTCATTTGCATTAAGTACAAATTTTAAATTTGAAACAATGGACCAGATCCTTCACCATGACAGAATAGTAAACTGGGATAGTTGATGGGGTGAGAGGTAGCACAATGCAGAGAGGTGAATAACGGGGTTTCCCGAGGATCTGTACTGGGATGTGTACTGTTCAACATAGTCATAAATGATCTGGAAAAGGGGCTGAATGGTGAGGAAGCAAAATTTACAAACAATACAAAATTACTCCAAATAGTCAAGTCCAAAGCTGATTCTGAAGAGTTACAGAGGGCTCTCACTAAAGTGGATGACTAGGCAACAAAATGGCTGATTAAAGTCAATGTTGAGAAGTGAAAAGTATAGCACATTAGAAAAAAATAATTCCAAGTATACATACAAAATGGAGTCTAAATTAGCTGTTAACAAATGAAAAGAGAAATAGAAAGAGATCTTGGAGTCATTGTGGATAGTTCACTGAAAACATCCTCTCAGTGTTCCATAGCCCACACTTGGGTTCTGGTCACCCCAACTCGAAAAAATATATTAGAATTGGAAAAGGGCAACAAAAATGATTAATGGAACAGCTTCCATAGGAGGAGAGATTAAAAAGACTGGGATTGTTCAATTTAGAAAAAAAAAAGGATTAGAGGTATATGATAGAAGTCTATAAAATCATATGGTGTGGAGAAAGTGAATAGGGAAGTGGTATTTGGCCCTTCACATAACACAGGAACTAGCGGTCACCTGATGACATCAATAGGCAACAGGTTTAAAACAAGCAAAAGGAAGTACTTCACACAACACACAGTCACCCTGTTACCAGTGGATGTTATGAAGGCCAAAAATATAACTGGGTTCAAAAAGAATTAGATAAGTTCATGGTTGTTAAGGTCCATCAATGGCTATTAGCCGAGATGCGCAAGGATGCCACTCCATCCATGCTCTGGGTATCCCTAACCCTCTGAGTGCCAGAAGCTGGATGACAGAGGGGTGGATCATTCATAATTGCCCTGTTCTGTTCACTCCCTCTGAAGCAGCTGGCACCAGCCATTGTCAGAAAACAGGATACTAGGCTAGATGGACCTTTGGTCTATGCAGAATGGCCCCCAGGCATAAGATAGAGTAACTTGAATGCAGTTCTAAGTTGCACCACCAGTAATGTCCCTAAGAGGCTAAAATTGCAGAATTTGGTGCATTGTAGGGATATTCCACCTATACCCCTTTCTTCCATCCACACATGCTGGCAACAGTGAAGGGGTGCTGCATAGGAGCTTCTGTGCCACTCCTGCTCCACCAGAATCTCCTCCTTATGTTGGGTTGATCTGCCAGTTTTATGGCCAGAATGCCCCAGCAGTGTGGCACAGAACACCTTCAACCACACCAGAGGAGCTAGCCTACTAAATAATTTTTTTCTCTTTAGTAAATATCATTAAAGTGCCTTTCTGTCCTAGAAAGGGCCTCTATTAGAAGGGTATTGTGGGGCTCCATATTCGTTGTGTCTCACTGATTCCCATGCTAACCTTGCTCCATTTGTAAGTAGTATGTGTTATATGTCCTGCTCTTCCTGCACTCCCCTCCTTCCCTGAGATCTGACAGTCAAGCTGGATTCTGTCTAACTCAGTTCATCACCAAGTTTAGAAATTCTGCAGGCCAAATTATGCCCCCATCTACACCTATGCAACTCCACTGTCTTTAGAGTATGCCTTCAGGAATGCCTTCCTAACCTCAATATCTTTCAGTTCCAAGGTTTGCACAAATGCCTCTGAGAGCAAAATTTGACCTACACAATCATTTTTTTGCTGTTGATGATCCAAGAGACGGAGAACCCACTCTGACTCCTCTTCTCCAAGAGTTGATGTTTGATACTGCAGGACAAATTCAACCTCAATGTAAGCAGGTGTCATTTTGCTGAAGACAATGGAGTTGCACCAGGGATGAATTTGGCCTTATGTCTAGTACTTAGGTGCTGCTTAGGCCTAGGGAAATGAAAGTCTTAAAATTCAAGGATAAATTTAATTATACTTTTCATTTTCTTCTCGCCCCATATCATTCGTTTCAACTTGATTGCAGTAGTGAAGTGCTCTCTTTTTTCTCCTTTTCTTTATTATTCTCCCTTGCTTCCTCACAATATTTCTCATGCAATCAGTTGCACCAGATCTCTCCTGTCATTTCTGTCACCTTGAGCTGGACCCCTCCTTTGATTTTCTCTCTCACTGTGCCCTTTCTATCTTCTGTCAAGTTCAAAACACTTTTTCTTTTCCAATGTATTCCCTCTACTTTAATCAATACTGTGAGCTGAGCCTCTAAAAGTTAATTTGAAGGCTCTTCTTTGTTTTTCTAGAAGTATTTTCTCAAGGCTTTTATGTTTTCTTAAAGCAGCTTTCAAGGACTCTGCCTTTAAGCTACAGTTTACAGCTATCTTTATTTTCCTCAAGCAACTTGATGTAGAAACAGAAGCAAACAAACATATCTGCTGGGGGATTCTTTTTCTTGCCCGCTGTTAAGGTGGTTCCCAAATTCCCTAGTCGATGGATACCCTCATGGGAATCTATTCCTTTCCAAACAGTAGCATCAAGCAATGATTCCTTTCCAGCCATCTTCAGTTTTCAGGCCTTCTCTTGCCACCTACACCAGTAGTTTAGTTAATGGTGTTTATCTGGATTAGATTAAAAAGTGATTCTGATTCCCTACTGCTTATACCAATGAAACGCCACTGAAGTTGCTATAACAGAATGAGGAATCCGGCCCAAATACTGGTAAATTGACAATCACCCAACTATGGCAAAGCCTCACCGATTTGTACTAATGTCTGGAAGTCTCATTACACATCACTGTGGTTTGTAAATGGTCAAATAAGGGCTCATCTTGCAAACGGAGCCACACGGGGTCTGCTCACATGGCTCTGATCAGGGCCTAAGTGAACAAACACACACAAATACATCAGACTGCATGCCAGAAATGCTCTTTCTTATTTGTATTACATTAGGGCCCAGTTGTCCTAGGCATTCTTCAGACACATAGTAAGAGACAGTCCCTGCCCTAAAGAGTTTAAAATCTAAATAGGTAAGACTGACAAAGAGCAGGAGAGTAAACAGAGACAAACTGACTTGTCCAGGTCATATAGCAGCTCAGTGGCAGAGAGGGCAATAGACATCTTCTGAGTCTCAGGCTGGGTCCTATCTACTGGACCACACTATTTATTTTTACAACTGAAATTTAATTTATTAACTAATAAATGTATTGCCACCTATTTTGGATTCATGGTAGAAAGGGAGGATATAATGGAAGCTAGGATCGACATTTAAAACTGGAACCTTCACATAAAAGTATTTAGCTTCCTTAGATCAAAGATAGGATGAAAACCCACCATCTTTTGTTGAAAGAAGTACCTTGAATAAAACTGCTGACCCCACAAATCTCTGAGAACCTGCTCTATGGATATGGCAGGAGTAAAGATTGAACCTCTGATATCAAAACTCTCTCCTGGGAGTGGCCACTGATTAGGGAAGGTGAGGACGTATTTGAAGAGGGTAAGGTCTCAAATTGGATTGAATACCCCTTGTCTACAATTTCAAGAATCCGTTTATCTGACATTATCAGCTTCCAGTTGCTGGCAAATTGAACCAGCCTGTCTCCAAACAACAGGTAGGAAAGATTGATGCCAATTCCATGAGGGTGAGTATGCAGAGTCTATGTCGAAGAGCTCAAGTTACAAGTAACCTCCATTTATTTATTCATTCACTAGTAAATGTATTGCCATCTATGTTGTACAGGTACTTAGCCATCTAACTTCACAACATTATGCTATAAAATCTTTGCTGAGAAGTGAGGTAAGGTCACTATTTTTGCTAAAATTATTGGGTTTGCTCATTAGCAAAGTAAGAATTAGTTAAATTCCACTTTAAATTTTTTGATTGCCTCATATTTAAAATAAACTCATATGGGCTTCTGTCACTCCACTTCTATTTTTCTTCACATTTGATGAGTGAATTTCAGTGCATGTGAAAATTACATTGGTTATCTCTGGTTTATAGCTTTGAAACGATAAAAAAATTCACTATATAGTATTGGATTAATTTAGCTGCAATGGGAAAACAGTCTCACTTGCTAGGGGAAAGCTTTGTTACAGAATTTCCATTTCTTCTACACTTTATAGTCATTCTAATCTCAATGGAAGGTCTACAATGAATTCCTTTAAAACCTGATGTGACGCTTATGCAAGATTTTCTCCAATTCCATGTCTTCTTCTAGATGGAAAAGTTGCTTAATAGGTTGGGAAAATTGGGTGTGGGGAGTATTGATAATTTGCAGTTCAATAGCACCTTTTAACCAAAAATCTCAGTGATTTATAAATACTAATTCAGCTTCATGAGGGTTTTATGCAGAATCTAAATTGGTAAAGCAAAGAAGTATAAGTTGATGTTTGCAAAGCAGTGCAGGGAGTTTGGCCACACACATCTTCCATTCAAATGACACTCCCAGATCTTTAAAATTAATGTAAGCTATGTGTGTAAGGAGGAGGAGGTGCCTAAAGCCCCTGCACTGCTTTGAAACTGTCAACCTTAGGCGAACTCCTACAGACACTCATGGCCCTGCTCCTACATAGAGTGCCACTTGGAATCTAGGTGCCAAACAAGCAACAAGGTCTGCCAACATGGAATAGCATACAGAATGGGGCCCTAGTGACTTGCTCAAGGTCATACAATAAGACAGTGAAAAAGCCACATCTTAGCTTTAACAATTAGACTACCCTTCTTTTCAAATTCTAAATAAATATTTCACACAACAGAGTATAAGGTGAAAATGTTTAAAGTACATTATAGGCTCAAATTGCAAACATTTGAATCCAGAGTTCTAATACACTAAAGTTAAGGGGAAGAGTTCCTTGGGTTTGACTCAGACCCATCTCAAATTTAAAGTATAAAAGGGTAGTTTGTATACTCTCTTTAATGACCTGACTTAAGCCACACAAAACCTGATGCCTAAGCCCCCACGAAAGGAGCTACAGAAGACTGGTACAGAGGATCTGCACATTTGTCCATGTATGTAGTCTGGCTTGAAAATTACAACTATTCTTCCCTAACCCATTATTTGTATTCTTAGTAAGGTGGAGAGTGCTAAGGAATCAGAATATACATGCACCACCTTAGCTCTGCTTTGGAAGCATATGTGGGCACCAATTTGGGGGGTCAGTTATGAAGGAAAGCAGAACTTGATCATAGAATAAAGCAGGAGTGAGTGAGTCAAAATACTATCACACAACTGAGAACAGTAGAGGATGTATAAGGAGGGTGTCAGGAGAAGAACAAAATAATGGAGCTATTACTTTGAGTTTGTTGAATGTAATGCTCTGACTGAGCAGGTATGTGACTGTACTGTGTGACCCCACTTCTTTCAGTGCTGCCTTCATGTCCTTCAGAATCTAAAATGTAATTTAAAAAAGTCTCTAGTTGTTATAGTTGCTGAGATACAGTTGTGTCAGGTTTTAAAGGCTAACTGGTGCAGAGATGTCTGCCTGCGTTTGCAGAACCTGAAAGAGTATCCCTAAGAGGGGTGATCTGCCCCATCCATTTCAATGGATGCTAACGCAGATGCCAGTGATAACACTTTAAAAGTCAATGTTAACACATGCTTCGAGCAGTGAAAGTAAGGAGCAGGAGGATCGTAGAATGAAGATATATAAGCTACTGCGAGTGACGGCTCATTCTGGCACCAACAGTGAGTGGAACAGGGCTATGGAGCCATTTTTTCCTACCCTCAGTCAAGAAGGAGTGAAGCCCAACAAGCGTAGCAGGGAATCTGAACACCTTCCAGTGGGAGCCAAGTTCATGGTACACAGGCCTCATTGATGAGGAAGCCAAGCACAAGTTGCCCAGAGACCATGCATGATCGTATTTTGAACACCTGCACATTCTACTGTGAATGGCGTCTCATGTAGGTGGCCCTTACTTAGTGGACAGAGCTTGGAAGAATACCACTTCCTTCCCCCTTCCATTCTCCCCAAATATGACCCCTGGACTGAATGAAAAAACACTTTAATCCTGGAGTGACTGCTTGCTTACTTCTTCCATAATGCAACCATATAGTGCATCTTGAAATCACTACAACACAGATGCACAGCCATTATAACCCCTCACACTATTATTATTTCTAATTTGCATTCCAGTAACACCAAGTGACCCCAGCTGAGACTGAAGCCCCAGAGTACTAGAGTCAGGTCAAACATAAAGTAAGTATTTTCCTCAAGGAGCTTGTAATCTTAATAGACAGCACAGATAAATGAAGTATTATTATCTCCATTTTTAGGGGTGAGGAACTGAGGTACCTCATGTCCAAAGAATAACACAGGAAGTAAAGTGGTTGAAAAATAGGGAAATAATTTTGTAAAATCTTTGAAATTTCAAAGTTGTTTCCATTCCATGGGGTTAGAAATCTTTTTTGTTTGTTTTTTTAGGGGTTTTTTTGTTTGTTTTTGCAATATTTTTAATCACTGCTTTATCAAATTTTTACTCAGTTATGTTCAAAAATTATACATTTTCTGTTAATTGAAATAAATTTTGAAAACCACACTGATAAAAATGTAAATAGTGATAAAAATTTCACTGAAAATTTGGCAAAAAAAATAAATTTTAAAAAGTTTGACAAGTTTGAAGTTTTAGTATTAAAAATGCCATTTTTGACCAAATGTGTGAAAATTTTCAACTGGTTCTAATGGAAAAGCTGTGGTAGAACCAGAGATTCAACCCAAATCCCCTGAGTTCCAGTTCAATGCCTTTAACCATAAGGCTATCCTTTTCCTTCCTGGCATAGGGCAAACATAGGTGCCAACTCCATGGGTGCTCCGGGGTTGGAGCACCCACGGGGAAAAAATGGTGGGTGCTGAGCACCCATCGGCAGCCTCCCTATCAGCTCCCCTACCCCAGTACTTCCCACCCGCTGGCAGACCCCGCAGATCAGTGCCTTCCCTCCCTTCCCACACCACCTGCCCGCCGCAATCAGCTGTTTCGTGGCGTGCAGGAGACTGAAAGGGAGTGGGGAGGAACGAGGATGCGTCATGCTCAGGGGAGGGGGCAGAACTGGGTGGGAAGAGGCAGGGCGGGGATGGAGCGGGGCCGTGAAGAGGTGAGGTTGGAGCAGGGGGTGGGAAGAGGTGGGGCAGAGGTGGGGCCTTGGTGTAAGGGGTGAGGTGGGGGCGGGGCCTGGGGCAGAGGTGGGGGTCGAGCACGCCAGCACTTTGGAAAGTTGGCGCTTGTGAGGGCAAACAACCACCACCCACAGAAGCCACAAGAAGGGGTTGAAGAACTCTTATAGTCACAATCAGCCCCAACCCACTGCACCTGTGTAGCTTGTCACATCTGGGGTAGGCCCTTAAAAGAGAGGAGCTCAGGCCAGTTGGCTGAGCTGGTACTCTGAAAAAAGCAGAGCCAGAATGTCCAGAAGAATGGCTTGAGAGAACCACCTGAGAAAAAAATGGTCTGGTTTGTTTATTTTCTTGAAACTCCCAGGACTAAGTCTTGGCCTTTAGCTATAGAAGGGTGAGAGTTCCTGGGTAGTCTGAAAGACTGATTCCTCTCCTTTGCATGAGGGAGGGGGGGCTCAGCCTGTCCCCTTTCAGGCTATGAAACTATCTTTCTTTTTTTTTTGCTTGGATTGTTTTTCACACACACTGTTCACACTGGGGTGGATTTGCTAAGAGGTGCAGCCGGTTGTATACCCCAGGTTTGGACCACAGGGCTGATGTGGCCCAGAGAATGACTTATGAGGTAAGTAAGGCACCTCCCTTTACCCAACCTTGAGATATGACCTCCTGTTTCAGGTGCATGCCCATGACAATTTGGCAGTGCATTGAGATGGAGGTGTTAGGGATTCCTATGTACACTGCTTCTGTTGTTGTTAGATTCTGTCAGAATAACTTTGTTCTTTGAGTGCTTGTGTAACCCACAGACCTCATGGGTGTGGTGTTCTGTCCCATCTAGTGGCACCAAGACCACTTAGAGAGAAAGATTAATGAGTTTGCTCTACAGCCTTAGCTAAAAGCCAACTAAACACCGTAGAGGCTCACGTACTAAGCTCCAGAGGTCCCCACTTCGATCCTGCCCACCAACAACCATGGTCTGTCGGCGTTACACTTGCACATGTCTATTCCCTTAGTGGTATCTGTTGGAATGGCTCCAATGGCCTCTGATACCACATACTCATAGTAGCTGTATAAAGGGTCCTGCTTACCCCACACTCCTTCAGTTCCTTCTTACTGCCCATGATGGCTTATTGCTTATTGCTCAGACAATCTTTTTTTTTAAATCAATGTGTAATGAGGCAGAGTGGCCTCCCTCCGGACTGTAGAGTGAAGGACCACTACACTCCCCCTGGTGGGCGGAGCTGAACCCGCCCTGCCCTCCTCGCCAGAAGTACCAGGGCGGGACAGAAAGTATAAAGGGAGGGCTTGGCAGCTGAGTTGAGGAGGATCCAGGGAAGGAGAATGATGCCTCCACTGTGCTGTGGCACCTGGAGCTGAATCTGTGCTCTGCAGCACCCTGCCCCTGGAGGAGACTGGGCCTGAAGAGGAGTTGCCGGGATTGCCATCCGTTGTGTACCCAGAGGGCCTGTGGATCATAGAGGTACCAAACCCCAGGAAGGTAGGAAGTAGCCCGGGGCAGCCGACGACTGTCCGGCTACTTTGCTGACTGACTCTAGGTCAGCGTGTTGCGGCTGGATCCCTGCTGACCCAGTGGCAGAACACTCCACCACTGTTAGGGCCCTGGGCTGGGATGCGGTGGAGTCGGGTGGGCCCACATTCCCCTACCCCCTGCCACCCCATGCTTGGGGTGGCAGACTCCCCACCCTAGGCCAGGAGGCCTGTGTGAATCTACTGTCCATCAAGCTAGACTCTGTTGGTGCTCACCCCTGCTGGAGCCCCTAGATTGTGGTGGTGCTCCCCCGTATCTGAACCCCTAGACCCAGTTTGCTGACTGCCTTAGCCTGCAAGCTGAGGCTAAAGCTTGCTCCCTGCTCTGCCCCAGCCCAGGGGCTAGGGCTCTAGACTGTGTGTGTTTTCTGGCTGCCTTAGCCAGGAGGCTTAGGCTACAGCCTGCTCCCTGCTCTGGCCCACCCAAAGGGTTAGCGCCACATACTGTGTGTGTTTGCTGGCTGCCTTACCAGGAGGCTTAGGCTACACACCACTCCCTGCTTGGCCCCGCCCAAAGGGCTAGAGCTCCAGACTGTTAAGTACTGCCAACCCCAGCTGAGGGGCTAGGAGGTAAAGACTACTCAGTGCTCTGCCCTGCCCAAGGGTGGGGAGAAGAGCACCAGACTATTGTTATTTGTTTGCCTCTGATAGACGGTCACAGAACTATAGACTATTTACGGCTCAGCCCTGCCAGCATGACCTGAGCTCAAGGGATACCGCCCAATACAGCGAGGCAAAGTGGCCTCCCTCCCCAGTGGAGAGTGAGGGACCACTACACAGTGTATATAGTTATAGTAGTGTTAGTTAATTGTTGGACACCTCCACACTTAGTTAGTGAGGTTCACCACTCCCTGGTGCTGGGGCATGCCTCGGTCACTGGGCTTCAAGCCCTGCACTTCCTGCAGCAACTTGATGCCACTGAGTGACCCGCACTCGAGCTGTCTCAAATGCTTGGGAGAATCTCATAGGAAAGATTGCTGCCAGATCTGCAGGGACTTCAAACCTCGCACTAAGAAGGACCAAAAGCGAGGTTGAAGGTCCTTCTCATGGAGGCAGCTCTAAAACTGCTTCTGAGCTATACTCAGACTCGGCACTAAGCACCTCAGCTTTGGTGCAGAGTGCTCCCCGCACCGGTTGTGAGTCTTGGCACCAGTCTTCATCCCCGGTGCCCAAGAAGAAGCACAGGATACAGCAGGAGAAGAGCCAATTCCCAGTTCTGAAGGCGAGCAGGCATGGAGACTGGAATAGAGCAAGACCCGCATCAGGCTGCTCTCCCACCCCCCACTAACACTGCAAAGCCAATATCATCAGCTCCAGTACCTTTACACGCCCGGCTGACTCTGGCGCTAGAGGCACTGCAGACAGTGTGCCAGTCAGTTTGTGGTGCTGTCTATTCCGGAGGCGTTTGCAGCAGCCAGGGACCTGTTTTTGTTACTGGTTCCTGCATCCCCAGAGGTTCAGGATTTGATACCGCTGGTACCGTTGAACAGTATAGAACCATCCCCCAGCCACTGCCCAGTACCAAGGCCATCCTTTAGGGGAAAACCTCCTATGGTAGCCTCATCATAGGCTTCTCTGCAGCACCGATTACTAGCACTGAGGGGGTCAGCACCACCATGGTCTTCACATCACAATTCTTTGTCTTCGTTGGAGTCTGAAGTGGTATCCTACTCTTCCCACTGTCCTGGTTGCCCACACTACTCCTCGGGCATTTCTACTTTGCTGTGGTCCCAAGCACAGGGGTATCTCCAAACATTTGGCCATCGGGTTTGTGGGGACCATCATCCATGCAATGGCCATTCTGAAACTCATGGGGTTTTCCCCCAGGCCAGGGCACTCTCTCGAGGTGTTCCTACTCAATGGCCTCTGAAAGTAGGACACATCCGGTATCTTGCCGTGAGACCCCTGACCTGGACTCCGGTACCGAGCCTGACACCGAGTATCTAGAAGAAGCCCCACAGGTCCCAGTTGATACAGAGGGAATGGTGGAGATCCTCCAGCCTGTCATAACCTCCTCCTCCTCTTCCGCAAATGAGGTTGTGGTGGCAGCAGGTGTGTCCTCTTCACAAGATGACCACTGTAGGGATGCATAGCTCCCGAATCGTCAGCCCACGGGTGCGGCACACTGTGCCCGTGGCTACAAGGCCGGAGCGGCCTTCACCCCAGCGTCTGTGTTTGGGAAACTTATTGGCTGACCTGATTTTCACCCTCGCTGCTTGCTTTCACGTGCACAAGATATGGGTTTGTTATCTCATGTTGTTGTACACTGTACGCTCCTCCTATGCGCAACAATTCAACCACTTAGAAGTGTTGTAAACAGGGAAGTAGAAAGAATAAAAACCCCAGGAAAAATTCCCTGGGAGGCTTTTTGGCTACCACGACCTGGCGTTCTGTCTCCTTTCCTCTTTCGTCGCCACAGACCACAAGGCTTACCAAGACTTAGTAAAGTGAGTGGCTTTGAATCTAGGCATACAGGCACGGGAGATCTACAGTTTCACATAGTGAACCAGCAGGGTCTGCTAGGCTGCTATGACTTTAATATGTGGGAGTCTCTGCAAAAATTTAAGGACATGCTCCTCCAGGGTGCCAGAGAGGAGTTCTCTTTACTGATTGAAAAAGGGAAAACAGTGGCGAGGGCCTCCTTGCAGGCAGCCCTGGATGTGACTGATTCTGAAGCTAGATCGTTGGCCACAGCAGTGACCATATGCAGAAGCTCATGGTTGCAGTCATCAGGGTTTCCCCAGGAGGTACAACAAACCCTCCAAGATCTACCTTTGGAAAGTTCTCACTCTTTTCAGAGGACATAGATGCCAGGCTCCATGGGCTTAAGGACTCCGAGGCAAAATCTCTGGGACTATTTACCCCAGTGGTATCCAGGAAGCATTACAGGCCCCAACAAACTGGCCGTTACTTTGCGCAGCCAGCCAGGACCAGCAGAGGAGAAAGAGCAGGGGGTTCAGGCGTAGATCTCCGCTGACCTCATTGTGACTCTGTATGATTGAAACATGACCATTTATTTCAATATTGCCACTGTTAGACAATTGCAACAAATCTTATACAAAGTATAAGTCATGTAAGGAGTCAGTGGAAAAGTTATGACTTGCTAAATATGATTATCCTGTTTTTATGCATGTATCATTTTTGTATCTGAAGTTATAGGTATTGACTACATATGTACTGGCATCCTACAAATGTGTTTGCTCGTGGGGTAACACAAACAATTAATTTTACATCCAGTGTGGTCAGCACATTGTGAACAAACTATTCAAACTGATGTCCCATCAAGGAACACTTACTTAACTCTTACAATGAACCATAGAAGAAACTTGTCCCCTTCCGGTGAGCCTTCCTGTGGATGCTTTAGACAGAATATGGGCCACTCCTATGAGTCATCCAAGCATGCTCGTGTGAACCTGGACTCCATTTTGTGCCTGTAATTTTCCACAAACTAAGACTGAGTGTGTTTCCTCCACATGGGAGAAAGTAGAAATGACCCTGGAAGCATCTCCATTTTGCCTCTTTCCAGCTCTGATCTGGACTATGGATTTACACTAAAAGGAACATTCCAACCAATGGACTAAAGATTTATTTATTTAAATATTTATTTTATTTAGATCTTCCAATCTTCTGGAAGTTACTAGAGATTTTACAAGCCAGCAGTTTATTCCATCACTGCTTCAAACCTGATACAAGAATTCTACAATGATTGTATGTGTTTGATTCCTTTGACCATTTTAACTCTCTCCTCTGTCTTTTCTCTTATATCTAAACTTTTAGATATTGGACACAAAAGGATTGGCAACAGCTTGATTATTGGGTAAGATCTGAGTTATATATTGAGCTGGCTATGTGGATGATCTCTTGGGATTAGAAGTGTCCTTTCTTTGACTAAATTGGTTTTAAATAACAACTCGTCATTAAGTCTAGTGTGTGGGTGGTGAAACAAGGACTGAAGTTTGGACTTCTTGTTAACCACTGTGGTGAGACAGAAGTTTACTTTTGTTACTGGCTTGGTATACCTTATGGAAGAATAACCATTTGGGGTGAGTCTACCCTATTTCTCAGCAGTTTGTTCAGAACCTGGCATCCTCAGCTGTGACCCACTGAGGCATGGTGACACTCCTCAACAGGATCGATGCAGACCACCGCTAGACATTTGGGAAACTCGAAACACTCGTTTTGATGAGATGCTTGAAGTCAACATCACAATCCCCACAATACCGGATCCAGTTACCGATCTGTTTTTGGACTGACTCTCCCACTTATTCAATGCCTGGACCCACATTACTTCAGACCTTTGGGTACTCAGCGCAATAGAAGTGGGATACACCCTCCAGTTTTTGTCTACCCCACCTTCCCACACCTTCTTCAGGGACTCTTCTCATGAGCAATTGTTGGAACAAGAAGTCCAGTCCCTCCTTTGAGTGGGAGCTGTAGAAGAGTTTCTGCATCACTTAAGAGTGTTACTTCCTAAAAGCCAAGGGTGGTCTCATAACTATCCTAGACCTGCATCATCTCAACCCCTATCTCAAGAACTTAATATTCCACGTGGTCTCCTTGGCTTCCATCCACATATTGATTTTTTCCCCCCAAGGCCACAGATGGTTCCTAAGATTCGTCTTGAACCAAGTAATTACCAGTTCACAATGCTTCTATTTGGCCTGTTGGCTGCCCCACTGCTTTTTACCAAATGTATGGCGGTGGTGGAGGCTTTCATCAGAAAAAGGGGAGTTCATCTTCCCATACCTTGATGACTGGCTAGTCAGAGGTCGGTCCAGAGCTCAGCTGGAATCAAGCATCCACATCATCCACATCAACCTTCTGGGCACCAGGCCTACTGATAAACACCCAGAAATCCATTCTTATCCTAATGCAAAGGATAGAGTTTATCGGGGCAGTTCTTGACTCCATACAGGCAAGGGCCTTGCTTCTGGAAGTTCAGTTTTGGGCAATCATGGTCACAACAGCTCAGAAATGTCTGAGTCTTCTGGGACACATGGCATCATGCACTTACGTAGTGCAACACATGAGGCTACGTCTCAGACCTCTCCAAGCTTGGCTGGCCACAGTATACTCACCTTCGCAGCATCATCTGGACTTGGTGCTCATGATTCCTGCTCAAGTCCTGGGTTCAATGATGTGGTAGCTGAACCACCACGTGGTCTGAGCGGGAGTACACCTTTCACAGCTCCATTTTCTACATCAACAGGCAGGACGGAGATCTCTCTTCCCCCCATATCAGGAAGCAATCCAACTGTGGGAGTTCTTCATAACACATTCAAACCATCTAGAAGCGTCATACCTCCTGGGAGTACAGAACCAGCTGGCAGATAGCCTCAGCAGGTTTTTCTCCTCTCACCACGCATGGTGCCTTTGTCCAGACATCACAAGAGTCATCTTCCAACAGTGGGGGACTCCCCTTATAGATCTGTTTTCTACCTGCAACAATAGAAAATGCCCTTTGCGAGGGGCCACAGCCCAGGGTCTCTTACAGAGTCCTTCCTGCTATCATGGACAAATCACCTGTATTACTCCTTTCCACTTATCCCGATGATATACAAGGTCCTGATGAAGATCAAGGAGGACCAGGCAGGGGTCATTCTCGTAGCCCTGGCATGGTCCAAGCAACATTGGTTTGTTACCTTTTTCCACCTCTCAATGGAGACCCTGCTCCTGCTTCTGCTACACCCAGATCTGATCTCCTGAGACCATGGTTGGCTGCTCCACCCAAACCTCAGCTGTCTTTGTCTGATGGCCTGCAAGCTCCAGGCTGAATCCTGAGGAGCAAGCTGCTCGGAGCAAGTCTATTAAGTCCTGCTAGGCAGTAGAAAACCCCCCAGCAGGATCACTTATCTTGCAAAATGGAAGCAATTCTCCATCTGGTCCTCCCAATGTGGAATTCCGCCTACACAGTTCTCATAGCAACTCATATTTGAGTACCTTCTGCTTTTGAAACAACAGCCCTTTCTTCAGTCAAGGTCCATCTAGCGACAATTTCGGCCTTCCATCCCACGGTTGACAACCAGTCTGTCTTTTCACATCAGATGGTTATCCATTTCTTAAAGGCCTGGAGAGTTATACCCCCAGGTAAGAGACCCAATTCCTCCCTGGGATCTAAACCTTATCTTGTCAAAGCTTACAGGTCCCCCGTTTGAGCCACTAGGAAGGTGCTTGTTGGTTCACCTCTCCTGGAAAGTGGCCGCCTTAGTTGCCATCACCTCAGCCAGAAGGGTTTCAGAGATTCATTCCCTCACATAGGAGCCCCCATATATGATTTTCTTCCATATATGATTTTCTTCAAGGATAAACTGCATCCATACCCGGTGTTCCTCCCAAAAGTGATTTAGCAATTCCACTGCAGCCAGGAAATCTTTCTGTCAGTATTCTCCCCAAAAAACCATGTGAACCGAGAGGGGCAGCATCTACATTCCTTCGATGTTAGACACGCCCTAACTTTCTATATACAAAGAACCAAACCATAGTGCAGATCAACCCAGCTGTTCATAGTGATATCAGAGAGGATGAAAGGCATTCCCATCTCTGCCCAGAGGATTTTGCCCTGGATTACAGCATGCATCCAGGCATGTTATGAATTTGCCGGCATCCCGCCTCCAGCTAAACTGACTGCTCATTCCACAAATTCACAGTCCTCTTCAGCCGCTTTCCTAGCACAAATCCCAATTTGGGACATCTATGAAGCAGCAACCTTGTCGTTGGTGCACTCATTTGCAACACACTATGCCATCACCCAGTGGGCCAGAGACAATGTCAATTTTAGTCATGCAGTCTTGGAGTCAGCCTTTTCTTGTACTCTGATCCCACCTCCTGTTCAACTGCTTGGGAGTCACCTACATTGGAATAGACATGTGCAAGCAGTTGAAGAAAAAAATATGGTTACTAACCTTTCTGTAAAGGTGGTTGTTTGAGATGTGTTGCACATGTCCATTCCAAAACCCACCCTCTGTCCCCTCTGTCAGAGGGTAAGAAGAAACTAAAGGATCATGGGGTCAGCAGGACCCTTTATACCAGCACTATGAGCTGACCTCACAGATACCACTAAGGGGAAAAATTCCAGCAACTGTGCTCAGGGCGCGCACACACCTACATTGGAATTGACATGTGCAACACATCTTGAAGAACAACAGTTACAGAAAGGCTAATAACTCTTTTTTCCTGTGTAGTAGTGTAGAAATCCAGCTAGCTAGAGATGCCCACACAGTGTAATAAAACACTTAGGAAGTCTTCAGCCACTGTTCCTACATGTTTTGAATCAAAGCCTAGTAGAAACAGATGACCACACAGTCAGAAGTGAGTTCACAGCTATTAAGTACTGGTCCCCGCACAATATAATTCCAGTAGCACCTGTGCTAGATAATGTTGTGAAGATACTGTGAAAAACTGCAGCAGTCAGAAAATGACCAGTGGCCCAGTTCTTCCCCATCAGTCTGCCAATAATAATCCAGAGCTCTGCCTCCAAATCTCTTAAGCTTTAGAGCAGTGAAGACAAGTATGCTTGTGCTCAGTTCCATTTGAGCAACTGGAGATGATAGAGTGATTTCAAGCATCTTCTCCTTTCAACCCAGTGAAACTTCATAATCTCTCCATCTCTCCTGCTGAGCTCTGAAACCTGCCTCACCTCCCTCCAGGCTGATGCCCTCAACTGCCTGCCTGCCTCCACTCTCCTCCACTGCTGCCTCTTCCCCATCTCTGGTCTCCACAGAACACTGCATCCTTATTAGTTCTAGAAACAAGGCAGTTAGAAACTGATGGCAGAGGAGGTGGTTTAAATCAGAATAGTAGGATTTTGCTAATAGATTGGCGTTGTTTTAAACAGTTGGGACTCTTTGAGGATTTATCACCACATGTCTCACTTCCTAGCATCCAGAAACCTTCAGTCCTTCCTGCCACATTGCCACCTTCTGATTCATATAAAGACACTTTGACGCTGGGTGTCTGCAAGCTGCTAGACGTGGGGGGAGATTATGAAAGACACTAAGGACAGCTCCCACTGACTTTCAAGAGGAAATGGGCACCTAACTGCCTTTAGTGTATTTGAAAATCTGCCCCATGTGGAGTAGTCATTGTCCTGAAAAGTAATGGTCTGGTTTTTCTTTGCTTGTTACATTATCTGCAAGATGCAGCTATGCTGTGTTTCTTTTCAATGGCTACACTCTTGTTTCAGTACTTATAATTAGCTTATTTATAAAAGAGCAAAGCAGGTTTTACAACATTACTGTTTTAAAAGATCACTCAAAAGTCGTGTGATGTTTTAAAGAAAAACACAAAAGGTCTAGCCTTTAATGGGAGTTGCCCTTTGCCTTTCTAACAGTATATTTAAATTTATCCACAAAGCATAACATTTCTTTCAACATTACAAATGGGAAGTCATGGTAGCTTTTATTTTTAAACAACTTTGCTATGCTATCTCACGCAGTGCAAGAATTCAATGTAGAAAAATCCATGCATCAGCTCTGACTGTGCAAAGACTGAGTGTTTCCCCCCAAAACATCAGGAACTATCAAGGAACTCTGCTTGAAGATCAATTGATCTGAGAAGGATTTTTTTCTTCTTCTAGATTCTCATAAATACTATCTTGAGAAAACTGTCCTGGGAAAGTAAGTGAGATATGTATCTTTGCTATGGATTCCCGCTCCTCCTCCCCTCAGTTAAAGAGGATGTGAGGCTCTGATATGGTTGCTACACACAAGTGGTGGCAGAAGACAACTAAACTTTTTTTCCTGACCCATATCCCTTGGCTTGGGTCAGCTTACAAAGGTTAATACCCTATTACATGACAGAGATCAGACCCCAGTGGTTATTGTTATTTAGCACATTATTCAAATGAAAAATGGTAGGCAATGTATGGCCTGACTGTGTGTGACTCATGAAGGTCACTTTCCCGCCACAACAATTTCAATCTACTCTGATTTCCTCATTATCTCTAGTTCAGGGGTCGGCAACCTTTCAGAAGTGGCGTGCCAAGTCTTCATTTATTCGCTGTAATTTAAGGTTTTGTGTGCCAGCCCTGTAAATGTAAAATGTATTACTGGCGGATGGAACCCCAGACTGGTAGTGGGCTGAGCGGGCTGGCGGACGGGACCCCAGGCTCAACCTGCAGCCGGTCTGGGGTTCTGGCCACCGGCCCCTGCCAGCAGGGGTCCCGGCTGCCAGCCCTGCTCAGCCTGCTGCCGGCCCGGTGTTCTGTCCATCCAGGCTGGCAGCGGGCTGAGCGGGGCCGGTGGCGGGGACCCCAGGCCAGCAGCAGCCTGCCATGGTAAATCAGCTTGCGTGCTGCCTTTGGCACGCGTGCCAGAGGTTGCCGACCCCTGCTCTAGATTCATAACCTTAAATAACAATGTTCTTCAATTACTGGTACTGTATTCACAATTGTCTGAACCATCAGAACTGATAATCAGTATTATCAACCCCAAGCATTCAAAAAATCATGTCAGTCCTCAAAATATCAAACTATATAGATATTTTCTTTTTATTGGTCTTCTGGGGTTTTTTTTAGCCTTTAGCATTCAGATTGTTTTGGAACTTTTCTCTGCAACCATATGAGTTACAAATGTCCTTTTTAAAAAATGAAAGCTGAGATTCTCATGTAGTCACTTGACTCCAGGAGCTGGGGCTTTAAGAAAAATATCATGAGACTCATGATAAAATCTTGAGCTGGCAACACTGCATTACCATAAGCTTAGTGGAACACATTGTTCATTGTCCAGCTCCAAATGGTGGAATCAGGTAAGAGTGTGACGAGCGATGAAGGGTGGAAAGAGGCAAAAGAGCATAGAGAAATTAGACAATGGGGACCAACAAAGTATAAGAATAGTATAGATGTGACAGGAAGCAGATGGGGGGGGGAGTGATACCTGTCAGTCAACTAAAGCCCTGACTCTGCTCC
Source organism: Terrapene triunguis (assembly GCF_002925995.2). Taxonomy (NCBI): domain Eukaryota; kingdom Metazoa; phylum Chordata; order Testudines; family Emydidae; genus Terrapene; species Terrapene triunguis. The sequence continues at coordinate 52,170,557 of NW_020664419.1, read as the reverse complement.
ATATATGATACCCCACTGATTTCCATATGAGTTCTAAGTTGAGTGGCTAGAAAACTTAACCCTAATGAAAGCAATGGAAAATAAACAAAACCTCATATTTTAAAAAATTGGAAGAAAGGGGGAAAGAACATAAAGATTATTAAATTTCTTTTGTCATTTAGCTGATTCCCTAGCTGACCTTCCAAATATCCATCTTTATAAATCTACAGAACATTGTGAAGCAAAGGTTTCACATTCCAAACTTCAGGCACATTCAGCTCCTTGCTTTAGCATCTTTGTCCTGCTCCCTTCAGAAAATTGTATTCCATATAGGTTTTTGTACCACCATCATCACAATAGTGCATTAAATCATATGATTAATATCAGTCATATGTAGTTTGCTCTTTTGATATCTTCTCCTCAGGGGGAGAATTGTGTGTGCAATGTAGGGCTTTGTTTGGTGGGATTTATTTTTTGACTTTTTAAAAAATGTACATGCTGCTATGTGTTTGTTAGAGAAGGCAAGGTCAAAGAAGTGCACCTTGAACTTTGCGAGTGGAAGATGGTGTGGTTTGTGATGGCCCTGCAGGAGTTTGTTCCACACTCTGGGACTGGCCCCCCAGCCTACACAGACAGGCTTTACCCTTATGGTAGTGACTTAGAACATAAGAACGCCCATACTGGGTCCGACCAAAGGTCCAGGTAGCCCAGTATCCTGTCTTCTGACAGTGGCCAGGTGTCCTAGAAGGAATGAACAGGTAATCATCAAGTGATCCATCCTCTTTCACCCTGTAGCGAGGCAGTCACCCTGCTTCAGTTAGGAAGGGGTTAAAAGCAGCCAGCGGAGGTTGGTTGGGTAAACAGCCACAGGTGTGGCCATACCCAATTAGGGTCCAGCTGACCCTGATAGAAGGGCAGGCTGAGGGAGTGAGAGGACCAGTTGAGGAGCAGAGAGGACCAGTCTGCCTGGGAGAGCAAGCAGGGTATCTGAGGCAGAACAGAGCTGAGGAGCTCTGGCCTGGTGAGTCCCCAGGCTGAGGCCTTGCTAAAGGTCAGGGGAGGTACTAGGGCTGCAGGGAGGCAGCTGGGGCTGGAAAGGCAGCAGGTTCAAATGCCCTTGCCAATGATGAGTGACCACTTCAGATTGCAGTTTGCCCCTGAAGGAAGGGGCTAGATGAGGACTGGCAGTGGGTCACTGAGGTGAGTTGGGCTTAGGGGATTGAGGTTCCCCAGGGAGGGGAGACCCAGAGTGTGGGGGCACTGCTGTGGGGCAGCACCCCAAGGTAAGGGGCACCGGGGTCTGAGAGGGATGCGGGGCCTGAAGTGCTATAAGTGGTGGAGATCAGGAGGAAGCAGGCACCGGTAGGAAGATACCAACCAGCAGGAGGCACTCTGAGGCTGGAACTGAGCTAATTCCTGGACGACCAGCAGGAGGCACTACGGCGGTGAGTGCCCGCCATGCTACACATCCATTCCCAACTTCTGGCAAACAGAGGCTAGGGACACCATCCCTGCCATCCTGGTTAATAGCCATTAATGGACCTCCATGAATTTATCTAGTTTTATTTTGAACTCTGATACTGTCTTGGCCTTCACAACATCCTCTGGCAAAGAGTTCCACAGGTTGACTGTGTGTTGTGTGAAGAAATATTTCCAGACCAATGGTACAACACTGTCATGTAGACAAGCTCTAACTCAGGAACTCTAAGTTTCTCCTCCCAGATTCTCCTGGGCCATCCGTACCTCTCATACAAGCTTTACTAGAGGAAAGTGTGATGTGGCCCATTATTCCTATGGCTTTATGGACTCTGTGATTTTACAGATGCAGAATTTACCAGAGAATTGACTTGTGGCCACAACATACTCAAAGCCTTTATTTTTAAAGGTTGCATTGCTAGCCCTCCTGGTTTTGCCAAACATCCAAACTGATGCAGTACTGTCTGCCATCAGCCTGAAACAATAGCCTTGAGAAATCCCTGCCCGGACTTCCATAGTGATGGATGGTGGAAGCTGTCAATCATAGTTTTCATCCCAGAGCGTTAGGTGATCTTTTAGGTATCCTGGGCCAAGGCCATTGAGCACCTTGAAGCGCTTAGACCTTGAACTTGACACCGTATCCTATGTAAGGACAGGTTTGATGTGCCCATGGTAGTCTTTGTTGCTGCGGAGACATGCCGCAATGTTCTATATTAAAGAATTCTGACACTGAGCTAGGTCCCCTTCATAGGCCTATAGGGCTAGAATCACAAATCAATTAAGATGCCTGTCATTTTAGGGACCTAAATCCAAAATTTAGATCCTCAAAACACCCACTCAGCTGCCACCTCAACCCTGTCGGTGCCTAAACTCCCTAAGTGCCTACATTTCTGCCAGTTAAGTCCCTTAAGCCCTTAAAAATCTACCACTGTGCATGAGCATGGATGGCTCAGTCATGGTGCTTGAGCATCTGACTCAAACCTAAGCCCCAGCAGGATCCTTAAATTGAGCATGCCCTCACCTATATCACCTGTGGAACTCAATCCAGCAGGTGTGCTCAGAGACAATCTAACAGATTTGTGGCCCTGTACAAAATACCATCATTGGGCTAGCAAGAGTTAGAATGATTCTATAGACCAGTGGTTAGGACACTCACAAGGGATATGGGAGACTCAAGTTCAGGTCCAGTCTTCTAGTACCCTATAGTCCAGAGGTTAGGGCATTCTCCAGACATGTGGAGCAACAATTTGAACTCACATCAGGCAGGAGAGGTCTCCCACATCCCAGGTAAATGCTCTAACTGGTGGGTTAAAAGTCATAAGGGAAAGTTTGTGAGAAAGGCTTAGGTGCCTAACTCCAGGAGAAGGTTGAAGGCTGTGAGTGTAAAGCAGAACCAGGTGCCTCCCTCTGTACTGGCCATAGGTGCCTAAGCCCCTTTAAAGGGTTGACCTTAGGCCCCACCCATCTTCTTGACATTTCCTATTGGCTAGCCAAGGTGGCTCACCCCCCTAGTGTGCTGGCTTTTGTGGATCCCATTCTTAGGTGCTTTACTCTTCCCATGGATTGTGCAGGGACCCTGGGCATCTAACTTGGGGTCGTGGCTTCCATTGGGCAGCAGGATGCCTAACATTAGGCATTGAAATTCTGATTCTAAACCCCCTTTGTGGATCTAGCTTGTACCTTCTAACATCTGAAAAGAGAAACAACCTCAAACCCTTTTCCAAATCAGTTTTTCAATATTGAATTGATGGGATATTTCTGTCGTGTATCTCTAACGAATCTGTTCTCTCTCGCCACCATTGCCTGAAATATAAATTGATAGGAGCTGTGTAAAATTGAAACGCAGTGGATGGAATGGAGTCATTATTGCATAAACACAAAAGTTATCATCTTAATCGATCAGAAGTGTTTCCCCTTGCCAGAGTGTGATGGCACATATGGACTCTCTTCAGTGGCTGACAGGAAAAGGTTAACCCTTTCCCTCTGAGCTAAATAGCTGTTAGGGAAAATGAGGGGAATTTGAGTGGGCTTATCTGGAGGGCATTACATTAGTGTGGGAAGTACAAGAGAATTGAGCTTGGGAGGAGAGAAAAGAAACATGCTAGGAGTCTGACTAATGCCAATGGAGTGATCTCATTGCATAATTTACTCAGTGGTCATGCTGTTACTTGTTGTTTATATTTGTCTCCCGGTTATAGAGCTGGGCTGATAATGTGAATATTCACAAATGTATACTATACATTTTGTGAGGAGAGGGATATAAAATATATTTGCCTTTTTAAAAAACAAACTTATTTTCATAAGCTTCAGATTGGAGGCAATTTAGGGGGACAGAGAAATGCTGGCACAGAGAGAGAGAGAGAGAGAGAGAGCAGTTTGTTTTCACTGATTTATTTCTGGTGGAAGGAAACCCTTTTGTCCTTCATTTATTTCAATCCAAGCCCTATGTTTCCTTCCTATGTTTTTTTTTTTCTTTCTTCCCTTTAGTTTAATTCTAAAAAATCAGAAGCTTGATTTCGCTGCTTACTCTGACAGCCTAGCAGCAAGCCACATTTTGTTAGGAAGTTTTGGAATTGAGTGGATAGGAAGGTTTTTCCTGACTAAAACCGAGTAGGTTGCTCAGAAAATGTATGTATCACAACAGCAGAGTCGATAGAATTTGCTCTGTGCCTTCCTGAGCTTAATCTTAATATACAATTGAACACAAAAAATGTAAAAAGAACAGTAAGGTTGCAAACTCAAGCATTCAAAAGTTAGGAAATGCCAACGGCTGCCTGTGCAACCTTAATTTGGACCCCTTGTGCATATGTATTATGATAGTCTAAGTACATGATCACATACTGTTTTTACATACTTGCAGCAAGGCCTTATGTGTCTTTATTGTCATTTACTAAATGGATTCTTGAATGACTATATTGTCTTGCAGAGAAGAATTAAAGAACTTGCAACTAGTAGTATACATGGAGACCTGTAGTCTTAGGCAAAAATTTTACTGTATCAAATTCTTGTAGTACCATCCTGATGAAGCAGGACAGCAAATCTAAGTGATTCTCAGTTGGGAGTTAGGAAAATGGTGGTTTAAAAAATAAATAAATTCCTGATAGCACCAATGAAAGCCCCTCACACCCTTCTCTCTATGGGTGATTTGAAATAATCTGCCTTCTACTGGCTACTTGGAAAACACAAACTGAAGCACCTGTGTGCTTAATATGCACATTTGTATGTGTGCTGTGGCTCTGCAGATGCAGCTGCAGCACATGCCAGATGGCATTTGCTTTTCATTGGGCAGGTTGGGAGAGAATATCATTAGGAAGTCTCCAGCATAATTAAACACTTCTTTCTCACTGCTTTGCTCTTGTGGCCTTTCCTTCTCCCATTAATTTGTTGTTATTGCAGCTCTAATTTCTCTCCCTACTTTTAATTTATTCATCAATGTTAGTTAATTGTGCTTGTGAGCTGTAATAGCTTTTATTAGTGAGCTCACTCACCATGTGGGTTTTCCAAAACTACTTATACAAATATGTTGTATGCAGAGGTGTTGTAGCTGTATTGGTCCCAGGATATTAAAGACACAAGGAAGGTGAGGTGATATATTTTATTACCTACGCTCGAAAGCCTCTCTCTCCCACTAACAGAAGTTGGTCCAATAAATGATATTACCTCACCCACCTTGTCTCTATAAAGATATGCAAAGAGCTGCTGCTGGCTGAGGCAAAGCCAGCACATCTTACTAGCTTAGTCAGGGAGAGGCTCCCCTCGTGCTTAGATGGTGGAATTGTTGCTGCCTCTGGACCTAATAGACCTAGAATCTCAACTGACTTAAATTTCAACATTAGCTCCAAATCTCTCCAAGTAACTGTGAGTGTTCTCTACAAAATGCTGCTTTTCTAGCTAACAAAATTGGTGAGACCACCTAAATAACGAGAGGGACTTACCATGACCTCACACTGTGACATTCCCCTGGTGTTATCTGGACCAGTGATCTGCTAGGCCACCCCCACTCCTGGGCTGTTCACACACAGCCTCTGGCATGTAAGCTGCTCCTTGGATTGTGCAACCGAATGTCTCCGTCTTGCAGTGTCCAGTTATGCCCGCTGGACGCTGCAAGCTTATACGCGTTCATCAATTTAACAAAGAAATTGATATGTACCAGGGTTGTTATCCCAAGGGGAGTCTCTGACACGCTTCAAACCAAATGCACTGCTTCAGGTAGAATAAACAAACAAATTTATTAACTGCAAAGTTAGATTTTAAGTGATATTAAGTGATAGCCAAAAAGTCAGAGTGGTTACCAAAAGAAAATAAAGTATAAGCACGCAGTCTAAACTCTCAACCCTATTAGACTGGGCAACATCTAGATTAACCAGTTTTTCTCACCCCACTGGATATTGCAGTCCTTAATATACAGGTTTGTTCCTTAAACCTGGGCCTAAAACCTCTGTTGGAGTCTTGTCTTCTCAGTATCTTAGTTGCTTGCTGCGAAGGTGTGGGCAGGAGAAGGGCCCAGTATGTGTCCACGCTGTCTGTTTTATACCCTCAGTCCATTTGCTTGGGGAGCACAAGTCCAAGGATGTCTGGGGGGCATCTCTCCAAGTAAGGCTGAGCAATTCCCCTGGTGTGGCCTCATGCAGGTGAGTCATTGCATTGTAGCTCCCTTGCTGGACAATGGCTGTTGATGGGTTGTTTGACACCCCACCTGGGCGTTGGTTACTTTCCTTGCTGTTGCCTCTGGGAAGCTAATATCTAGCTGATTCCCCAACTTATAGAATGTTTTGGTGACCACCATACAACACAATTCTCATAACTTAATATGCATTAATGATACACATATATGGATAGAGAAATGACTTTCAGCAGATCATAACCTTTCCTCTGATACCTTACAAGGCATGCTTTATATGTAAGATCCCAATTATATGAAAATGAGGAATATGGGGGGTACAGTATGCTCCCCGAGGTATAGAATATCACACACACAAACTGTGTGGCTTTGGATTTATCATGATGTTTGGATCGTATGTGAAAAGTTACTCTGAACTCTGAGTTTCAGAGAGAGAAAATGAGCTTGTTCCCTTCTCATATTTGTTCATTACATGAAACAAAAGTGAGTCAAAGCAATGTTGTGTACTTTTTTTTTTTTTTTAATCTCTGAGCACAGAGGAAAAAAAGCAGCAATAAAAATGTCTTGACTGGAAAGCCTCAAACAAAGGTTTCTCCCCCTCTCCCCCCAAAAGAAAGAGTTAAAAAAGCATTGCTCTATAACAAACTGTGTGCTACTTTATTACTCACAATAGCTTGATTGGTAGGTTATGCTTCAATAAGCCTACATGAGATTGTTTAGATTCAGAATCTGATAATAAATAAATATACACTGAAGAGTATCTAGCCTGAGGAACATGACTGCTGGCTTCATCATTACATTTATGACCTGTAAGGAATTTTTCTAAATACATCTCCATTCCCAAAGAATCCTGAACGATGAAAAAACACATGAATATGTAAAACTGAAGGAAAGTGAACATAGATTATTAGTCATAACAAAAAGCAAATCAAAGCTTAAAAACAAAGTGTGGACTCTTAGCCTTCACCCTGTAGAATGCTTGGCTACTTTTAATTGTATACCTTGTACTTGAAGACATTGAATTCTCACAGCTCTTTTTTTTTAAACATCTTTGTTTAACAAGGCTCTATAGCCAAAGGCATTAACATTCCAATATTCATGCTGCCGTCTCAATGTTATTTTAATACTTCTCTGGTTTAATTACTGAAATAATTAAAATTTACACTCAGTAAGTGCTGTAGTGTGATATTGATTTAGAGTGTGTGTGTGTGTGTGTTCTCAGTGCTGGAGGAATCAAACAGTTATCAGTCATATTACATCTACTGCCCTATCACAGAAAATAACACTTAGGAGTGAGATTTTCAGAGGAAGTGTCTTTCTCTTCTCTTTACTCATCTTCTTCAGACACTAATGAAGACAGGCAGTAGCGAGCCAAATGCTAGTGTTGATACATTTAAACATGATATATTCGACTTTTTGTTGGACATATGGGGTGAAATCCTGCATCCTTGGAGTTTTGCCACTGAATTCAGTGCGGTCAGGTTTTCACTCACTCACTATAGAAGTGATAACAGAGGCAAAAATTCTGTAGAATGATCAAAGTGTTAATTAATTTAAAATGTTGTAAATTCAGCTTTGTATTAGCTTCATAATAGTGCTTCTAGAGCTTTCAAGTGTATAAATATTACCTAATTAACCCACAAGGGGCTGTAGTGTAATAAGTTGTGGGCACTTTGAATCTCAGGTGGCTCTGTATCCATTTTCAAAACCATAAGATTTATCTGCCAAGCTGGCCAGAGGTGTGAACTTTGCAAAACTGTATATGACCGAAGCCTGTCAAGACTAAGGGCTGGTCCACACTACCCGCCTGATTCGGCGGGTAGAGATCGATCTTCTGGGATCGATTTATCGCGTCTCATCTGGACGCGATA
>NW_020664419.1:52118456-52162600 GCF_002925995.2 Terrapene triunguis | reverse complement strand
GATCTTCTGGGATCGATTTATCGCGTCTCATCTGGACGCGATAGATCGATCCCAGAAGCGCTCCCCCGTCGACTGCGGAACTCCTGCTTGCCGAGAGGAGGAAGCGCTGTCGACGGGGGAGCCTGCCTGCACCGCGTGGACCCGAAGTAAGTAAATTTAGTTCGATCTAGGAAACGTCGACTTCAGCTACGCTATTCTCGTAGCTGAAGTTGCGTTTCCTAGATCGATGCCCCGCCCCAGTGTGGACCTGCCCTAAGTGTTAGAACCAGATTCAAAACATGACATACTGTGCACATTCACAAAGAGCTGTGCAAGTCTGGAATGTTCCTCTGTGGTATTGCTAAAATGCTTGTAGTTGCTCGAGGGGATAAAAGATGGAATGCCTGTTTTTAAAATGTTGGCTATGTTTTGATTAAAGTGTACTCTTTTTTGAGAGGGCCCAATCACATAGCAAATGAGAGACTTTGTCCTTATTTATCTAAACATATGTTGCTGTAAGTAGAGAATTATTGTTTACCATGAGGTAAAAAGGTAATACCCAAACGTTTTACAGACAAGAGTGTTTGGAATACATGAATGGTATCAAAGCACAGTGAAAAGTTATTTTTGGTGGCCATATGTAAACCCAGACAAAGGCCTGGTCTACACTAGTCTGTTATTTCGGAATTAGCTGAGTTAATTCGGAAAAAAAAAAGGGTTCTGTCCACACGACCAAACCGTTTTTTTCTATTTTAAAGGGCTCTTTAATCCGATTTCTGTACTCCAACTTGGCAAGTGGAGTAGTGCTTAAATCGAGATTGCAATCCTGGGTTAAAGGTATTGTGGATGCAATTCGACGTTATTGGCCTACGGGAGCTATCCCAGAATGCTTCCTTGTGACCGCTCTGGACAATACTCTCAACTCCGATGCAGTAGCAGGAAAAGCCCCGGGAACTTTTGAATTTCATTTCCTGTTTGGTCACCATCAGCACAGGTGACCATCAGCACAGTCCACCGTCACAGGCAACCATGCAGAGTCCACCATCACAGGAGATCATGCAGTCCCGGATTCGTAGACGAGCTCCAGCATGGTCTGAACGGGAGGTACTGGATCTCATTGCATGTTGGGGAGACGAGTCTGTTATGGCAGAACTACGTTCCAAAAAAAGGAACGCAAATACATACACTAAAGTCTTCAGTGCCATGACGGAAAGAGGTTACTCCAGGGACACAGAGCAGTGTTGTACAAAAATCAAGGAGCTCAGGCAAGCGTACCAAAAAGCCAGGGAGGCGAATGGGCGCTCTGGGTCACAGCCTCATACATTCCGCTTCTACCGTGAGCTGCATGCAATTATGGGGGGTGACGCCACCACTACCCCACCACTGTCCATGGACACCTGAAAAGGGGGAGTTGCATGGAGAGAGGAGGAAGAGTCATTGGAGGAGGAGGAGGACAGTGCACAGGCGGCAAGTGGGGAATCCGTTTTCCCCCCCCCCCAGCCAGGAACTATTCTTAACGCTGGAGCCAATAGCCTCCCCCACTCCCAAGGCGGGATCCCAGACCATGACCCTGGAGATAGTACTTCTGGTGAGTGAGAGCCTGATCAGAGTCATGCGGTGGGAGGCGGGGGGGAAACCCAGCCACGCTGGGCAGTTTGCGTTTAGTTTAAAGGACTCATCCCTGCTCAGAGCCTCATCGGAGCCACGCGGTGGGTGCGGGGTGTTGTGTTGTGTGAAGCGATCATCCCAGAGAGCCCGCAGTCCCTCCTTTTATATGGCAAACCCTCCAGGCATTGCTTGCTATGGGAAAAGGGGCCCAGCAGTTTGAAAGCATTGAAATGAATGTAGAAGAAGCAGAACCCCGCGTGTCCCTAGGCTGCCTGCAAGCTGAATTCTGTTGCCCGTCATGTGTGATGGCTTACTCACACCAAAGTGTCCCCTTTGTTCTCTGAAATGTATCTTTTAAAATACTACCCCCCCTTTTTCTCCTCCCGCAGGTGCAAATGTTTCAATGCGGCCCCTATCTACTCCGTCCCAGAGGCTGGTCCAGATTAGAAGGTGGAAAAAACGAACTCGGGACAACATGTTTGCCGAGCTCATGCAGTCCTCCTGCACTGGTAGGGCCCAGCTGAATGCATGGAGGCAAACAATTGCGGAGTCCCATAAAGCATTACAGGAACATGAAGAGAGGAGGGACGCGTGCAATGAGAGCAGGCAGGATGCTATGGTCAAGCTCATGGGGGATCAAACTGACATGCTCCGCTGTATGGTGGATCTAATGCGGGAAAGGCAGCAAGACCACAGACTGCCACTGCAGCCCCTGTATTACCACCCTCCCTCCTCCCCAAGTTCCAGCCTCCTTACCCAGAACACAAGGGGGGAGGCTACGAGGACCCACACACTCAACCCCAGAGGATTGCCCAAGCAGCAGAAAGCTGGCATATGCGAAATTTTGATTTGGTTTCTGGACTTGTTCTTCTCTCCTCCTCCACCCCCATAACCCAATACTCCCCCCTCCCCCGGTCTACCTTCGGATTTCTCTCAATGTGTTGTGCAACAAATAATAAAGAACAGTTTTTAAACACGTTTGACTTTATTTCCTTTCATATATATAGGTGGCAGGTAACTTCAAGAGAAACAAACACAACTGTCACACCGTACCCTGGCCAGTCATGAAACTGGCTTTCAAAGCTTCTCTGATGTGCAGCACGCCCTACTGCACTCTTCTAATCGCCCTGTTGTCTGGCTGTGCGAAATTGGCCACCAGGCGAGTTGCCTAAACCTCCCACCCCGCCATAAATGTCTCCCCCTTACTCTCACAGATATTGTGGAGCATACAACAAGCAGCAACTACAATTGGAATATTGGTTGTGCTGAGATCTAACCGAGTCAGTAAACTGCACCAGCGCGCTTGCAAACATCCAAAAGCACATTCTACCGCCATTCTGCACTCGCTCAGCCTATAGTTGAATTGCTCCTTACTACTGTCCAGGGTGCCTGTGTACGGCTTCATGAGCCATGGCATTAAGGGGTAGGCTGGGTCCTCGAGGATAACTATAGGCATTTCTAAGACTAACAGATGTATTGGAGCATAAGCTTTCATGGGTGAATGCCCACTTCGTCGGATGCATGTAATGGAAATTTCCAGGGCCAGGTATAAATATGCTGGCAAGAATCAGTCTGGAGATAACGAGGTTAGTTCAATCAGGGAGGGTGAGATCCTCTGCTAGCAGTTGAAGTGTGAACACCAAGGGAGGAGAAACTGCTTCTGTAGTTGGCTAGCCATTCACAGTCTTTGTTTAATCCTGATCTGATGGTGTCAAATTTGCAAATGAACTGAAGCTCAGCAGTTTCTCTTTGGAGTCTGGTCCTGAAGTTTTTTTTGCTGTAAGATGGCTACCTTTACATCTGCTATTGTGTGGCCAGGGAGGTTGAAATGTTCTCCTACAGGTTTTTGTATATTGCCATTCCTGATATCTGACTTGTGTCCATTTATCCTTTTACGTAGTGACTGTCCAGTTTGGCCAATGTACATAGCAGAAGGGCACTGCTGGCACATGATGGCATATATAACATTGGTGGACGTGCAGGTGAATGAACCGGTGATGTTGTAGCTGATCTGGTTAGGTCCTTTGATGGTGGTGTTGGTGTAGATACGTGGGCAGAGTTGGCATCGAGGTTTGTTGCATGGATTGGTTCCTGAGTTAGAGTTGTTATGGTGTGGTGTGTGGTTGCTGGTGAGAATATGCTTAAGGTTGGCAGGTTGTCTGTGGGTGAAGACTGGCCTGCCTTCCAAGGTCTGTGAAAGAGAGGGATCATTGTCCAGGATGGGTTGTAGATCACTGATGATCCGTTGGAGAGGTTTAAGCTGAGGACTGTAGGTGATGGCCAGTGGAGTTCTGTTGGTTTCTTTCTTAGGCTTGTCTTGTAGCAGGAGGCTTCTGGGTACACGTCTGGCTCTGTTGATTTGTTTCCTTATTTCCTTGTGCGGGTATCGTAGTTTTGAGACTGCTTGGTGAAGATCTTGTAGGTGTTGGTCTCTGTCTGAGGGGTTGGAGCAGATGCGGTTGTACCTCAGTGCTTGGCTGTAGACGATAGATCGTGTGGTGTATCCGGGGTGGAAGCTGGCGGCATGAAGGTAGGCATAGCCGTCGGTGGGTTTTCGGTATAGGGTGGTGTTAACGTGGCCATCACTTATTTGTACTGTGGTGTCTAGGAAGTGGACCTCCCGTGTAGATTGGTCCTGGCTGAGGTTGATGGTGGGGTGGAAGCTGTTGAAATCGTGGTGGAATTCTTCCAGAGTCTCCTTCCCATGGGTCCAGATGATGAAGATGTCGTCAATGTAGCATAGGTAGAGGAGGGGCGTGAGTGGACAAGAGCTGAGGAAGCGTTGTTCCAGGTCAGCCATAAAAATGTTGGCATATTGTGGGGCCATGCGGGTGCCCATGGCGGTGCCACTGGTCTGGAGGTATATATCTTCATGCACAACTATTTCAAATTTGGTGACCCATGGGAAGGAGTGTACAGAGTGTACAGACTGTACAGTGCTCACTTTATATTATTTTGATTACAAATATTTGCACTGTAAAAAAGAAACAAAAGAAATAGTATTTTTCAATTCATCTCATACAAGTAATGTAGTGCAATCTCTTTATCATGAAAGTTGAACTTAGAAAAGTAGAATTATGTACAAAAAATAACTGCATTCAAAAATAAATAAAACAATGTAAAACTTTAAAGCCTACATGTCCACTCAGTCCTTCTTCTCGTTCAGCCAATCGCTAAGACAAACAAGTTTGTTTACATTTACAGGAGATAATGCTGCCCACTTATTTACAATGTCACCAGAAAGTGAGTATAGGCATTCGCATGGCACTGTTGTAGCCAGTGTCACAAGATATTTACGTGCCAGATATGCTAAAGATTCATATGTCCCTTCATGCTTCAACCACCATTCTAAAAACATGCGTCCATGATGATGATGGGTTCTGCTCGATAACAATCAAAAGCAGTTTGATGACGGGTTCTGCTCAATAATAATCCAAAGCAGTTGGATTGATGCATGTTCATTTTCATCATCTGAGTCAAATGCCACCAGCAGCAGGTTGATTTTCTTTTTTGGTGGTTCAGGTTCCGTAGTTTCTGCATTGGAGTGTTACTCTTTTAAGACTTCTGAAAGCATGCTCCACACTTCATCCCTCTCAGATTTTGGAAGGCACTTCAGATTCTTAAACCTTGGGTTGAGTGCTGTAGCTATCTTTAGAAATCTCACATTGGTACCTTCTTTCTGCGTTTTGTCAAATCTGCAGCGAAAGTGTTCTTAAAATGAACAACATGTGCTGAGTCATCATTTGAGACTACTATAACATGAAATATATGTCAGAATGCAAGTAAAATAGAACTGGACACATACAATTCTCCTCCAAGGAGTTCAGTCGCAAATTTAATTAACACATTATTTTTTAACGAGCGTCATCAGCCTGGAAGCATGTCCTCTGGAATGGTGACTGAAGCATGAAGGGACATACGAATTTTTAGCATATCTGACATGTAGATACCTTGCAATGCCAGCTACAAAAGTCCCATGCGAATGCCTGTTCTCACTTTCTGGTGACTTTGTAAATAAGTGGGCAGCATTATCTCCTGTAAATGTAAACAAACTTATTTGTCTTAGTGATTGGCTGAACCAGAAGAAGGACTGAGTGAACATGTAGGCTCTAAAGTTTTGCATTGTTTTGTTTTCGAATGCAGTTATGTAACAAAAAAAATCTACATTTTGAAGTTGCATTTTCACGATAAAGAGCTTGCACTACAGTACTTGTATGAGGTGAATAGAAAAATACTGTTTCTTTAGTTTATCATTTTTACAGTACAAATATTTGTAATTAAATATAACAATATAAAGTGAGCACTGTACACTCTGTATTCTGTGTTGTAATTGAAGTCAATATATTTGAAAATGTAGAAAAACAGAAAAATATTTAATAAATTTCAGTTGGTATTCTATTGTTTAATAGTGCGATTAAAACTGCAATTAATCATGATTAATTTTTTACATTGTGATTAACTGCAATTAATCCACAGCCCTAAAAATCATAAAACCTGGGTCTACACTTATCAATAGCTACCATTCCTAGCTAATAAAGTAGATCTGCACCCCCCCCCCCCCCCGCCAAGTTCAATCTATTGCAGAGCTGGCTAGTTTCTCAATAACCAGGATCCAAAATGTTCATGAAAATACCCTCATTCCCCAAGGGCTTCCTCAGTGACTGGATCCAGAGTGTTTTTCCCTACACTCGGGCTAGGTCTACACTACCCGCCTGAATCGGCGGGTAGAAATCGACCTCTCGGGGATCGAATTATCGCGTCTCGTCGGGACGCGACAATCGATCCCCGAATCGACGCTCTTACTCCACCAGCGGAGGTGGGAGTAAGCGCCATCGACGGGAAGCCGCGGAGGTCGATTTTGCCACCGTCCTTACAGCGGGGTAAGTCAGCTGTGATACGTCGAATTCAGCTACGCTATTTGCGTAGCTGAATTTGCGTATCTTAAATCGACCCCTCCCCCCCCCCCGTAGTGAAGACGTAGCCTCAGTTATACTGAAAACAGTCCTTTGTTTCTATTTACAGTCAGGGAGACTGTGGTAATGTTCCTCTTTCACCTGTAAGAGGGTTTGATTGTTTGCTGCCTCTGATGGTTTTCCATTGACAGTTTTAGGAGGGAGCAAGGTTTGTCAATGAACTGTGCCTTGCATTATCTCAGAGGCTGATTAGGGAGGAGTGATGACTCCCTCCTGCTTGGATGGGCCATCCCTGAAGCCCATTACCTCTTGGTGATTAATTTCTACTCCAAGTCCATAAAGCAGACTTTCAATAAAAACACATTATTCCTTAAAGATTACCCTTATGTACATCTCACAATGATTGAGTCTTGACAAGTTTTGAGCTTTCTGCAGACACCTCACATGATATCCCTTATGGATAAATACTCTGCAAGATGTGGTGTTTGGTGTAATGAGTTTGTCATGTCTGAGGTGAGAGCTGTTTACAAAGAACAGGGGGCCCTTTGCCAAGGAGTCTCTTTGTCATAACTATACCACTGATTCTGCAGAAAAAAATAAGAAAATTTACATAGTTGTGGTTGATACTTCTGGACAGTTTGGAATAGGTAAGAAACATAAGCAGTACTTCTGCTGCTGAGAGTATTGAGCACTGCCTACAGATTAACTGAAGAGATCATATCAGATAGTAGTTATCATTCTAATGTAAGAGAATCCAATGGGGATGTTTCCAGTGGAGTCCTGTAGGGATCTGTCCTTAGCCCAATGGTATTCAATATCTTCATCAATGATCTGGAAGAAAACATACATTTATTGCTGGTAAATATTTGCCGTTCATGCAAGAATAGAGGAATGTAAATAGTGATTGGGACAGTTCAGTTATATAAACTGTTCTGGATCACTTGGTAAGGTGGGCTTTTGTAAGCAATATGTGTGACACTGAAAAGGGTTTAGGAGCTTGTCATAGATAACCAGTTGCATATGAGTTCCTTTGTGATATTGTAGCTACAAGGGCTAACATATAAGTTATGTATAAGTAGGGGGAATAAGAAGTAGGGTTAGGGACATGACATTACCTCCATATATGGCTGTGGCAGGGTGGACTAGGCCCAGAGGCCCCCTGCTGGAGGCCTCATGGCCCTGTGTCACCCTGCCCCATAATAGAGCATCGAGAAATCCTTCAGACAGCCTAGAGTGGCTGCAGAGGGAGAAGCCAATCAGAGGGGCTGCTGGAGCAACCAATAAGGGGCCAGAAGGGCCAGATAAAAGTCAAGCAGCAAAACAAAGTCTTCAGTTGCTGTGTGGAGCTCGATTGAAGGAAAACTGGTGTCTGGCTGGAAAGACAAGCAGCAGGACTGCAGACAGGTCACTGCAGGGCTCTCACCAAAAAGGCTGCCAAAGATTGGCTGGCTGGACAAGCAGCAGGACCATCAAAAGTGCAGTGAGGGCAGGCTGATCCCAGGGGACTGAGCACAGAACTTGGCCAAACTGGGTGAGGGTACTGAGATGGGTCCTGCTGGTCTGATTGCAGACTGAGCTCAGGGAGGCCTGCTGAAACACCACCAACTGCAGGTACCAAGATGGGCCCCAGCTGGGTGGTTGAAGAAGGCAGTGTCTCTGGGAAGAAGTCTGAGAACTACAGCCCCATACCAGAGCCATGATAAGGACTTGGGACTGTATACCCTGGAGGGGGGGGGCAGTGTATGTGGCTCAGCAAGAGGGCTGAGTTGCTGAAGACCTGCCGAGAGAACCATCAGCTGGGGAGTACCTGTGAGAGGCAGCTGCCATTCCGTTGAAAGAACAAAAACTAAAAGCAGGCTCGCACCCAACCAACCAAGGAGGGGCTGCCCATGAAAGGTGGGTGCCACCTTGTGAAAAGACTGTGATTGCAGGCATATTGGCCAGAGAAAGGGGGCACTCATGAGAGGTAGGTGCCGACCCCGTTACGATGGCATTAGTGAGACCATAACTGGAATACTGTGTGTAGTTTTGGTGCCAATAATTCCTAAAGCATGTTGAAATACTGGAAAGGGTTCAGAAAAGAGCTACAAGAATGACAAGGTCTGGAAAACATGCCTTACAGTGAGAAACAAAAGGTGCTTCATCCATTTAATTTACCAAGAGAAGATTAAGAGGAGTCTTGATCACAACGTACAACTACCTGCCTGGGGAAGAGGGTCTGATATAGTAGTCAACTCTTTAATCTAGTAGAAAAGGGCATAATGATCTAATGGTTGGAAGCTGAAGCTAGACAATTTCAAACTAGAAATAAGGTGCAAGTTTTTATCAGTGAGGTAATTAACCATTAGAACAACTTACCTAGGAATAGGTTGAGTTCTCCATCACTTGAAGCTTTTAAATCAAGACTGGATCCTAAATCGCCACTAGCTCAAACAGTGGTTATGGGCTTTATTGAGAAATTACTGCCTTAAAAACTTTTGGCCTTAAACTATGGTCCACAAATTTGACTTAAGTGTTGTGACACTGAGCATCACAAAACCTAACTTCGAAGTGCCTAGAAAATCACAGAAACACTTTGATCCATAAAGTCTGAACTAGGAACCTAGACTTTCTCTACAATGAATGAGGAGAGACAGGTACCTTAGAACATGATCCACAAAGCCAGAATGCTAGGCAGGGAGCTACCTACACTAGCCAATGTCTGCTTAAACTACAATGTTGATACTCAATTTTTGGAGACTTCATTCACCTTTTATTTATACTGGTATTACCCATGTAAATCCATTTAATGCAATGGAATTACTCCTGTTTTACACTATTCTGAGAGGACATGCAGGCCTTTGATTTTCTACGTTAAATCCCTTAAATAAAAATCTCAGACAGATGCTAGTGGATATTCTAGTAGTCTCCATTATAATCTTGGGGTGAAATTCTGGCCCAATTGGAGTCAATGGGAGTTTGTCATTGATCTCAGTGGGACCAGGATTTCTCCATTAGTCTCTTTGTTTGATGTCTCTTGTAGGACCAGGAGTCCCAGAAACCAGTAGACTAAACAACTTTTGTTTCTTTCTAAGGGCATGTCTTCACTACCCGCCGATCCGGCGGGTAGCAATCGGTCTATCGGGGATCGACTTACCGCGTCTAGTGAAGACGCGGTAAAATCGATCCCTGATCGCTCTGCCGTCGACTCCGGAAATCCACCTCGGCAAGAGGCGGCAGCAGAGTCGGCGGCAGCGCGGCAGCGGTCGACTTTCCCGCGTCCTCACCGCCAGGTAAGCCGACCTAAAATACGCAACTTCAGCTACGGTATTCACGTAGCTGAAGTTGCGTATCTTAGGTCGGACCCCCGCTGTAGTGTAGACCCAGCCTAAAACCTGGTTGACCATCTGAAACCAGTTAAAAATTCTCAACCAGAATTTCTACCACTGGAGCAAATGGAGAAAGAATTTCCATTAAAATAAATGGAGGGGGAGCTGAAAGTACAGCATATCAGGAGACTCAGATAACTGACAAATGTTTCCTTCTAAGTATATTCTAAGTCTTCAGTGCCGTGTTCTGATCTCTTTTATTGTGGTTTGCACTTATTATTTTAATGTGTTTATACTTATTCTGTTTACACGTAACTATAATGTATTATTTATATGACAATAGCACCTAACAGCCTACATCAAGACTGGGCCTCATTGGACGAGGCACTATAAACATAGAATAAAAGGCAGTCCTTGCTTCAAGAACTTAATCAAAACAAACTTTACTGCCATTTCTTCAGATTTGCATTGGTGTAAGTGAAGTCAGAATCAGGCTCTTAAACTTTATTGTTTTCAGGTAAACCCATATCTTAAATGTCCACTCTGGCTAGAGAACTTTAAACTGCCTGGTTTCCATCCACAATAAGAACTTCAATTTGTGCCAATATTTTAGTACAGGCAAAACAGGTAGAAATTGTACCTCAAAAGTAAGGACACAATAAACTAATTTAGTAAATTAAAAAAAAAAAAGACTAAAAGACTTAATTACATTAATCAACACAACTAGGATCTCTTGAAGAATTATTCATACAAGAAAGCAGCAAAACAAGATCACTAAAGGATTGTTTTTCTTTCAAAAAAATCAAACGATTTTAAGTTACAAAAATTTACTCTCTCAAATATTTAACAAAACAATGCAAATAAACTGAGCCAGGGGAAAGACTCCAGGAAAGAAGTCCTTAAGATCAGTAACTTGGAAAGAAGTCCTGGAAAAAGCTCAGCAGAGCCTGAGAGGGGGTGGAGAACCTGGTGGGGACTGACTAAGAAAGGATAGAAGAGTTTGTTCTTTTACTTTTAGTTTGCACTTTGAGTATCCCAGAAGGGGTGTGTCCAAGGAGGAGAGCAAGGCAAAGAGGCTATAATGCTATGTCTTCCCATGTGGGGTGTTTCAAGATGATACGATTATCACAATAATTTAAAATATTAGATATAACATATATTAAAAGTAGACAATAATAAAGTTGAAATGAAATGTTCTTACTTTACCTTACAAAATGAGAGAGAACAATTGATTTACTTTTTCCCCCAATGACTCTTGGAAATCTATTTCAGTTTTGCATGCCTACTGTACATACCGATTCTGAAAGATTTGCCTGCACTCACAATTCTGACACTTTCCAACCACAGGAATGCTCATCTCCTTGTTTTGTTGTGCTGTGATTTATTTTGACTTCCTTGTGTCAGTATTAAATGAAACTCTTAACACTTTTGGATAAGTGGGAGATGTAATGAAGAGAATGCCAGCTTTTTCCTAATAAGCTGTCGTTACCTAAATAACTGCCAGGGCCGGCTCTAGGTTTTTTGCTGCCCCAAGCAAAAAACATTTTTGGCTGCCCCCCACCCCAGCCCTGGGCTCCCCCCCGCACTCCCCTGCTGCCCCAGCCCTGGGTTCTCCCCCCCACACACACACACCCTGCCACCCCAGCACTGGGTTCTCCCTGCTTTCCCCCCCACACCCAGTGCCCTCCCTCTACCCTCCCCAGTGCCGCCCCAGCCCTGGGCTCTCCCCCTAACCTGCACCCTCCTGCTGTCCCAGCCCTGGGTCACTGGTAACTCGCTCCCAGGGCGGGTCATTCAGCAGGAATTTTGGATGTGCACGGAACACAGACAGGATTGGTTCCCATATGGTTACAGAACTGCAGTAAAGTGGAACAATTTTCAGCTTGTGTGATTGGAGGATATCTGGATGCATATTATAAGACTGTCCTACATAAATGAGGAAAAGTTGAGGTGCCTTTATTATTCTTTTGTTCCACTCTTTGTTTCTATGGGGAATTTGCCAATGCAATATCACGGTCTTCCTTTTAAACAAATAAAACTTAAAATAAAAAAAAGGGCAATGGCTGTTG
The DNA here is from genome assembly GCF_002925995.2 of Terrapene triunguis. Lineage (NCBI taxonomy): Eukaryota > Metazoa > Chordata > Testudines > Emydidae > Terrapene > Terrapene triunguis. The sequence continues at coordinate 52,150,723 of NW_020664419.1, read as the reverse complement.
AAAATAGCAATTCCAGTCCTAATAACCACTGGGAAGCATTTCTTGCTCAATTTATTCTACTTTTTCCTACAGCAAGTTACAGTGGATCAGTATATTTGATTTGGGAGAAATGAAGTAACAGCTGCCCAAATTGAGCTTGAGCACTCCTGAATGTTGAGGTGTTCAAATCTGGAAGGTAGATGCTAGATTCCCTTTCTGAATATTAGCTATATCTGGAAAGGAAAAGTCAATTTCTGCTTCCATGGCTCAGAAGTGGAAATCCTCCTAAGTGCTTGGTACTGTATCTAAAGCTGCCCAGGTCCAGAGCCTCCCCTCCCTTACTTTTCATTTTAAATTCTAGTGGGATCCACGTACCTCCCTTGCTAGGCTTCAGATAGAGAGGGGCACTGTCCATTTAGTCCACCCAATTCCTTCTTTGGGGGCTGCAAGGTGAGGTCACACCAGTATCCCTAATCCAGTCTGGGGAAGTCTTCTGAAGGGGATATCGGAGGCAAAGCCTTCTACTCCTTGAGCACACTTGTTCCCCATTCACAGTGCCACCCCTTTCGACTCACAGCAAGTTGCAGCATGGCTCAGCTACCTCACTCCCTACCCCTCCCTTTCCTGTTGATAGTGGCCAAGGGATTGCTGGGAAATGTAGTTCTTTCCCTGCTCCAGGGCTGGCTCTATAGGCAGGGAGCTAGGCAAGGAACTACAGCTCCCAGGGTCCCGTGGGTTCTCAGCTCCCATGCTGGATCCCCAGCTGCTCCGTGGCTCTGCTTCTGCAGGGTTGTGAGAGGGGAGGAAGTGAGTGTAAAAAAAAAAAGATGGCCCAAATGCAGCCCCCTGCAAATGTGCCGCCCCAAGCACCTGCTTGTTTTGCTGGTGCCTAGAGCCGGCCCTGATAACTGCACATGTTTTGTGCATATTACTTTCAGGCAGCTTAAGATGTATCCACTGTGGACATTATTCCTCTTTGTGGTTATTAAGTTCTCCAACTAGCTTTAATAATGGGATGCCCCAGATTACAATTTATGAACTCTATTCAGTATGAATTATATACCCAACTCATTATACTTTTTTGAACTTTTAATTTAGACTGCACACACTTGCCTGAAATTTTGCTAATTTACAAGTTACTTGTCTGCACACTTTGGCCAGTGGATTCACTTAATTTTCATAGGCAAGTCTTGAGACTGTATGAAAATCAATCCATTTACACCTTCCTCTTCAACTTTGTCTCATGCAATATTTATTATCTTTTTAAGTGGAATCATCCACCTAACAACGCCTCCTTATAGCATCAAAAATGTGTGTGTTGGATTTTTTTGTTCTATTTTTAAGTATATTTATAGCTGGAATCTCTCTCAAAAATACTAGGCTAGATTTTCAGCTGGTGAAAATCTGTTTAGCTCTACATAAGTCACTGGGGCAACACAAATATACACAGGCTGATGATCTGGTCTCTTGTATAGGAAATGCACCTTAGAAGTGCATACTATAAAATAACAATACAGAACTATTACTACTAAACATACTTGAACTGCTTCCAAGCATAGACAAAGTTGCAGATACGACTTACACTGCCATAAAAATGGTGTGAGCAATAACTCAACTGGACCAGATCCTCAGCTGCTATAAAACAAACTCCACTGATGTTATGCTGAGGATTTGGCCTATGGTTTAACAGAGATACACAGGTATCGAACTGGAATAACACATACTTGCAGTAGTGAACCAAGCCCAAAAAGAGGATCATGAACATCTGTTTTTCCTCCCTATCTGAAGACCACGTAACCAGCTCTATGACATGTATGGCATCATTCCAGTATTTCAGCAAAAACTGATAAACTGTGTTAACTTTTTTATCCCTAGGGTCTTTGCACATATCATAGGTCTGTATTCCAATCAGCAACACAACTATCTAAAGTAATAACAAAGGGCCATATTTTTAAATGGAACTCCAGCCGGTCTCCCTTTTGAGTTTGCAATTTTGTACCTGTGACTAATTATGAATGCAGACATCAGCATGTAGGTGACTAAGTACAGTACTTGACTTGCAGGAGCAATGAGGTAGCTAGCTACCTGTATGCTGGTGTTTGAATCCAAAGTTATTTGTGGGGACAAAAATAAGACTGTTTTTCCCCCTAAAATCAAGTAGAGTCCCTGGATTACACAGATGCTGTCTGAACTGAAAAGCAATGGCCCCCTGTGATCCTAACGGCATCCCAGTGCAAGAAGGCAAGGGGCTCACTGATCTCTAGCTGTGAGTTTCAGCCATCCTGATGAGTTCAGTGTACCCCAACTCACTAACATCACCGCATGTAGGTTGTCATGTAAGAGATCAATAGAAAGCTAATAACATACTGATCATTTATATTATTGTGTGGTGTATGTATGGAGGACAAATTCTAAATTATAAATGTATAGGGTGGCATGGGGCTTAGGCACCAGCCCCAGTCCCAGCAGTGAGCAACACGAGGCTCAGGTGGGCACAGAGCTCAAGGAGAGAGGGTCAGCCCCAGGTGGTGTGGATCTCGGTGGGGATCAGCCCCAGCCCCGGACGGCACGGGGTTCGGGTGCTCAACCCCAGACAGAAGCAGTGTGGTGCTCAGGGGTCATTCCCAGCTGGGGGCAGCACAGGGTTTGGGGGGCCAGCCCCATCCATGGGCAGTGTGTGTGGGGGTGATCTCTGACCAGCCCTGCAGGCGTGGAGGGCGGCTTAGGCTAGCCCCGAGCCATCCCATTTTTACTTTAGGAAATACGGTCACCCTGTTTGCTGTGCTTGCGTGGTTGTGGGCTATCTGCAAAGTCTATTTAGGTTTTATATAAGCAGCTGAACGCTTTGTAAACATGGGTAAGATTCGGAAGTCCAGCCAACTAAAATAGTGGGGTGACTTATTTTTCCTCCTGCTGTACAATCCTGCCTGTAGAGTTCCGTATTCACTATCATTTTGTTTCAGCTCAACAATATGAAAACCCGAGCAGATGGAAATTTTCACTTGTTGAAATGAATCTCTGCATTAGAAAGCTATCTATAATTCCTACCACGTTCTTCTCAAAGGATTTGAAGTGATAACACAGAATCTGAACTATGGAGAGAGGGTTTTCAGTCTTGCAGAATTACAATTGTCAGTACTGCCCTACAAAAATATAAATGACTAAATAATGAACTATTTCTTTAAAATGCCAGTAATTTTGAGAAACATTAACTAGTCTACTACTTCTCCCCCATGTTATCAAAACCAGCAGTTAAAGGCTAAGTGGTCCTAAAGGAACACTTTTAAGGTAAAACATGATATGAATGGAATAAAGTGTTACTGAAAGAAGTATGCTAAGAATGTAAGTCTTAGTTTTGGATTTTCTTTTGACATTTAAAACACCAGTTGGAATGGTTTTTCAGAGTTCAATCCAAAGCCAACTGAAGTTAATGGAAATGCTTCCTCTGATTTCAGTGGGCATTGGATGAGTTGTATCTTTATCTGCTAATACTCTATGTGCCATCCTATCATCTTAAGTTGGAGAGAGCAGAGCATTTGGTCTTGGGGTGCGTGTACAGGAGTAGGACCTCACCTGTCCCTCACCTCATCCCACCTACTCTCTACTACTCAAGGATTGTTACTATCTGATGGCCCTTTGGTGGACAGTGTGAAATGAATTTGTCTTCTCTCCACTTCCTAGTAGACCATAACACATAGGTGACTACCACATTAGCACTAAATGGCATGCCCTTGTCAGCAATCTCAGCAATAGAGCTGGTCAGAAAATGGAGAAAATAAAGTGACAAAGATATTATAGTTTATAGCCTTTATGCCTTTATAGCCTGGGTTTTTAAATTCCCTTCTTAAGTTCACACAAATTGTAGATCTTACCTAATTTAAAAGGGGCACAATGACTTTTTCATTTGGTAATGTTTTATTCTTTACAAATAGGGAATATAGTGCTCATGCAATATGCTGAATTGGCAGCCCTGGAGTCCTCTCTTTATTCATTGAATGGGCAAGACCAGAGCAGATTCTTTGCCAGCACTACTCTTTCTTAGTCTAAAAGGACCACATCTATAGGGATGATTGGACCATTCCATGTTGATGTTCCATGGGACCTTGGCCTCCCTGCTGAGTTGAGCTGGTAAGAAAATTTTGATGAAAATTTGAAAAAAATATTTGTCACTTTATTTTCTCCATTTTCTGACCAGCTCTATTGCTGAGATTGCTGACAAGGGCATGCCATTTAGTGCTAATGTGGTAGTCACCTATGTGTTATGGTCTACTAGGAACTGGAGAGAAAACAAATTCATTTTACACTGTCCACCAAAGGGCCATCAGATAGTAACAATCCTTGAGTAGTAGAGAGTAGGTGGGATGAGGTGAGGGACAGGTTGAGGAGCAGGTGAGATGGAATGGGGATGGAGGCACACCATCTCTCCTCCAGTTCATGGAGATCGAGCAAGAGGCTGCATTAAATTTGCTGCGAAGCTCCTCCCCCAACCAAAGGCCCATGTGGCAGCAGCAACTAAGAGACAGTCACTGGTAAAACCCCGTCCTTTGGAGCTGCACTGCCAGGAACCTAGTGGGAGGAGAGTCATCAGGGGTTAAAACTAGTGCAAAAGTACTTAAGCCTCGGTGCAGTTGGTTTAGGCCTATTATTGATCCATGGAAATCTTCTCGCTTAGGAGGCAGACCCAAAGGCTCTCTCCATGATAGTGCAAACTTTGCATCCTCAATGGAATAACGTGAGGGGGACACAACAATGGGGATATCTGTGAAGAGTTCTTTCTCCTCAGCCCTCTCCTGTGTGGGTTTTACCATGGAGTAAGAGAGGCAGGTGTGGTACAATACTGACCTCAGTAAGGGCATAGATTTGGCATCTTTTGGCTCCCCTATGTAGCCATCCATTCACAAAACCTCAAGTATCAATGCTGTGGTAGAGCAGAGCTACAAAAAGAGAAACTTAAATAGTGGTGAGTCAGAACTGGGGATTAGGAGAGAGAAGACACAACAGGAGGAAGAGAAAAGGGTGAGGGACAGAGTCAGGAAACAGAATTTCTAGGTTAGAAAGCAGTGCAATAAGGGGAACAGATGGGAAGTCAGCCACATGAGGGGAGATTAGTGGAGTGCCCTTGCTATGAAATTCCTTTCTGGACTACAAGTCGAGCATTTACTCTTGACTGTTGTAACCCCCCTTTCCTTCCCCGGTTAGTCGGGAGCAGGCAACACTCACCTGTGTGCTGGACATCTGAAGTTGTTGACAGTAAAGGAGATCCTGAGTAGTCCAGTGGTGATGTTGGATAGGTGGGAAAGCTCTATTGACCCCTCTGCTGCAGTCCTTTTACATATAAGGACATTAATCTTAGCGGGTGCCTCTACCTGGCTGACCCTTGTGCACGTACACACTGGTGTGCCATGGGAGCCTCCAGGAATCAACCCAAGCTGATTGATGCAATTCGTCTAATCCAGAAGTGCCATTTATAAACCCTGTACAGACAATACACCTAGGGGCAGGTGACCCAGGTGACAACTTGGGGTGCCAGGCTTGGGGAGCCCAGGGCTCCCAGATTTACAGTTCCTAGTATGCACATTTATCGTATTATATGACGGGGTTAAATCATGCATTCAAATTGTGCAGCAAAGTCGTGATATGGGCTACAAATGCTATAAAAATAAGGCATTCAAAAGTTTAACAAAAGGGGGGGAGCGCCAAAGACCCTTCTCGTGTGGAGAGCCATTTGGTCTAGGGCCAGCCCTGAATACACTGTTAGACTAAAATTAACCCACCTTTACTTAATAATTTAGAAAGACATTGTCAAGGCTGAATCCCCACTCTGGCACTTCAAGTGCAGAAGGTGGGGCTCCGCAAGGATTCTAAAAATTAATACTCGCCACTCCAGGCTTGTATTAAACTCCCAAGGTTACAGCTTCTCTCTGACCTTGGCTGGGTAGATGCTGCCACCACCCAAATGCAAAAAAACCCTTTTTTGGAACCCAGGAAGGTGCACTTGGGAATTCATTCCTGTGGGGTACCCTCAAGCCCTTTCACACCCCCCCTCCCCCGAGGAAAAGCTGAGAAAGAAAACAAAGGAAATTAGCTGTTGCCCCCAGCTAATTAAACAACATGCACAAACCTCTTAGGACACCAAAAAATCCAATCCTGTTCTTAAAAAAAGTAAATTTTATTAAAAACAAAAAGAAAGAAAATACATCTGGAACATAGGCTTTTGCTAGATTTAAAAAACCCACTTACAAAAATTAAACATCAAGAATAACCTTCTTCAGGTCCAGCTTAAAAGTTACAAGCAAAACAAAAAGCATTTGGGGTTAGCACAGAGGAGTCCACAAGCCAATAAGAAATAAAAGAAATAACCCTAATCGCGTCTTCCTAGACATTCCCTGATTACTTACATATTTGGGGTTTCAGATAAGTAGGGTTGAGGTATGAGCTGATGATTTTTCATACCTGGTTTTGAAGCTTTTTACACCATAGCTCCAGCCCTGTCCTGCTCTGGCCCCTCTCTACGGAGAACAACAACAGACCCCAAAGGGGATTTTCCCCTCCCCCATTTTAAAAAGTTCTGGCCTTCCCATTGGCTCTTTGGTCAGGTGCCCACTCCCTTTCCTTTACCTGGGGGACTTTTTTAACCCTTTACAGGTAAAGCAAGCAGAGAACAGCCACCAAGAGGGATTTTACAGCTAACTGGATGGCTGGGTGTCCATAAAAAGGAGCTACCCCCCACACCCCTCTTCATTTATCACAATTATATGTCAGGGTTAAATCATACATGAAAATTGTGCAGCAATGTTATGAAATGGGCAACAAATGCAATAAAATAAGGTATTCAAAAGTTTAACAAAAGCGGGGGGGGGCAGAGACATTTCTCGCATTGGGCACCATTTGGTCTAGGGCCAGCCCTGAATACACTGTTAGACTAAAATTAACCCACCTTTACTTAACAATTTAGAAAGACATGATCTAGCAGTCTGAGAATAATTAAAATGTCACAACCGCTGTAAGTCAGCAGGGGGCATTTCAATAAATCAATTAATAAATGCAGTTTATAGTAGTAACTTGAAGATCTTGAAGCCGGGGACAGCACTCCATTGGTCCAGTAACACAGGCCAGCCAAGGCAATAAGGGGCAGAGCGATACTAACTTGGGATCATTGCAAGCTGCACAACCCTGCTGAAGATGGGAGTTGTTATAATCAGAGGTCAGTAACTCTGTCTCTGAATCCTGGTTGGATAATAAGACAACTTATATTCGTAGACTCAAGGAGAATCGTTAAAGTCTCTTCACTATCCCCTGGAGGTACTCTCCCTAACAAAGTTGTGCTTACTCACACAGACTTCACTGCATGCCAGCCCTAGTCAGTTCCAGTCCCAGCCAAGGAGGCCAGAACCTTTGTAGAACTGGGAGGTGGGGGGGGGGACGATGACACCAGTGCTGGAACCGGGGAGGTCAGGGGACCATGCCCCTGACTTTTTAACATGGGCTTAGTTTGGGGAGTAGGGGGCAGCGTTAGCTCCCCCAAACTGCAAGCCTTGGGCAGGTGCAGAGTGGTGCTAGCACAGGCTGCGCTTTGCGACAGGGGAGCTGATACCAGTGCCGTACCTGCCTGAGGCTTGCAGTTTGGGGGGCAACGCTGGCCTCTCCCCCTACAATTATGCCCAGGTTAAAAAGTGGGAGGGGGGCATGGCTTCCTGGTCCCCCTGGTTCTGGCACCATTGGTCACAGCAACAGTCTCTGCCCTGGCTCCAGTGAAGCCCAGAAATAGCCTCTGTGATTCCCCACTTGGTCAAATAACAAGTTTCTCAGCAGCTTCTGGTTTTCTTGAAGTAGCTTAGTAGCAGCTCCTGGCTTGGACAGGACTCCAAAAAGCAATCTCCCCTCCCCTGACCAGGAGACCGGTAACTGTCTCAGCCCAATGCATGCTACCTCTGCACCCAAACCCAGAATCCCCTCACTCCTGGGAGCAGAAGGCTTTCTTCCCCAACACTGTAGCAGTCTTCAAGGCTGCACTGAAGATCTTCCCAACCAGAACACCCCCGATTAAGTTCAGAGGCCCCTTTAATAGAGGATTCCTACATGATGTTCCAGTGCTCCTGGTACCATTGTGCCACGCTAACTGATCTGTCTATAAACAAAAACATTAACCGAAAGAGTTCATGATACTTACACAATTTTTAAAAAAATCCATAACCTTTAATCTGCAGGCTACCTTTTTGCAGAAGGACCCTGGAGGAGGTGTGATAAAGTGTGTGTGTGTGGGGGAAATATGATGAGAAAACTTCAGAAGATTCCTTCCACCATGAATCACAACTGCAATGTACTCTTCCAGATCTGCTTTTGCTAATTTTAATCATTGGTATTGTGACTCAAGCAATGTATATAACTTTGGATATGTCTACATATAAAACACTACAGCAATGCAGTTGCACCGGAGCAGCTGCCCCGCTGTCGCACTTCAGTGTAGACACTACCTATGCTGATGGGAGAGAGTCTCTTGTTGTCATAGGTAATCCATCTCCCCAAGAAGCGGTAGGGTAGGTCAACAGAAGAATTTTTCTATCTACCTAGTGCTGTCTATTCCAGGGATTAGGTCGATACAGCTACGTCTCTCAGAGGTGTGGATTTTTCACACCCCTCAGAGATGCAGCTATACTGATGTGAATTCCTAGTGCAGACCAGACCTTTGTGTTGTAGTTTATGGTACTATGTGTATACCAAGCAATATTCTTTAAATGTAGCTATCTGCAAATAGGACATCTTGGTCCTAGTGATGCATAAATCTCAAAAATTCAGATTTGGTTTGGATGCTTATCTGTACCTGTGAGTCTGTGAAACTGGGATGGCTTTCATGAGGTTATGCATTCCTGAGGTTTTCCCAGTACATTCTGCTTCTGGTTGCACCAGAATTAATGCAATAACAACCTCTTTTGCAGTATTTCAACACTTTCAGTTGTGGGCAAAACCATGGAATACAGAGGAGTATAAAAATGAATTAAATATCTTATGTAGCCAATGGTTTAACCTCAAAAGTAGTCAGTGTGAGTTATTTTATCTGGGTCAATTTGCCCATCCTACTTAATATGATCAAAAAACTTTAAGTAAAAGAAAAGTGCTGCTTCAGGGAACTTCATTGCTATTGTCACAACATTTAAACCACTAGCTATTAATTTATTAGGGTGGTATTTATTTATTTATTTATTTATTTTTGCAAATATATATAAAATATGACTGCTTTGTTCTTCCTATTGTATTTCCTATTTTAGACCATAGTTTCAACTGTTGGCAACCAGTGAACTGTAGTCATTTATTACATGCTATCTATTGCTTTTGCAAGGAAAATCGTTTTCAGTTGAGTTCCTTGAATTAAAAAAAAATATTTGCCTATCAAGAAATCCACTTACCTATTGGTCATGACAGATGGTCACTACTGGGCTGATATGAAAAGGTCAGTCATGTTTGACATTTACATATCATAAGCTGTTGATTTGTGTATGGTGCAGATTGGGCAAGAACAAAAAATGTTTCTGGATAGATCATACAAAGGGGACTATTTTAAAAATGTTATTCTTGAGAGTATGATATAATCAAGGACTGGGATATTCTGCAAAGTGCTGCTGATAAAGTGCTGCATAATTCTGTCACTCTTATTCACTGAAATCAATAGGAATGTTCTGCTTAATGTGAATGGAGGTGACAGAATCGGGACCAAAATCAAAACATGAGATGCTTTATTCATGCAAGTCTGGCTTCAGTGTTGCTTTTATTTGTGCTTAAGAGAATTTAAAATCACACCCCATAATGAATTCCTGATGATTATTTTAAGCTAAATGTAAATGTGTTTTTAATTTAGTTTTTATAACAGACTAGCAATCAAGGTCACTTAACAATGAAACAATTAATGTATTTATTTTCCATGAATGAAGACTGCAAAATGAACCAAGAAAGCACCAGGAAATAAATCACTATCTGGATAAAAGTGTTGATTATATGTATCTCACTACGAGCAGCAGATGTGAAAAAGACAAAAGACTAATTGTCAGCAGTAGTGGTGCTAAATAAATGTTTGACTTATTGATTATAATGAAATGCTACTGCTAGGGGGAGTTTTGTGCAAATGACTTGTCTTGAAGTATTGCTTCTCATTGAAAAGCTTTTCCAGTGGAAAATTTTATATGCAATTATGCTCTTTTGCTATTAATATGCAGCTCATTTTCCCACAAGAAAATGTCTCTGAATGCAAGGATGCTTTTTCCCGCAATTTGCAATATATATGTCACTCCCCTGTAAGCAAAATATATTAGTCTAATATTAGCGGTTTTTAATTTTTAAGCTGTCCACAAGGTTGTACTTTTCTCCATTAGTCATCATTCTTTGATAGACATACATTCTTACACTGAGCATTAAGCTGCTTCTGGATGTCATCTGTGCTCTCACAGGGCTCAATAAAGTATAACTAGGGCTTCTGATTTTAGGTTTTAACCAATAAAACACCCCGACTAAAAAAAATGTATTGAATAAACACCGGAAATGGTTACTCAATTCATATTGATTTCTTACCTTTCCCAGTGTAGTTTGTTTGTTTTGGCAATGTACCTCGTCTCTGGTTTGTATCTAGGGCTTGTCCACGTGGAGTAGTAATGTGGACTATGGGGGTGTGATTTCTATAGTGTATATTGGGGCTTGTCTACATGTACAGAGCTGCAGCTGTGCCACTGTGCCAACGGGAGAGCTTCTCCTGTGAGTGTCCTTAATCCACCACCCTGAGAGGCGGTAGCTATGTGAATGGGAAAACTCTCTCGTTGACATAGCGCTGTCTACACAAGGTTGTAGGTCCGTATAACTAGTTGCTCAGGGGTGTGGATTTTTCATACCCCTGAGCGACATAGTTATACCCACATAGGTCTGTAGTGCAGCCCTAGACCTCATGTCTGGGTAAACCCTGCTAGTGTATACTAAAGGCTCCCTATAGTACTCTAATGTAGTGCTGTTTGAAATAGTACTAATGTATCTACAAAAAGAGACCTGAAAACCACTGATTTTTTTTGACATCCACATAGAACTCACGAATTGCTAAACATTAACCCTGAAAAATGAAATTAATCAACCCTGAAAAACAGAAGTCTGAAGTGTAACATAGACAACATGCATGCAAGCCATGAAAGCTTCAGGAGGTGCCAGAGGTTTGCTCAATGGGCCACTAGCATGTTGAAACACCTGGTCTGCCCTAGAAACCTTTAACATGACAAAACTGAAGTATCTGAGGGTCCGTGGCTAGGAAGTGGAAACTCTGTAATTCTCCCACAGCCAGCAATTTCTGGTTTTAAAGACCTTTTCAAACCTCTACCTGAGGTCCTGCTAATATGTTAATTCAGGTAGATTTAAGCATTCTCCTTTCCTGACTTTCAAGCTAGTGTCCTATCTGTTGGACTATGCTTCCTCTCTTATTCATGTATCTTTTGTGCCATGATCTCTTCCATTGCCAAGATGCCCATAATAAATGAAGTCAGACTTTCTAGTGTGGTATCTCCCAGTTCATCTGGATTGCCAATATGCATATCTTTTCTAATTTAAGTAGGAACAATAGGGCCTGGTCTTTATTTCTTGATATATTTTTCTTACAGAGATGCAAAGATATTATAATTTCCAATGAGTTTATTTTACTCCATTTCTGACTTGAAATTTTTCCCTTAAGCCCCCTGTTGGGCAAATAAACCTCTGTTAAGTGTTTATTCTTTAAAAGGCTCAGCTAAATGAAAAATCCTTTCCTCATAAAACAGTTATGCTGTATGAGTTTGATAGGGCCTTAACGATCTAAATTGAGCAGCGGTGCTTCTTGCGGTGCTCTGCAAGCCCATTTTACTTAAGTTTGCAAGAGCTAATTAAAATAATTGGAAAAGGGAAAGACAGCTCCAAAAAGAAAAGAAAGGTACAACTATTCACAGAAGAGAAAAAATATATTCATTATTTCCTTGGCCAAACTCCAGTGATATTCAGATTGTGGTTTTGATTCAAAGCCTATTGAGAAAGAATTGATCTTGACCAGAATGCCTCATTGCCTGAATACTGATGGAGTTAGTTGAAATAGGTATAATGTGTTGCATTGCAACTCTTATACCGAGCAGTATACAAACCAAATATACTACGGTATTGCATCGATAGCAGAGTGATCTTTCTTTATTATGTATGACTCCCTAGAACCAACCATGCTGCTTATAGTGGTCACTTCACTCTAATTATGCTTCCATTTTCTGATCCCACCCTTCTTTTCTGATGTGCCAACAATTAATTTCCATCAAGAACAGTCTTCACCCTTACGTGTTTCAGTTGCCATTGGTAACCAAATGCCATTACCTCAAGATTTGCACTATTGTCTATAGTACAGCCCTTGTAAGTCAATAGGAGCCATTGACATCCTTAGGCTTATCATCAGGTCCCTTAGTGGATGATTAATACTGTGGGTATAGAATCGTCGCTCTCCTATAATTTTACAGGTTTCAGAGTAGCAGCCGTGTTAGTCTGTATCCGCAAAAAGAACAGGAGTACTTGTGGCACCTTAGAGACTCTAAGTCTCTTGTGCCACAAGTACTCCTGTTCTTTTTATAATTTTACAGCTTCCCATATTTTCACTCAACAATGAATGACATGTCCCTTGAGGGAGTTACCCTAGAACACTTCATTCTATCACACAAAAAGCAAGGAACAAGCAAGTGGCCATATTCACAAACTCTCAGGAACCTCTCTGTTTGATGTATACAGGATATGTGTAGGAAATGAGTGATTCCGGTGTTCTTTCAAACTGTTAAATATACCAGAGTCATTAAAATGCCAACTTAGTTCCCATTTATTTTGTACTCTTGTGTACAGCAAACAGTAAACTTACACGATAAGTGGGTGGACAGAGGGCGTTTGGAATCCACCCCAGACAGCTTTTTATGACTGACATAAATTGCAGTGATTAGCCCTTGAATTCCAGAAACATACACATTACCCAAGCACTTGTGTGGTTATGAAACACACAGAACCTAGTTCACTGGGGTCATTTTTTTCTAGAGAGTTAAAAAAAACATTTGTTTTTTACATGGAAGTCACTGTGCGGTAATCACATGAGATCCATAAGAATAGCTTTGATCAGACTAGCATCTTGAAATAAATCAGATATGGATAATAAGAAGCCAGTAAAGAGTGTAGCTTGATAGGGAGATGGTGTGCTCTACATAGGAGGTAGGCTCCTACAGCTTCTAGATGGTGGTGTGTCCGGTAGCCAGGTCTCAAAGCATTAGCATGTTCTAGATAATATTTATCTCCAATTGCACCCACAAAGTAGGAATTATCCCAGATTACAGGTGTAATCTGCTTCTTGCAGGCTGCGTTACTAAAAAAGTGAGATATTAAATAATGATTTGAAAGAACTTGTCTTTCCTACTGCTTAAGTGAGCATCATAACCACCACACTGTAGAATCATTTTCGCTCCCTTTCCCTGGCCCAAAGTCTAATCGTTGTCATTATGAATGACTGTGATTTACCACTAGGAATGACTACTTCATTATTGTAACAAAGTGGAAAGGCTTCAACAGGACTGAGAGAGCCTCTTCCCCACCCAAAATATCCCCTAATCCAGGAGCTAAGGCATTTTCTTCCAGTGTGGGAGACCCCAGTTCACCTCCTGTCTCCACATCAGCCAGAGGAGGAAACTGAATGTGAATCTCTCACTGCCTCTAGCCTAAAAGTTAAAAGAAGGGCTGCTCCTCCTGCATCCATTTTGTGACTCTTGCCCTTTACAACTGCTGAAAAAACAAATCCATTTCAGGTTTATGGATTTCCCACTCCCATTATAGCTTTTTTCAATTTTATTTGTGAGAAAAAATGTGGCCACCATTCTTGCAGATAAAAGGCTGAAATGTTCATATAAATGACAGTCTGGTTCATATTTTTTCCTGTTCCCATTAGAAATAAAATGTAATTAAAATTTGAAAAGGTTAAAGGCTTTCTTCCCTGATGTAGTTTATTTGGTAAAACTACGGTAATGAAGCAAGAAGTGTATTTTAAAAATCAAAGCACTTTTCTGAAGCAGTGTATTCTATCTGTGCGTCTCTTATCCACTGTACATTATGTGAATGGAGTCATATTTGGTTAGATATGATTAAATCTCTGACTGGCTATTTTGGTCCCAAACAGAAAGAGAAGAATGACTCTTTCATTTTGAAAAAAATAGCCTGTATGGGCTAAATAGTGCTTGAGTTCCTCAAACAATTAATCCCATTGAATGCTTCACCCCATTGAAGTCAGCAGGACTATATTTCTGAATACGATAAGCTGGAATTTGCCCTGTGCCTTAGTGCAGTTTGAGATTTAGCCATTTCAGTTTGTGAGCTTTTGCTACCTTTGAATTTTGCTTTGAGTTTCATGTTGAACTGAATCACACACCTCAAAGCAAAACTCATCTGAAAACAGCTGTGGTTCAGTTGGTTTTAGTTTGATCGCTGATTTTTACTTGTTTCCCCCTCAAAATATAAATCAGAGAAATATCACTGGAATCTCAATACAGGTTCACTGAATGATGTGTTGTTTTTAGCAGCTCTGCTAGCAGCCCTGTCCTGAATTTCAATTTCTATCTATCTGAGGAATTCCTGTGTGCCCCCACCCCCAATTACCATAGTATCTGAGCACATCTCAATTTTAATGTATTTATCTTTAATTTAATGAATTTTAAGCAGGGCCGTCCTTAGGATTTATGGTGCCCTAGGCGGGATTATTAAACTGGTGCCCCTGTGCCTGACTTGCTCTTAACAACACAAACATAAGCTTACAGTATTGGAAAACTTGCCACATGCACATTATTAAACCCAGTTTAACTTAATTAAGCACACTGTAATGCTGATGGACTAGCACTAAAGAAGTAGCACTATAGAAAAAATTCTGATTTGACAGAATGATGCAAATAATATAATTTTTTTAATTTGTCAACATTTTATTGGACATTTATATGAAGAGGTATTGAAACAAGGATTTGTTTTTAATTAAAAGCAATCTTTCTGGCTTTTTTGGCTGCAAAATCAGTAATAATGTCATTGTATGACAAAGACAAAGTGATGTCTTGTTCGATTGCAAAAATAGCAAGACCAGTCAAGTGTTCCTGACTCATTGTAGAGCGGAGATAGTTTTTAATGAGCTTTAGTTTTGAGAAACTCCGTTCTCCTGATGCTACTGTTACAGGAATTGTCAGTAGAATACGAGTGGCAATGTATACATTAGGATACATGTCAACAAGTTTGGTGGTATGAATAAACTGTACAATGTCCATCACTGATTTTGCATGTGGCAACATTGGTGACAGTGTACTCAAATCTTCGTTCAGTTCAAGTCCATTTAAATCAAAACTATCACCATGCTTCAGGAGGCTCTCTAGGTTCTTGCACTGTGACCTTGAGCTATGGGGCAGCAGCCGGAACCCCAGAGCAGAGGTGGGCTCAGCCCACCGCTGCGTGCCATCAAAAATCAGCTCACATGCCACCTTTGGCACGTATGCCGTAGGTTGCCGACCCCTGCTCTATACACTAGTAAGGAGATGAGCATATTACAGTTGTTGGAGGGCTCTATTTAGCAGTAACAGGGCTATAGGAAAGTCAGTCAACATTTTTTGTTTCTCTGATGAAAACTGGCCCACTCCCTGCCCCATACCAAACTTGTCACAAATAATTGTCAACAACTTAATTTTCTGTTTTTGGCTAAGATATTGATTTTTTTAAAAAAAATATTGAAATTGAATTCAGGATTGTTAGCAAGCATTTTTGGCAAACAAAGTTGTTAAATGACAATCTAAATGGCAACACAATACTGCTTTCATGCTTGGCTCACCGCCCAGCCTGCTGGTCCAACAGCTGCAGTAGAGGAGGAGATAGGTGGAAAACTGCAGGACCCCGAAATCCACCTCTTGGGGTGCATAGTAGCAACAGCAGCAGAAAACCCTCAGGTCCGATCACACACCAATGGGCATCATCGCCAGCCCAATGGACCACGGTGAAGTTAGCACAGCATCTGATCTCAGGGACGGGGCACCCATGGAGCCACAGCAGTTCATCCTGCCCTGTGCAGCTCCCCCCGGATGAGATGGATCGTTGCCAGCCCAGGGGACAGACGCGCTCCCCAGCTAGGGCGACCAGATGTCCTGATTTTATAGGGCCAGTCCCGATATTTGGGGCTTTGTCTTATATAGGCACCAATTACTCCCACCTAGGGTGACCAAACAGCAAGTGTGAAAAATCAGGACAGGGGGTGGGGGGGGGGGGGGAATAGGAGCCTATATAAGAAAAAGACCCAAAAATTGGGACTGTCCCTATAAAAGTGGGACATCTGCTCACCCTACCCCAATCCCCGTCCTAATTTTTCGCACATGCTATCTGGTCACCCTATCCCCAGCCCAGCCGTGTGTGACCATTCCAATCCTGGCTGGCTGCTGAGGAAGTGAGTTACTTCCACTTTCATTCCTTCCCCCGCCCCCCAGCACCTCACCCAACCCAGCCCCGCCGGAGGGGAGGGGGAAGAGAGAGAGAGGGGTGCTCCTTGGGGGGGGGAGAAGAATGGACGTTATGGGGGACAACAAAGGATACTGGTGCCAGAGCCGCCGAGCCTGCCTCACCTCACGATGGGGGAAAGTCACACTCACAGGTGAGTTCCTTCCCCCACCCGTACCCCTACCCTTCCCGGAGACCCCAGCAGCCAATCCCCTCCCTCAGACTGTGCTGCATTCGGCTCTCTCTAGGACCCAGCAGCCCTGCTCTTACATGCTCCACTGCTTCCCGTCAGTCCGGGCTCCGGGTAGAGCGGTGCCCCCAGGTAGCGTGGTGCCCTAGGCGGCTGCCTGTTCTGCCTATGGCTAAGGACGGCCCTGATTTTAAGTCCCTTTTGATCTGAGCAGCTAGCCAAAATTCAGGGTCTAGTGGGTTGTTTCAGTTAGAAGGTGATATTGATAATAGAGTAAGGTATTGTTGTACATTCTTCCTAAATAAACAAGATTGCAGCAATGTCCTGTCTCCTGAATGCAGCAGGAAAGAGTTTCTTTGCTCATAGCTCCAAGCCACTTTCTAGCTAACACTCTGCCCAAAAGCTCTCTTAGCTAATTCTCAAAGATAAGCTACCAGTAGTTCTGTGGCTGTGTCGAGTGTTTCCTTGCAGCCTTCTCTCTGCGTCTCTGGTCTTTCTGCCTCACTGTCACAGACACACAAACAACATCCAGAGAAACCTCTCAACACATGTGCCTGTGTTTTGGGTGGAAGCTACTGTTGCTTCAGCTATCTGTCTCTATAAAGGCGCTTAACTGTTTCTTACATTTATCCCAAATGAAGGGTGGTGGTTAAGCCCACCAGTTTCAATGAGGTTGAATCCAACCCAAAATGGTGTTTGTTTTTAATTTATTAAAGAAACCTAAAATCAAGTCATAGTTTTGTAATGGAAGTTTAACAAGCACTTACCAAGCTATGGAACTGAAAAAAGGAAATTATTTGAATTACTCACAAGGTGGTATCTAGTTTAAATAAAGGTAATTTCACAACAATTTAGAAATCTATCATGGAAGAAAAAAATAGAGTAAAGCTTATCATTACCTCAGCTTTTTCTAAAACATGCCTTGAGTGCAGGGGACTGGACTAGATGACCTCTCAAGGTGCCTTGTAGACCTACACTTCTATTATTCTATTCTATGATGTCCCATATTTTATATCTAATATGTTCTTAAGCCTGCAATACTTAATTTCTGTATTATGCAGAATAAAATAATGCTTTGTACCTTACTAGTATTTCAGTTATTTGTTAGCAATAGAAAATACAAAGGTGGTAAAATATCACATAAGACTTGAACAGCTATGAAAGTAATAAAGTTAAAAAAGTATCTCTTATGATTTGTGAGCCCACAGACTATTCATTTTGGGTTACTATTTTTAGTCTGATACATCAGAATTACACTTGAATTATGTCTTGTTCCCCTTGAAAATCACATCTGTTCAAAGTTCCCATATTCATTCAAGTTTCTCATCATCTCATATTTTGTATATCATGTTATTTTACATAATCAAGCACACCGTGTCACAAATGGAAGCTCCAGTAATTTGACATATTTTTGTCTGAAAGGTGATTACAAGTAATTTTGAAAATAAAATTTCCTGTTTTATGAGAGAAAAAGAGAAACAGAAAGAGAGAAAGAATCTAGGTAGTAGGGTTCACAAATTGTTTTAATTTTTAATTGTATATGTACTAAGAACAAAATGTGCTGCTAGTCAGGAAGATTTAGCAGGAACATCATGCTAGCTGGCCTGAGAAAAATACAAACTCCTTCCTCCTACACACATTTTTCTAAACTTGACACCCTTGGGTGCGATGGAATGTGCCTGCAGCACTTACTCCTAAAGTAGTGGGTCTACAGGACCTTGCACAGCCTGCTGCTTAGGGACATTATCGCCTACTCCAATAGCTTATATAACTCCTCTTGTTCTGCATACATCAAACATGCCATTAATCACAAATCCACATTGCTCTCTGTTAACTCTTCACTCTCCCAGTCACCATCCTATAGAATTTATTGCAATATAATAAATATTTGTTGTTGATTTGCCATTGCTAGTTAAAGACTAAGGGCTGATCCTGAGCTGGTGTCAACCAGTGCAGCCACTTTGAAGTCAATGGGGCAATACAGATTATCACCGCTGAGGATATATATTTGTGAAGAAACTAAATTAGTGAGGATGCTATTTTATCACATAATCCAGATTAAATTTCAGTCTTAAAGTCTCCCATTCATCAGCTGCTGAGTTTTCAACAACCTTTCTGTAAAAAACCAATCCCATAATGAAAGGCCTACTTTGCATGTGTTTTTTTCTTTAATTCGTATTTTCAGATCTGTTAAATACAGTAGGTGTGATCCTGTTTCACTGAAGTCATTTTAAGTTTTGCCATTGATTACCCTGGGAGCAGGATCCAGCACAGCAGGTGTAGGCTACTGAGTTTTGAAAGGGGTTTTTATCCATCATCATTTTTTTCACTCCCAGGATCATGCAGAGTACCACAGGACAATTACAGAATTAAAGATGAAAGATGAGTACACTGCAATCATAGCCAAATTGTCAGTATTAGTCTAGAACTGTGTTTGAAATAAAAACTGCTATTTCACAAAAACACTCAGAGAATACATATTCCTTGATAATTTTATTGTATAATTTATTTGTGCAATGGCTGGTTTTTATATAAGAGAACATCAGGATAGAAGAAATCTAAATCCTCCATATTTGGGCTCCATGCAGTTCAGATCCATACTATTCTATCTTCCGAAGCTACCATTTGAGTTCCATAAACCCCCTGACAACCTCGACCAGCCTAGAAAACATTTTTTTAAATCAGCTGTGTATCATCCACTTCAAGCCATGGGAATGAATAGTTGTTTTGACAGGCGAGGCAGTGATGCTGAGATGCTAAGAACTACTTTCCACATCATTAAGCACAGCCTCTCCCCTTACTCACAAGAGTAGTTAATAAAAAGGCGCAGGCTACTTTTTACTATGACAGTTTCTCAATAGCTCATTTTGCAGGGTATTAATCATGAATAGCTTTTCACCTTTTGATAAAATCATTTTTGCCTGCATAATGGGCTAGGTTTTATGTCTGCCAACCTGGCAAATTTTTAGTCTGAGAGTTCCAGCACTTAGCTGGATTATCGCAAGTGAGTGCAGCTGAGAATAAGTGGACTGACTTTCATAAACCTCCAGCTGGTCCAAAACACAGCAGCTCTCCTCCTAAGCAACATCAATAGCTGAGATAAGTGTACTCCAGTGCTCCACACTCTACCTTGGTTTCCCATAGAACACTGGAATAATTTCAAGATATTTGTCCTCATTGTTAAGACCAGCTATGGCAGGGGTCGGCAACGTTTGGCACGCGGCTCGCCAGGGTAAGCACCCTGGCGGGCCGGGCCAGTTTTATTTACCTGCTGATGCGGCAGGTTCGGCCGATCGCGGCCCCCACTGGCTGCGGTTCGCCGTCCCGGGCCAATGGGGGCGACGGGAAGCGGCGCGGGCGAGCGATGTGCTGGCCGTGGCTTCCTGCCGCCCCCATTGGCCCGGGACGGCGAACCGCAGCCAGTGGGGGCCGCGATCGGCCGAACCTGCTGCGTCAGCAGGCAAATAAAACTGGCCCGGCCCGCCAGGTTGCTTACCCTGGCGAGCCGCGTGCCAAACGTTGCCGACCCCTGAGCTATGGCATGGGAACAAGCTATCCAAGAGAGTCAGGGGCCACAAACTCCCTTGCCAATTACATTCCACAGGAATGATGAAATGGTCATGCAAATTCATGAGAGCAGGGGATGGAGCTTTCTCAGCAATCGGCTCAAGACTACGGAACTGGACTAGATGATCCATTGAGGTCCCTTCGAATCCTACACTTCTATGAGTCTTGACTCTCTGAAGGATGTAAGAGTGACCACAGACCTCCACATCTTCAGGATAAAGAGCAAAATTCCCTTCTTTAGCCTTTGCACAGTGTGTGGGGGGCGGGGGAGATAGCAGAATGTGAAAAAGAAGACGCTCACACATATAAAAAAAAATTAGTTGGACTCTTTCTTATTTTACATTCTTTACTAGGAGATTCTCAGAAATGACGGGACTGGGTACCAGATAAGAACATACATAAAATCAACAAGAGAAATATGAGCCTTACCTAAATATGTCAGTAATCCATTGTGTACAACAAAGATATTATACTGTGAATGTACCACACAGAACCAAAAGCATAAAAAGTATTTTATTGTATTTATTAATTTATTAATTCAAACAGCCAAAAACGGATAAGAGGCAAGATAGATTGGATCGTCATTTTGTCAATGTTATGATAGCGTTATATACTTAGATGGTGAAGGCAGAAGATCGGAATTTTAATGATTTCTTGGTTGTTGCTAGAATATGGATAAATGGAATTTCCTGCTTACGGAAGCTACTTGGCAAAACTGTTGGATCTGCTGGGGTATTAGGATACACATTAAACAGATATTGTGTATCGACACTGCCTAAAGAAACCATGTCTATGGAAGAACTGTAGGTACCATTTGAAGCAGAGACCTTCATATGTTCCCACAGTGTTACTGTTCTCTTCTCTGCTTGCATTCCTATGAAGCGTCTGGATTGCTGCCTATGACAAGCCCTTTGCTATTACAAAATCAGCTTAAAATCAAATACCATTCGTATTAAAGCACACTGGATGGTACAATTCAAGTATATGCTACTGTAAAGTATTGTGCTTGGTTAGGCTCACAATTGGAACTGGTCAAGAATTTTTCATCCAAATATTTTTCTATTGGAAAGTGCCAATTTGTCAAAACAGAAACTTTTAGCAGGAAAGGATTTGTTTTGCTATATTTATCAAGTCAAAAAAATTTTGAAAAGAGATTCAGAATTATTGAAGCATTTTGTTCTGACATTTTCTAATTCACAAAATACATTTTTCAACTTGAAACAACTTTTCTTCTTGAAATTTAACTTAATTATAGTAAACAAAAATTTAAAAAGGTTGAAATCAAAATGAAACATTTTGATTGACCCACACCGAAAATTTTGGGGAGATTTTTTTTGGTTTGTGAAAATATTTGAGATTTTGACATTTTGTCCTTATTCAGGATAGAAAAATTTCAAAATATTGACAGTTTTCTTGGATGAGAATACTGGTTCCTGCCCCACTCTACTCACAATAGCATTTCCTAACACCACAACAGCCAAATCCCATTTTAATGAATGAGAAACATCCCACAGCATAAAGGGACTCTTTTCTTCATGATTATAACCCCAAACATCTCCCATGATGACTCCTAGCTTTCTGTTTCCCTCTTCTATTTCCTTCATGCACTAGAAAGAAGGAAATTCCCTCCCTTTCTAATTTTAAAGGCAAAATACCTACTGTTTTTAATCTATGACAGATCTACACAAAACAGAAAAGTGACTAATAACAATGGGGTTATCTCCAAATATCAATGTTTGGATGCCCACTGGTAGGACATATTTTGTCCAGCAATTTATTGTACCTTTGAATTTTGAGGCACTAAGTGCTACCATATTCTGATGTCTTTACTATATCACGTTCCAAGAAAGCATACCTTCACTATATGACAGTATTATAGCATTAGATAATGCTTGAATGACATACAATGGCTACATGGACATTATGGGATGTTATCAGACTGTAGGAGCTCTATAATCTGTGTGTGCATGGGTACAGTGGCATCAGTGCTGAGGACACCATCGCATAGGTGAGCATAGTTGGGGCTAGCAACTTACAACTTTGGGGGACCTAAAAAGAAAAAAAAGGTAAACTTTTAAGGTCTGATTTAAACTTCACTATTCTAGTTTTATGCTGGTGTAAATCAACTGAGTGCAATGGAGTTATACCAATACAACATTACATTACAAGTTCTCAATCTGGAGGTTACAATCCCCAGGGGGTTGTGAACAGGTTTCAGAAGGTCACAACCACTCCCTCTTTCATGTGGCTAGATTACTTCTGTTATAATATGGGGATAGAGTGTAGAAAAGTTTGAAACCCACTAACCCACTGAAATGCAGTGGTGAATCAGGCCTCACAATGTTCCTATTAATTTAGTGAATGGAGCCCCTGTCTACCCCCCCCCATCTATTGCTGAAGTAAATAAACCTACCATCAACTGTCAAAGTGTGAATAACTGATCAATACAACTTTGGTCTGGTCTGAAGCTGCACCGTTCCTCACGTACTACTTCCTCTAAACTTCTCTTATTGTGTTGACAATTACGTTCATCATGATTTTTCCTAGTACTGACAATAAGCTTATACCCCTTTAATTTGGATCAGCAGAATCTTTCAAGATTGGTACAACTGTTGCCTTTAGCCAGTCATCTGGTACCTCCTCTTACTCCCACACCTTAGAATTTTGATAGCACTTGTCCTGCCAGCTTAGCAGCTCACCTGTTACATTGCTATTCCTGCAAGTCTCTCATTTTTAGCAGCTTCCCTGTTCTTTCTATTTCTTCTTCTGATGGTGGTTCAGTGTTGATATCCATTCTGCCTTGCAAGCTGCTTTGTTCATATAGCATGTGTAGAATGCTTGCATCTGGATGAACTGCAAGGTTCAGCACGTTATCAAAATGGTCCTTGCATACTTTGAGCACTTCATAGACATTTGTTGTCATTTCACTGGTAGCCTTTTTTACTGCTTGCATCATTGGCCGGATTATGTTTCCATGCAACTTAACCTTTTTGTGAATAACTGTTCTCTTGTCCACAGCTATAGCAATCCCACCTCTATGCTTTGTTTGTCCATTTCACTGTCTGGAGTAAAGGGACATTTCCAGCTCATGAGAATGCCATGCCATAGCCTGTTGGCCTGCTAGGAACAGGTATCAGCAGTTCCATCCTATTCTGTTTGCCTTCCAAGGCTAACGAGCTTAAACTGCTTGGATTTGAAATCAGAGTTTTTCTTCTCATACTGTTGGTTCCAGACACCTTATTCTGCAATATTCAATGCAACCTTTCTGGATTTCCCCAAGATGGACTTCCCCATCCACCACCTGGAGATGTGCCTCTCTTCTTCTGTATTCCAGCCTGGTGAGCATAGATGGTGCTCTGTGGAAAAGGAAAGCAGCAGGTATTTTGCAGCGTTGGTAGGGAGACAATAAGTGTAAGCGATTTCAGTTACTGTAACTTCAATCCTAAGGGACTAAGAGGAACTCAGAATGAAATTGGAGGATGCTGCTTTGACTTATGCCCACCTCAGACCCTCTTGTTAATTGCTTTCCTTCTACATTGCTCTCCTTTAGCCCCTCAGCCTATTTACAATCACTTAGGGTCTCTGTTAGACTTGTTGCACCAGTGAGTGACTCTCCTGTGGGCAGCACTCTCCAGAAACATAAATCAAATGCTTTCTATGCTGAAAGCATAACAAATTGCTTTCAGGTTTTCCCCCAGATTCCCATTAAAAGCACAAGCTACATGCTCACAACCAGAAGTGTCTGTGAAATCTGTCTCCCTTTTTTTCAGTGTTTAAATTTAATGTTTGTGGCAAATGAGGATCATTCATCAACTATATCCTCTATGTTTAGTTCATAAAAAGAGGATGCTGATATTACAGCCTGTTTGGCTGGGGGGTGGGGGGTACTGAATTTAATAGATAACAGCAGGTAAATAAAAACATCTCCAAGGTTCTGATGCACTAGATTTATTGCTATCCACATTCTTTTTGTTTTTGTTTTTAAGTTCGTCTCAGATTCAAACACAGCAGTTATGAGCAAGGAATAAATAATATATAGTGCTGATAAACTTTTAAAGGAACTTTTAACAGTTCCTTGTATCTGGCTGACCTAGATGCAAAGTAAGGAGGGGGAAAGATGACTCTCCTATGAATTAGAGCAGCCTCCAGGCTGCTCTAAACCTATGCCAGTTGCAAGAATCCCCAAGTGGACAATCTTCTGTCTGAGGACTGCTGAAATGCAAGGCATTCCAGCTTCATTCCCAACATGACCAAGATACATTCCTTCCCATTCCTAACATAAGAACTGCCATACTGGGTCAGACGAAAGGTCCATTTAGCCAAGTATCCTGTCTTCCGACAGTGGCCAATGCCAGGTGCTTCAGAGGGAATAAACAGAACAAGTAATCATCGAATGATCTATCCACTGTCACCCATTCCCAGCTTCTGGCAAACAGAGTCTAGCAACACCATCCTTGCCCATTCTGGTTAATAGCCATTGATGGACCTAGCCTCCATGAATTTATCTAGTTCTTTTTTGAACCCTGTTATAGTCTTGGCCTTCACAACATCCTCTGGGAAAGAGTTCTGCAGGTTGACAGTGCATTGTGTGAAGAAATACTTCCTTTTATTTGCTTTAAATCTGCTGCCTATTAATTTCATTTGGTGACCCTCCATTGTAGGGAGTGGCTTACAGCCAGCTATGATGCTCTACAGAAGGCACAGATTCCCTTTTACTACAGGTATCCCTGACTGGCTATGAGGAGAGCTTTGTGACCCTTTTACATCACAAGGGTGGCAAAATGTGTCAGACCGGGAACTGGAGACCTTGCCCAAAGTCATCCCTTCATGTTTCTTCTTTGCTATAGCATAAAACTAAGACTCTGCAGAGAGAATTGACAAAGATTATAATTCATTATATTAATATCATTGCTGTAATATAGGTATATACTTACAAAATATAATGTAATACACTATTCTATAGATCGGGGAAGTGACACAGGTAAAATAAACGTCTTAACAATATTTGTCTGTTATTTTCCTCTACCACATCTGAACACTACATAATCAAGCTTATCAAACATAGCTAGTAGATATAGATAGCAAATAAGCTCCCACTAATGAGGAAATGTTTCTTTAAAGGTAAAAGATCAAATTACTATATATTTATTAGACTGCTTATTTGACAGTTAATTAGGGCTTGAAGAAATAGCTCAGATCTATCCGTGACCTAAGTGCAAATGTCTGCATTTTAACAGAAGGAACCTATCCAAACTGTCTCTCCTAAAAGGTTAGATAGAGACTGTTAACCTCATAATTCACAGACTATGGATTATAATAAAGGGAATTCAGGTGACCCTCACACTCTATTGAATTGCCTGTCCTTGTTATTCAGTTCTGCATAACAAATAGACGTATGAAAAGTGCAGTGTAGTTGAATATATATCTTCTTGTACAGTTATGGAATTCCTAGTGTGTCTTCTGTGTCACTCACACGTATTGGCCCTAAGCCCTGAATTTTTCTCAGGAAGAAGATGACAATTTATTATCCTAGGCTGCTGTGTGTTTTGCATTGTATAGTATTCCCTTGTCAAAGGACTCCTCTATTTTTTAGCAGTTTGTTCAGAATGCAGCCGTATGCCCACTCTGTGTTCTTTCCATTGGTTGCCTATAAAGTGACAGACTGACTATCACTGACCTTTACTCTCAGTGTCAGTTCACTGTCTATGCTTTGATTATATGTGAAAACTCCTTGAGTCATATCCTGATGGGTATTTGCATTCATACGGCAACTGTTCTTGGAAGATCCCATCACCCTACCTGATGGGAATGTGGAAATCTTATGCCCCAAAATTTGGCCTTTCCTCAGTTTCACTTAAATGAAGTTCAACACTTTTCTCTGCCCTGCACTTGCCATCTTCTGGGGAATAAATCATCAGACTGGGGTGTTTTTCCCATCTCCTGTGCCAGACTGACATCTCCAGTTCTGAAATGGCTGAAACCAAGGGATTGGCTAGATCAGGGGTCAGCAACCTTTCAGAAGTGGTGTGGATAACAAAATCTGGATAACTAAAAGTCTGGGGTCTGATTCTCTGAACCATACTCATATATCATCACTGATACACTCCTGTATTAAGGGAATACGCAATATAGGTAAGGGTGGCAGAATTGGCCTTCCATTTTTTAGTCACACCAGAGTTTAGAAGTAAAATTATAGACATAAAGGACCAGATCCTCAGCTGGTGTAAATCAGTGTAGTTCCTGATAAGTATGTGGCCCAAGGTCTCAAGAATAGAACACTGGCAATGTCACACATGTAAAAACTGGTGATATTTAATCATAGGAGATTATTTGCTAATAGGGGGCCAGATTCTGCCATATTTACTCATGTTGGGTAGTACTTCCCTTCCCACTGAAGTTCATAGATTCTTGGACTTACTCATGGAGTAAGGTGCTACCCAGCATGAGTAAGGATGACAGAATCTGGCCTAAAGGAAGTTAGGACATACGATAAATCAAAATAATCTCACTTAACAAAAATCATTGGCAGTATGGACACTTCTATATATTTTAATTGAAAATTAGGTTCAAGTTGCAATGAAATGCTAAGGTTGATAGTAATAAGCAGTAGTAGGTACTCGGTAGGTATACTCTTTGTAGAAAATAAACTCTGATATGTTCATTTCTAATGGAAATGTTTAAAAATATGGGAAACATGCTAAGCACTGCGGTATCAAGGAATCTTTGTGATAACCTAAGTAGTAGTTGTGGCATTACACCCCATATTCTTCAACATAATATTATTATGATATCATTATGGCATAACTATGATGTATGTTATGCAAGATAGATCATGTAAGATATCATTGGAAAGGTTATGATTCACTGAATATGATTATCATATTTGTATGCATGTATCATTTTTGGTATCGGAAGTTGGGAATATTGTCTATGCATCTATTACAAATGTGTTTACACCTGCGGAATGCCCACGAGGCAGAATGCAAGCAGTCTAGATGACTGGCTGGGAAGGGCCATTAGGGAAAACAATAGATTTTAAAATATGATAATCTCCCACTGGGGAGCCTTCCTGAGGATGCTACAAACAGTCTCCGAGTTATGGCTGCTGTGACCCTACAGGGACATGTGACCAAGTCACCTGGTACTCGATTCCATCTTGAAATACCAGGGTTTTTCCACTGACGGGCGTGGGAACCAAGAGGGGAGACAAAGGGTTCCCGCCATACAAAAGCTACTTAAGGCAGGGGAATGACATCATTGCGGTTCTTCACTGACTCCCCATCCAAGAAGATTTCTTGAAACACCTGAGGAACAAAGACTGGACTAGGAGAGAAGGGCTGAACCCAGGCTAGAGGGATTTCTAGCCTGTGAAAGGAATACCTGGGGTTTTAAACTGCAAGCAAGCGCAGCTTGCCATCAAGAATCTCTGCAAACTGCCTAAAACAACAATTAGGTGAGAATTAGCTACTCATATCCAATCTCCTTAATATATTATGCTTAGATTGTGTTTTTGTTAATTTGCAAGGTGATCTGCTTTGAACTGTTTGCTATCCCTTATAATCACTTAAAATCCATTTTTTGTAGTTAATAAACTTATTTTTGTTTTGTCTAAAACCCAATGTGTGGAAATCATAACTGGGGGCAAAAACTGTTGCATATCTTCCTCCACACTGAGGGAGGGGGCGAATTTCATGAGCTTACGCTGTACAGTTCCCTGTGCAACGCAAGATGGTATAATTTTGGATTTACACTCCAAAGGGGGGGGGGTGCCTTAGGACCTGGGAGGTGCCTTAGCTGAGCCTTCTCATGCACAGCTGATCATAGCATCTGTGTGTAGCTGCAGCTGGGTGTGTCCCTACCTGTATGTGCGCTGGAGGGGGGTTGTGGGCCTGTCACAGCAGTACAGTGTAAAGGGAGCCCAGGCTGGTGAGTCAGGTGGGCTCAGTGTTACCCCAGTTCCAGGTGGCACCCCAGGGGGAACCCATCACAGTAGTCTACACTTAAAATGCTACAGCAGCACAGCTGCGCCACTGTAGCACTTCAGTGTAGAAACTACTAATCCACCTACCTGAGAAGCAGAAGCTAGGGTGATGGAAGAATTCTTCCATCAATTTAGCACTATTTACAAAGGGACTTAGGTCGGCTTAACAACACCGTTGCAGGTGGTGGGGTGGATTTTTCATACTCCTGAGCAACATAGCTAAACTGATTAACTAAGATTTGTTCCCATTTTGTGATTTCTACAGAATAACATCACTTTAAGATGTGTTATTTTTGTTTCCAGCAAATAAGTGTCAAGCTGCAAATCTGAGGGAATAATAAATAAGTTCTTTTGTACAATTTAAAAGGGTAGTCAGCAGGTGTGAGTTTATGAGAAGATAACAACATGTGTGTTGGTATCAATTAAAATACAAATGAGTGAATGAATGAATGGAACTGCTGACTTCTTGTTTATCCATTTTATTTGTTTGCCAATAGTGCATACTGTTGGCTGCCAACATGTTACTGCCTCATCCCAGGAGGATAACACTTTTTAACTAGACAAGATGCCAATAAGGTGTTCTTTTGGCTGCCAGATGACGCCTTTGGCTACAAAAGTTCCCAGAGAAACCAAAGCATTTAACATTTAGATACATCCAGACTATCACTCTGCAATCTTCACAAAGGATGCCATGATTACAGGGACTGCAACAAATGAGGAAAACATTTTTCTTTAAAGATAGAACAGAAATCTCCTAAAATGTTATGGATTTGGGGGGAGCTACAGAAATATTATTAATCAATTTAATTACATAATCCAAGTGTGACACTGCACCCCATATTCATCACAGTGATATGATTATGGTATGATTATGACATAATTATGCTGCATTTTGTACAAGTTATGTCTTGTGAGGTGTCTATGGAAGAGTTATGATTTGCTGAATATGAT
Source organism: Terrapene triunguis (assembly GCF_002925995.2). Lineage (NCBI taxonomy): Eukaryota > Metazoa > Chordata > Testudines > Emydidae > Terrapene > Terrapene triunguis. Next base: position 52,121,540 of record NW_020664419.1, on the reverse strand, counting down.
TATCCTATTTGTATGCATGTATAATTTTTGTAGCTGAAGTTATGAATATTGACTATGTATCTGTATTTCAAATGTGCTTACTCTGGGTAACACCCACAACTAACCTTTCAGGTACAGCAATGAAGAAGGTAGACAGTGCTAATGGCTCATCAACAAAGACAATGGACCATGGAAGAGCTTAGCCTTCTTGTGAACGTTTCAGCCAGCCTATGAGTAATGGCTGCTATGCCTCAGCAAGGCAAGCAAGGGCATGTGACCAGACCACATGACACTGAACTCCATTTTGGTACCTGTATTTTTCCACGAACTGGGCTGGGAACTTAACTTGAAACAAAGGGTTCCCGCCATAAGGAAAGACTATATAAGGTGGTGAGTGACATCATGGTGAGTTGGCATCACTGAAACTTGGTGGGATAATACACATGATTGGAATGTTGGTGTGGATGGATACAGCTTGCTCAGGAAGGATAGACAGGGGAAAAAGGGAGGAGGTGTTGCCTTATATATTAAAAATGTACACACTTGGACTGAGGTAGAGATGGACATAGGAGATGGAAGTGTTGAGAGTCTCTGGGTTAGGCTAAAAGGGGTAAAAAACAAGGGTGATGTCATGCTAGGAGTCTACTACAGGCCACCTAACCAGGTGGAAGAGGTGGATGAGGCTTTTTTTAAACAACTAACAAAATCATCCAAAGCCCAAGATTTGGTGGTGATGGGGGACTTCAACTATCCGGATATATGTTGGGAAAATAACACAGCGGGGCACAGACTATCCAACAAATTCTTGGACTGCATTGCAGACAACTTTTTATTTCAGAAGGTTGAAAAAGCTACTAGGGGGGAAGCTGTTCTAGACTTGATTTTAACAAATAGGGAGGAACTCGTTGAGAATTTGAAAGTAGAAGGCAGCTTGGGTGAAAGTGATCATGAAATCATAGAGTTTGCAATTCTAAGGAAGGGTAGAAGGGAGAACAGCAAAATAGAGACAATGGATTTCAGGAAGGCGGATTTTAGTAAGCTCAGAGAGCTGATAGGTAAGGTCCCATGGGAATCAAGACTGAGGGGAAAAACAACTGAGGAGAGTTGGCAGTTTTTCAAAGGGACACTATTAAGGGCCCAAAAGCAAGCTATTCCGCTGGTTAGGAAAGATAGAAAATGTGGCAAAAGACCACCTTGGCTTAACCACGAGATCTTGCATGATCTAAAAAATAAAAAGGAGTCATATAAAAAATGGAAACTAGGACAGATTACAAAGGATGAATATAGGCAAACAACACAGGAATTCAGGGGCAAGATTAGAAAGGCAAAGGCACAAAATGAGCTCAAACTAGCTACGGGAATAAAGGGAAACAAGAAGACTTTTTATCAATACATTAGAAGCAAGAGGAAGACCAAAGACAGGGTAGGCCCACTGCTCAGTGAAGAGGGAGAAACAGTAACAGGAAACTTGGAAATGGCAGAGATGCTTAATGACTTCTTTGTTTCGGTCTTCACCGAGAAGTCTGAAGGAATGCCTAACATAGTGAATGCTAATGGGAAGGGGGTAGGTTTAGCAGATAAAATAAAAAAAGAGCAAGTTAAAATCACTTAGAAAAGTTAGATGCCTGCAAGTCACCAGGGTCTGATGAAATGCATCCTAGAATACTCAAGGAGCTAATAGAGGAGGTATCTGAGCCTCTAGCTATTATCTTTGGAAAATCATGGGAGACGGGAGAGATTCCAGAAGACTGGAAAAGGGCAAATATAGTGCCCATCTATAAAAAGGGAAATAAAAACAACCCAGGAAACTACAGACCAGTTAGTTTAACTTCTGTGCCAGGGAAGATAATGGAGCAAGTAATTAAGGAAATCATCTGCAAACACTTGGAAGGTGGTAAGGTGATAGGGAACAGCCAGCATGGATTTGTAAAGAACAAATCATGTCAAACCAATCTGATAGCTTTCTTCGATAGGATAACGAGCCTTGTGGATAAGGGAGAAGCTGTGGATGTGGTATACCTAGACTTTAGTAAGGCATTTGATACGGTCTCGCATGATATTCTTATCGATAAACTAGGCAAATACAATTTAGATGGGGCTACTATAAGGTGGGTGCATAACTGGCTGGATAACCGTACTCAGAGAGTTGTTATTAATGGTTCCCAATCCTACTGGAAAGGCATAACGAGTGGGGTTCCGCAGGGGTCTGTTTTGGGACCGGCTCTGTTCAATATCTTCATTAATGACTTAGATATTGGCATAGAAAGTACGCTTATTAAGTTTGCGGATGATACCAAACTGGGAGGGATTGCAACTGCTTTGGAGGACAGGGTCATAATTCAAAATGATCTGGACAAATTGGAGAAATGGTCTGAGTTAAACAGGATGAAGTTTAACAAAGACAAATGCAAAGTGCTCCACTTAGGAAGAAAAAATCAGTTTCACACATACAGAATGGGAAGAGACTGTCTAGGAAGGAGTACGGCAGAAAGGGATCTAGGGGTTATAGTGGACCACAAGCTAAATATGAGTCAACAGTGTGATGCTGTTGCAAAAAAAGCAAACATGATTCTGGGATGTATTAACAGGTGTGTTGTGAAAAAGACACGAGAAGTCATTCTTCCGCTCTACTCTGCTCTGGTTAGGCCTCAGCTGGAGTATTGTGTCCAGTTCTGGGCACCGCATTTCAAGAAAGATGTGGAGAAATTGGAAAGGGTCCAGAGAAGAGCAACAAGAATGATTAAAGGTCTTGAGAACATGACCTATGAAGGAAGACTGAAAGAATTGGATTTGTTTAGTTTGGAAAAGAGAAGACTGAGAGGGGACATGATAGCAGTTTTCAGGTATCTAAAAGGGTGTCATAAGGAGGAGGGAGAAAACTTGTTCACCTTAGCCTCTAAGGATAGAACAAGAAGCAATGGGCTTAAACTGCAGCAAGAGAGGTCTAGGTTGGACATTAGGAAAAAGTTCCTAACTGTCAGGGTGGTTAAACACTGGAATAAATTGCCTAGGGAGGTTGTGGAATCTCCATCTCTGGAGATATTTAAGAGTAGGTTAGATAAATGTCTATCAGGGATGGTCTAGACAGTATTTGGTCCTGCCATG
>NW_020664419.1:52091853-52113456 GCF_002925995.2 Terrapene triunguis | reverse complement strand
CCCCCCACCCGGCGCCCTCCCCTCCGGAGGGCGGCAAAAAAGCCAGAGCCGGCCCTGCAAGATAAAAAATGAAACTCTCCTACCAATCCTTTTTTTTTTTACAGTTCAGTTGCTCCCATTCTGTCAAACACATTTCTTGCAGGTATGCAATTGAAGCCTGTTTTATTTTAAATGTGCTAGCGCCTTATGTCATTTCATGTGGTAACACCAACTCCTCATGTTCCCCAAGCTCCATCTACTTTTCTTAGTTATCTAGTTGTAGGTAAAAGGGGCACTACCCCAGTGGGAGCTCATATAAGCCTTGTCCCTGACACAGCCACAATGGCTGGCAAAGCTCCAGAGAGCACAGACACTATTTAATTATTTAATTATTAAGGATACAGTGTGTCTTCCCATTTGCACAGGGTGGACTCTCCAGAGCCCATCATTCCAGCTCACCTTGAGTAGGCCAATGTCACTACTGCCTGATGGAGTTTTTGCACTCAGGGAACACAAGGAACAAATTGTGACCAGCACCCACAAAGAGGCACAAGTGAGAGAAGGCTCCTTGCAACTTCTGCCCTTCTTACACACCCAGGGCACACCCAGTAGTGTTCAAGTGGTTTCTAGAACAAAGATTTCATAACAATATATTGCCAGACTGCTAGAAAGAGAAACACAGTACACTGTGCTGTTACACTGTAGAAATGTTGTGTGAGGTAATGTCCATGTGCAGCAGTGGCAGGATGATAGTCAGAGATGATTTTCAGCAAAGCAATTGTTTCTAAGTATATTTACAGCATCTGTGCAGAAGACAAGACTTGTGTACTTTACCTATCTTGGTATTTCTCTGACACGCTCTCAATCACCAGAGTACCTAATCACCTCACAAGCATTCATTAATTTACCCTCACATAACCCCTCAGAAGTAGTGAAGTATTATTATCACTGGTTACAGGTGGGGAACTGAACTACAAAGAGATGGAAGGGCTAAATCTACAAAGGGGACTTAGACTTAGCATTGCAATGCCTAACTTCTAGTTATCCTGTCACCTATTGGACTCCACACCCCTAAATTAGGTGCCCAGGCTCCCTACACAACACACTGGGAGAGTTAGGCACCTATGAATGGGATCCAAAAAAGCCAGCAAGTTGAGTGGGGAACCACCTAAACTAGCCAATAGCAAATGCCAAGGACAGGGGTTGGGCCTACGCCCTGCCACCCAAAGGGATTTATGTGCCTAAGAGCAAGTATAGATGAACAGTTAGAGTGTGGCAAGCTGGGGTGTAACTCTACCTTTCAATAGTCTGCTGCGCACTAACTGTCTGTGTGGACCCTGCTGCTCCACTTTGAAACTGGAGTAGATGAAAGCACATGAGGGAACTTTTAGTGCATGGCAGCAGGGTCCACATGGACTGTGACAGCAGGCTACTACAGAGCAGATCTGCACCCCAGCTTGCTGCCCACTAACTGTTCATCTAGACAAGCTGTGACTCGAACCACCTCCCACTACTCTGGATTCACGGCCATGAACCCTCTCCTGGAGTTAGTTACCTAAGCCCTTTCTCGCAAAAAACAAAAGAGTAATAGTGATGACGGTGCCAGTGCTCCTCCTATAACCAATATCCCACTGGTTAGAGCAGTGGTGGGTAACCTGCGGCCCGTGGGCTGCATGCAGCCCATCAGGTTAATCTGATTGCGGGCCACGAGACATTTTGCTGACGTTGATCATCCACAGGCACGGCCTCCTGCTGCTCCCAGTGGTCGCAGTTCACCGTTCCCAGCCAATGGGAGCTGTGAGAAGCGGTGGCCAGCACGTCTCCCAGATCTCACATCTGTATGTGCCTGACTATTGATCTTCTGTCATTCATCACCATCTTGTGGACTGCATCAACTTTTTCTAGTATGCCCTCTCTGGGGCTTCCTGGCCGTGGCTCATCCTCAGTGCTGATTCTCCCTCGCTTAAATTCAGCAGCCCAGTTTTTTATTGTGGCATACAAAGAGACATCATCCAGCATGTTGCCGCCATGTCCATGTGGATTTCCTTTGGGGATCAAGCCTTTCTTATGGAAGTACTTGATCACCACTCTGATTTCCCTTTCTTCAAATCTTCAGTGACTGACTCACTTTGATATATCCTTGTACAAGTTCTGCACAGATGAAAAACTGGCTGCTAACAAAGAAACAAATCAAACTATCAGTACTTTGGTCTGTGAAATCTGTTGCGCCCCAGCAAATTGTTAAATAGGTCAGGCTAGACTCTTTCTGAATGACTTTTGGACCACTGTTCAAAATCAGGAAAGTCTTCATGTCACTGCTCCATTTAAATTCATCCTCTGGATAGTGACCGTGAAGTAGTGTTCCTCAGCCTGACATTTATCACCAATAAAAGTTTGTTAGCTTGGTTCCAAAATGAGAATGAAGAGACATTTGTAGTGCTAATTTAAGCAGCCCACTGACAGGGACTCAATATTAATGACTTTCTTTCCTCTCCTATGAATAACATGTGGCATATCATCCTCTTAGACTTGGCTGAAGTTAAGTATAGTAAAGGAAAGTTTATTCCATTTTCCCGCAGTGAGGCACATACAGATGTGAGCACATTATTTCACTGAGACACAATAAACAGATAGTTCTGGCAAATCAGAATAAATGAAGGCATTTTGCAAGTCTCTTTTCACAGAGGAGGTCTTCAAAATTGCTCAATTTTCTCTATAATTATTTAGACCTGAGTGAATACAGCAAAAATGTTTCTGCAAATGTTTGCTCACATTTTTTAATGAGTTTGCTTTGGCAATCTCACTCCCAACCTGCATTAACTTTGTGTCAATATTTATGTGATCAAGTTGTAGTGCACAAGAGTTAATGGAAAATAGATTTCAAAGTCACATGCACAAGTATTTGCAAAATGGACTATTCAATGTCACATGAGTAGGGTTTATACCTTCATCCAATCAGAGAACCAATATATCATGTGGCTTATCTGACCAATTATAACCAACCAACCCAGCTGACACGTCAAATACTCCAAGAACAGATCACAATGAAGTCACTAAAATAAAATAATAATAAAAAAATTGCAAAAGCATTCACTGAATAATTTTAAATAACAAAAAAAAAATCAAGAAAATTATGATCTGTTTGTGAAAATCCCTTCAATAGTAAAAGAAGCAAATTTCTCTGGTGAATTAGCCAGACAGCCCTAATAAATATATAGCTGTGCGAATACACAGGATCCACTAATTAGCAACTTTTTGCAATAGCTTGAATCAAAGGTGAACTGCAAATAAAAATTTTAAAACAGGGTTTGTTCCTTTTTTGCTTTATTTCAAAGAGTAAAAGCTTGATGGGTTTTTTCTTTACTTTAAAAATATCATGAATGTCAATTCTAGGCTTGAATTTTCTCCAAAGCTTGTTGGAAGTCTCAGATATACAACTGGACTTTTTTGCACATCAAAGATGTATGGGAGGATGTTGAATCTTTAACCAACATGTCCTTTCTCTTGAGTGTTTATTTGTTGGATTCAATAAGTGTTATCAAAGATAAGCAACATAACAGAGGCCTTGATCATGGACTACGTTCCAGTTGCTTTTCGTTGCTACAACAGGTGCAATGCAGAGCTAAACCCAGCAATTCCAGCCATTGGATGATCTTCCTCTTCGGAAGGTTCATAAGAATTGGTGTGTGGAATATGGCTGATGGAAAAGGGGATGTGGCCTCCCCAGCTGATATCATGATAGCATTAAAAATATGCCAGGCTCTGTTCAAACATAAGGGAAGTCAAAGTCCTTGCCCTAACAGAAATACTGTCTGAAAGACATGAGCTGACAGTGCTGAATGATTTCTAGTTTCCTTACCATTTTACCAATTCCTTACCAATCTGCACAGATGCTGCTTCCATACCAGGGCTGGATTAAGACATAGGAACAAGGTCAAATGCCTACAGCTTTTGCTCCCAGAATCCAGTGATTACATCAGAATCTCAGTGTTGTTGGTTGTTGCTCTTTTCAGAACAAATGTAATATTAAGGAACCAGACAGATACAATGGAGTCCAAATAACCATGTTTACTAACTATACACAACATGAAGGCCTTGCTATGGATACTGACTGGTGCTCTGGCCCATTTCTAAACATAAAACAGAGAGAGCACTGCTAGAGGGCTCACAAACTGTTTAAAGAGAAACTATGCAATTCCTATTTGCTACACTCAGCTTGCATTTCTAAAAATAAAGTAATCCTTATTTTTCATGGTTGAAGAAAAAAGCTTGAAAAAACAGCAGAGACTTCTGCCTGAAACAATAACTCTGAGAGGAAAAACTCCCCATGCAACTAATTTAGATGTAATCTCCAAGACTCCCTGGAGATTCCACCAACAGCCCCTCACCCCCATCCCCAGAAGAGGACTGTTGGCTTTTCTGCAACAGTTAGCTCAGGTTAGTACAGTAACTCCTCATTAACGTTGTAGTTATGTTCCTGAAAAATGCGACTTTAAGCGAAACGATGTTAAATGAATCCAATTTCCCCATAAGAATTAATGTAAATGAGGGGGTTAGGTGCCAGGGAATTTTTTTTCACCAGACAAAAGACTATATTATATATATACACACACACAGTATAAGTTTTAAACGAACAATTTAATACTAGTACACAGTGATGATGATTGTGAAGCTTGGTTGAGGTGGAGGAGTCAGAGGGTGGGATATTTTCCAGGGAATTCCTTACTGCTAACTGCTGAACTAGCAATTGGCAGAGCCCTCAGGGGTTAACTCTCACAGTCTACAAGGCAGCAGGAATGGAGGGAGGGGAGAGAGCATCGCAGACAAAGACAGAGACACACACTGTGTGTGTGAGAGGGAGATGTGCATTTCCCCTTTAAGTACGCTGCCTTGTTAATTAGACCAGCTTGCTGAGACCGCAGCTGCTGCTGCCAGCAAGCTCCCTCTGTCCTGAGCCCTGTCGTGTGTCCCCCCTGCTCTATGGAAGATGGGGTAAGCGGGGTGCAGGAGCAGGGGGGAGGGGGAAACCCTGACATTAGCCTCCCTCTTCCTCCCCTCCCCCCCGCACAGCAAGCAGGAGACTCGGGGAGCAGCTCCAAGGCAGAGGGCAGGAGCAGCACATGGCAGTGGGGGGAGGGACAGCTGCAATTGCTAGCCTGCTGGGCAGCTGCTGCACAGGGAACTTAAGGGAGCGGGGAGCTAATAGGGGGCTGCCGGTCCACCCTGGTTCCAAGCCCCCACCAGCTAGCTGCAACGGGCTGCTCTTTCTGCAAGCAGTGGACAAAGCAGGCAGCTGCCAAACGACGTTAGAAGGGAGCATTGCACAACTTTAAGCGAGCATGTTCCCTAATTGATCAGCAACGTAACAATGAAACAACGTTAACTGGGACGACTTTAAGTGAGGAGTTACTGTACACTTGAGTTATTGCATTTCAGCTATTTTGAGTGGGTACGTCTACACAGTGTTTTAAAACCTGCAGCAGTGAATCTCAGAGCCCAGGACTACAGACTCAGGGTCATGCTGTGGTGCTAAAAACAGCAGGGTAGATGTTACGTGAGCTTCAGAGCCTGAGCCACAGTGTCTATACTGCTGTTTTTAGCACTGTAGCACAAGCCCCTAAGAGCCTGAGTCTGTAAACCTGGGCCCTGAGGTTCACTGCTGCAGGTTCTAAAATGCAGCATAGACATAGTGAGAGCAACCACATTTCAAAATAACACTAGAGTTCCACAGAGTGGTTTGACTAGCCACACAGAGTGATTGGATTGGCTGCTCATAAGTTGTTGCAACTCAAGCTGCTACAACATCTGAAGGGAGCAGAAATGTGAGCCCTATGTCACTGTCCTGCTTCTCCAGTAGTGGAGGGGGTCCCCGTCACTGCCATTACAAGTAGGTGGTGAGATCAGGGCGCAGGGGTGAGACCATGATGTGGGGGTGCTCCATGACATGGTGTGGCCAGTGTACTGGATTGACTTAATCTGGGCCTGGGTACTCTTTCCTCTTCAATCCTTACTTCTCTACTGGATTTGGCTGTTGGGTATTTCTATTATGTTTGCCAGTTAGTGGCCAAACAATAATGGGAAAATCCTCCACCCAGCACCCAGGTTGAGTAGATAGTCTACTTGCTGGTATCTTCACATGAGTGATGAGGGAAGTTTTCTTCCTCCCAAAATGTATAATGACTGTTCCATGGACATCACTTCAGTTTAAAGGCTGAGATAGCCACCTACCTCACCGGGGATGAGGAGTACCAGAAAAATTGTGCACACTTGGATCCTCTGCCTTTCCCCAACATGCCCCTGAAATGCTCCTTACATGCCCCCTTGCATGGAGGGAAATTCTACAGGGCATGCACAGTTCCATGAAATCAATTGTCCATCTTTGTGCAGCAGATCCATGCTAGTTCCACTGCCAGGAGGACCTCAACAGTTGAGGAGATAGGGGCTGGATCTGCTTGCAAAATTAGATAACTGTTTGGTTGAAGACTAAGCTGTGGTAATGTGTAGGGCACAGATCCACCACGTCTAGACAGCAGGGGAGTCACTATGGTGACTGATTAAGTCCACTCTAGTGTCTGACCACTAGTTGGCAGATATACAGCTTTGGTTTATCTTTATCACTGCACGCTCGTCTTGACAACATATTCACTGTGATGCTTGCAAAAAACAAACACAAGAAAACCTCACACAACAATTATATACGACTCAAAATCACAAGCGAAAGCTCTCTAGAATCACTTATTTTTTTGGTCCTGCTTTCACTCTCTGCTGTTAAAAAAAAAAACAGTTTTCATGGTCTCAGAGCGTTTCACAGAGAGGTGGCTGTATTTCAGTAGTGGATAATGAAATCCCTGAGTATATTTTGTATATCAGTTTGATAAATATATAAATATTAGGGTCCTTCAAGATGTAGGGTGCTTTATTAAATAAGATATTATTATGGTACATAAAATCAAAGTTGAATATTGGAGAGGCTCATGGCAGTGCTGCTGTCAGAGAATCTGGCAGCATTTTAATTCTACATTCCATGTCTGAGAGGATTATAACACAGATTTGAAATTCTGTATTAAGATATTTTCCACTGATAAAGGACACTGCAAAGTAATAAAATCTAACCCACACAGCAACCATGATCCAGCAGGGAATGTCCTTCAATGAATAAATATACATATAAAACATTTTAAGGTAAAATGATGGCTATTGTTTACGATCCTTAAGCATTTTGGTTCCAGTACAGAGGAGTCAGCTTACCAGCCTGAAGAAGGAACACAATTTAACATCTCCTGTTCCCAGAATTGTGCTGATAATACTGACGGCATGAGAAAAAGCAACCAAGCCAGAGCAAATGTTGGCATTTTCTTTGGAGGGAACAGAAGGGGAAAAGTTACTGTTTACCCAATGATAAAGGACTAATGTGGTGAGGAGCTTAATGGTATGATGGCATTCATCTTGGTTATCACAAACAGCAGTCTATCAAAACAAGAAAAAATCTGAATACCTGGTGGTAGCCCTTTTAAAATTCTTTATTTCTTCTCTTCTGCCTAAAGTACCTTTTAATTTTTAGCAGTGTAACTCTGGAGGCAATTAAGAAGCTGTTCTTCTTTGGGGGTCACTAATTAAAATTAATGGGAGAGGGCAGTGTAATATGAACACTGTGTGAAAATAATTTCACCTCCATAAAGCCAGAGGACCAAGTTCTGCCACCCTTACTCACATTATTCCTTCAGTAGCTCCCACTCCAATAACCTAGGAGAAGAGAGACACTTCATTGTATGCCCTGTAGGTCAACAGACAAGGTCCATCTATACATCAAATGAAGGTGTGATTTTAGCAGAGGTAGGCATACCCGCACTAGCTTTAATCTATGTGGTGGCATGGACAGAATAGGCCCATTACTCAATGAGGGTGGGGGAAATAACAGAAAATGTGCAAATAACATATGTGCTAAATGACTTTTTTGTTTCAGGTTTCACCAAAAAGATTAGTAGCGATTGGACGTCTAGCATAGTGAATGCCAGTGAAAATGAGGTAGGATCAGAGACTAAAAATAGGGAAAAGAACAAGTTAAAAATTACTTAGACAAGTTAGATGTCTTCAAGTCACTAGGGCCCGATGAAATGCATCCTAAAATTCTCAAGAAGCTGACTGAGGAGATATCTGAGCCACTAGTGATTATCTTTGAAAAGTCATGGAAGATGGGAGACAGATTCCAGAGCAAATATAGTGCCCATCTATAAAAAGAGAAATAAGGACAACTGGGGATTTACTGACCAGTCAGCTTAACTGACTTAATCAGTACCTGGATATATAATGGAGCAAATAATTAAGCAATCAATTTGTAAATACCTAGAAGATAATAAGGTGATAAGTAACAGTCAGCATGGATTTGTCAAGAACAAATAGTGTTAAACCAAAGTAATAGCTTTTTTTGACAGGGTAACAAGCCTTGTGGATGGGGGAAAGTGGTAGATATGGTTTATCTTGACTTTAGTAAGGTTTTTGATACTGTCGTGCATGACCTTCTCATAAACAAACTAGGGAAATACAAACTAGATGGAACTGCTATAAGGTGGATGCATAACTGGTTGGAAAACCATTCCCAGAGTGTAGTTATCAGTGGTTCACAGTCAAACTGGAAGGGCATATCAAGTGGGGTTCCTCAGGGATCCATTTTGAATCCAGTTCTGTTCAATATCTTCATCAATTATTTAGATAATGGCATAGAGAGTGCACTTATAAAGTTTGCAGATTATACCAAGCTGGGAGGGGTTGCAAGTGCTTTGGAGGATAGGATTAAAATTCTAAATGATCTGGACAAACTGGAGAAATGGTCTGAAGTAAATCGGATGAAATTCAATACGGACAAATGCAAAGTAGACCACATAGGAAGGAACAATCAGTTGCACCCATACAAGGCATACTGCAGAAAGGGATCCAGAGATCAGAGTGGATCACAAGCTAAATATGAGTCAACAGTGTAACGCTATTGCAAAAAAACCCAAACATCATTCTGGGATGTATTAGCAGAAGTGTTGTAAGCGGGACATGAGAAGTAATTCTTCTACTCTACATCATGCTGATTAGGCCTCAGTGGGAGTACTGTATTCAGTTCTGGATGCCACATTTCAGGAAAGATGTGGACAAACTAGAGAAAGTCCAGAGAAGAGCAACAAAAATGATTAAAAGTCTAGAAAACATGATCTATGAGGGAAGACTGAGAAAATTGGGTTTGTTTAGGCTGTTTAGTCTGGAGAAGAGAAAACTGAGAGGCGACATCATAACAGTTTTCAAGTGCACAATGTGATCAGATGTCTGGCTGTCTGTGTGTTTTCTCTGTGTGCTGTCCCAGCTCTGCGCAGACAGTCGGCACAGCAAACCTTGAATGAACCACCCAATGAGCACAAGAGTCGTTAAGGTAGGAAGGCACCCGGCCAGGTTTATTGTTGACAAAGCACAGTAATAGCACCTGGCAGACTCGACGAGGATACTAAGACATGTCTGCCAATGACAGTGGACGCAGCTCAGTCAGTGGCAGGACTTTCCACTGCCCCCTAGGTTGGCCAAAGATACTCCCTCTAAGATACATCTTTATACCCTGATATAAACAAGTTAGGGCCGGCCCACAACATTTTGGCACCTGAGGCAGGGAACTCAAATGACGCCCCCATACCCCCTCGCTTGGGCCAAAACTTTGAAAGGTCTCAATTCTGCCTTCTTCCTGTTCTACTCCTCTCATGGTTCTGCTCTGCTACCTACCCCAATAAAGGAGAACTAACAACTTAAAATGCCTTGTTAAAAAATTTTAAGTAACACTTAACTTTCAAACGCCTGAACAGCAAATGTAACTTTTCTTGTCTGCATAGTAAACACTGGCATTTTTATCTGTTTGAATAATCAAAGTGGTGCTTTCTGTGCCTTCTTGGTTGCAAAGATTTGAACTGCTTCCTGAAGGTCCACAGTCTGGGCCAGCTCATGCTCTATTGAGATGGTTGCAAGGCCGACCAGCCTCTCCTGTGTCATTGTGGAGCGTAGATGTGTTTTTATTAACTTCGGCTTGGAGAAACTGCGTTCTCTACTGGCAACTGTTACAGGAAGTGTTAGACGTATGTGCAGAGCAACAAAAGCATTTGGAAAGAGGGTGGTCATCTTATTTGTGCACATATATTCCAGAACAGCCTTTGGAGTTGATCCTGCTGAAATGTATCTTGAGAGGGCTTTCAATTCATCACCCAAATCACTTGCACCAATATCGCGCATGTCATCATGTGTCAACACTGTCTCTAGTGCCCTGCATTGCTGGTGTAGGTCTTCTTCAGGTATAGTGAGGAGTTTTGGAATATCATACAACATCCCAAATATAGTGCTGTGTTCCTTGAGCTGCATGAAACGTTCTTCAACTGACTGTATTGCACAATCTAGCAACTGGTTAAAGAATTCAACTTTGAATTGTTGTTTGGGGTCTCTTATGGGATTATCCCATGCCTCGTAATCAAAATGTCTTCTTCTTCGGTGACTCTTGTATTCTTGAATGGGTGGAAAAATAGCTTCAGTGTGAAGTTCCTCTGCCAACTTCTGTGCACTCTTCAGAACGTTTTGAAATCCCTCATCTGAGTGGTAAGACTGTAGGAATGACTTTGCTTTGTCCAGTTGTTCCATTGCTCCAGATATATCAAGGTCAACACCTTGGAGTCTCTTGCTTACAACATTTATTTCAAACAGTATGTCATGCCACAACACTAAGCCACACAGAAATGTGAAGTTATGTACATTTCTGGTGATTCCATTTCCCTCTGCCACTGTTCTCCCATGAACAGTTCCTGTCATAGCATTATCCTCCATAATGGCAACTATGGCATCATCTATCATCCCAGTTTGGTATTTGATAGGCTTTATTGCCTCCACTCGACTTTCCCATCATGTGGCACTCAGTGGTTTCTGTGTCACAGAGGATGTTCGCAGATGTTGCTTCAAAATTTGCCATCGATGAGTTGATGCAGAGAAAAATACATAGATGCTTTGAATTACATTAAAAAATTCAGCAGCTTCACTAGAAGCTGATGCTGCATCACTGACCACCAAGCTCAATGAATGAGAACTGAATGGGACAAAAAAAGCTCGAGGGTTTAACTCTCGGATCCATGTCTGCACTCCTCTGTTCTTTCCTCTCATATTGGCACCATTATCGTAGCTCTGAGCTCTCATGTCAGCTATCGCAATTCCCGTATCTTCCAGCTTTTTAAGAAGCACATTTGTCAGACCAGCTCCTGTAGTATCATCAATGTCAATAAATTCTAGAAAATGCTCTGATAGTCACCATTGCAGGGACATTTTCACTAGGTTCTGTTGTTGTTACAAAACGCACCATTAAAGTCATTTGTTCCGTATGGCTGATGTCAGGTGTGCAGTCCAGAATAACAGAGTAATATCTTGCTGACTTCAGATCTACCACAATCTTCTGTTTGACTTTTGTTGCCAGTAACTGTATGATCTCATTTTGAATTGTTTTTTCAAGGTAGTGGTGTGTGTACATTTCTTGGGTGGTGACTCTTCTTAGATGCTCCTGGAGTACAGCATCAAACTCAGCCATCAGCTCCACAATTTTAAGGAAGTTTCTATTGTTTGGCACATACAGCTGATCTGAAGTGCCACTCAGTGCTAGGTTTTGGGTAGCAAGCATTCTCACAATGGCAATGAGCCTTTTCAGAACATTTTGCCAGTAAAGAGACTCTGATGCAATCTTCTCTTGATGCTGATCATCTATGGTGGCCTGTAACCTTAGTCTGATCTCAAGCTCTTTCCACCTATGGAATGCTCTCTGGTGATTTGCTGCCTTCTCACGGCATGCCAGATTTCTAGCCAGATTTTTCCAGTCCTTTGTTCCTGTAGAACCCAGTGTGGCTGGAACATTAGACTGGAAGAGTTTGCAACAAAAACAGTATGCAGCATTCTGGGTTTTTGAGTACATGAGCCATGGCCTCTCCACTTTGTCACCATTGGGGATTTCACGCCAGTAATGCGTTGGATGGAAACTTCTATTTTCATTGTCTTTGGGGAACATGAAGTTTTTCATTTGCTGTGGCCCATGCAGTACAAGGAAGTCCATCAGGCTACTGCTCAAGTGGGTCCACAGTCCTGGATCATCTAGACTTAAGGAACTAAACTCAGCAGCAGCTGTTTCTTGCACCTCCACCACACTCTTCTCTTATCTACACTTTTCTTCAGGAATGTGCATGGTTACATCCATTTGAGATGGAGATATGGATGCTGTAGTAGGTGTATGGGATGGCCAGGGAGGGGTAGTACCTCTGATGGGGGGACTTGTCGTACCCCTTCGGGGGTAGTCCGTCCACTTTGGTTCCCACCTGTCACTCAGCTCTCACCTGTGGCTCCAAGTAGCTGCAGCATGCGCAGCAGCCACACTTCGGGCAATGGCTTCGACAGGCCAGCCAAACCAGGTGAGTGTAACTGATGGGATTCAAACCCTCAGTGAATTAGGGATATGCCTACCCCGCATGCGACATCAGCTCCGGCAGACTGGGCAAAAGAGATCACTAAGATCCAACGGCCAAGAAGGCGGTTTTGCAATGCTTTGTGGAAAGCGAAGGGCTTGACGAGGCACGAAAGACGTCAAGGCCATCCACTGCAACCAAAGAAGTTACCAGTCGTGACGATTTTTCGTACCATTGGTGACTGGCTTCTAAGGTTGAGAGAGTGGGATTGCTCCTGTGCAACGGCTCTACCATTTAAAAAGCTTCACGCACAGGTCCTGTGCAAATCATCAAACATTATCATCATACTACCCAAGTCCTGTGGCAATGGGGGAGAGGCAAAGCGACAGGTGGAGGTTACCACTGGGAGTCGTAGTCCCAATCCTGCACGCAGGCGGTCTGTGGATAGGTGGCAGCATCCCAGGCATCTGAGCAGCCCTCTTCAGGACAGCACTGCTCACCCTAGTAAGGGAGGGGCCTAGAAAAGGTGGGCTAAAAATTGCCTGCCCTACAACAACAACTGGCCAGCAAGTCATGGCTGGCAGTTTAACCCAATCTGCGGCCGAAACCAAAAGAAAAATTTGAGAAAACTTACCACTGATGTATGGAATGTTCGTACCCTCATGGATTGAGAAGCTGTTGCAAGACCTGAGAGAAGGACAGCTCTCATTGCTCGAGAACTAGTCAATTATAACATCGATATAGCGGCATTAAGTGAAACAAGATTGCCTGGGGAAGGTTTCTTGAGTAAACCAGGAGGTGGTTACACCTTCTTCTGGAAGGGTAAGACTGAGACAGAGGATAGAATACATGGAGTTGGTCTTGCAATAAAAACCTTATTGATGCATCAACTCCCAGACCTTCCAGTGGGTATCAATGAAAGATTGCTGAAGCTACTCTTCCCACTAAATGCCAAACGTCATGTCACCATCCTCAGTGCATATGCACCCACTTTAACATGCTCTGACAACTCAAAGGAACAATTCTATGAAGATCTCAACAGACTGATCAAGGCCACACCTGTAACAGACAAACTACTCCTACTTGGAGATTTCAATGCCCAAGTCGGGGCTGACAGCGAGAACTGGAAAGGAGTAATTGGGCCACATGGTGTAGGCAAAATGAACAGCAATGGACTACTCCTTTTGAGTCTTTGTTCTGAAAATGACCTGACCATTACTAACACTCTGTTCCGACAAGCGGACAAATACAAAACGACGTGGATGCACCCTAGGTCCAAACAGTTGCATCTGATAGATTATGCCATTGTTAGAAGGCGAGACATCCGAGATGTACTGATTAATAGAGTAATGCAAGGTGCAGAGTGCTGGACAGATCACAGATTAGTCAGGATGTCTCTTCAACTCTACATCGTTCCTTCTCGGCACAAACGCCCTAAGCATGTGCGACCTGCTTTCAATATAGCCAAACTGAAGGATGCTCAATGTTTTAACAAATTCCAGAAGAGTCTTGATGACAAACTGACATCCCACGGACAACTGATCGATACTGTAACCGAAAAGTGGGACCAGTTCAAGCAGATAGTGACTGACACAGCAATAACATCTCTTGGACCAAAGAAAAGAACAATCAGGATTGGTTTGATGAGAACCAAGAAGAAATATGCTCTGCACTGGAAGTAAAGAGAAAAGCTTTTATTGAATGGCAGAATGATCCCTCCTCAGTCTCTAAGCGGGACCATTTCAAGTACCTTCAGAGCAAAACACAGAAAGACCTCCGTCAGATACAAGACAACTGGTGGGAGAGCAAAGCCAAAGAAATTGAGCACTATGCTGAGACCCACAACTTAAAGATGTTCTTCAGTGCTATTAAGACTGTCTATGGACCTTCTAAACCAAGGACCATCCCATTGCTCTCAGTAGACAACACAACACTGATTAAAGATAAAGAAGGCATCAACGAAAGATGGCGAGAACACTTTAGCAACCTTCTTAATAGACCATCAACCATGAATAATATTGTCCTCAATGAAGTTCCACAAAAACCTGCTCTGACAGATCTTGACTTTCCGCCTACTATAGATGCGATTAAGAAAGCTATTAGCCAGATGAGTTCAGGGAAATCTCCTGGAAAAGATGGGATACCAGCAGAGATATACAAAGCAGCAAGTCCAGCAGCACTAGCAGCATTCCAAGCGTGATCATCAACATCTGGGAGGATGAAAACATACCACAGGACCTCCGCGATGCTACTATTGTCTCTCTTTTCAAGAACAAAGGCAGCAAAGCAGAATGTGGAAACTATAGAGGCATATCCCTCCTCTCCGTTGGAGGGAAGATCATCGCCCGCATCATCTTGAACCGCCTAATAGCCAGTATTTCCGAGGCAAATCTACCTGAAAGTCAATGTGGTTTTCGACCTGGCCGGAGCACAGTTGACATGGTGTTTGCTGTCAGACAAATACAAGAGAAGTGCATTGAACAGAACATGCACCTGTATGCTGTCTTCATAGATCTGACAAAGGCATTTGATACCGTCAACAGGGAAGCCCTTTGGACCATTCTAACACGACTTGGCTGCCCAAGAAAATTTGCCCAGATTATACGCCTTTTTCATGACAGCATGACAAGCGAAGTATTGTCTGATGGAGCCACATCAGCCCCCTTTAACATCACCAACGGCATGAAACAAGGATGTGTTCTCGCTCCTGTCCTATTTAACCTGTTCTTTGCATGTGTCCTTAACCATGCAACGAAAGATATGGACAGAGGTATATACTTGAAATACTGGCACGATGGTTCACTTTTTGACCTCCGTCGCCTGAATGCAAAGACTAAGACAGTGCAGAAACTCCTTCGTGAGACACTCTTTGCTGATGACTGTGCCCTCATGGCTCACACTGAAAATGATCTTCAGCACATTGTCAACAAGTTTGCTGAGGCCTCGCAACTTTTCGGACTAACTATCAGCCTCGGAAAGACAGAAGTTCTCCATCAACCTGCACCTGGATCAAATGCTTCTGTGCCGAGTATCTCCATTGACGGCACTCAGCTGAAAGTAGTGGAGAACTTTAAATACCTGGGTAGTGTCATATCCAGTGATGGATCACTGGATAATGAGATCAACGCACGAATATCCAAAGCAAGCCAGGCACTTGGCTGTCTGTGTGTCAAAGTTTTAAATCACCACAACATCCAGATGTCAACAAAACTGCTTGTGTACAGAGCTGTTGTTCTTTCATCTCTTTTGTACGGGTGCGAAACATGGACACTATATAGGCGTCACATCAAGCAGCTCGAAGCATTTCACATGCGCTGCCTCCGCAACATCATGAAGATCCGCTGGCAAGACAAAGTGCCCAATCTCGAGGTCCTCAAGAGAGCCCAGATGACAAGCATCGAACTGATGATCATGAAGTCACAGCTACGTTGGACCGGTCATGTCAGCCGCATGGATGCCAATAGAATCCCCCCGCCAGCTTCTGTATGGTGAGCTCTCCCAGGGCATCCGGCATATAGGTCGTCCACGGAAACGTTACAAGGACACCATCAAAGCCAATCTGCAGTATAGCAGTATTAAACCTAGGGACCTTGAGGACGCTGCCAGCGACAGAACACAGTGGCATGCAACAGTCAGAAATACCTGCATCGCCTTTGAGGAAGACCGCTGCCGACATCTACAAGAGGCACGCGAACGACGTCACAGAGCATCAGCAGCGCACAGTCCATTGACCACGAACTTCCCATGCACCATCTGCAGCAAAATGTGCACCTCTAGAATTGGCTTGTACAGTCATCAGAGGGCACACCATGAGACCAACAATTGATGACCTGCACAGATTTTGTCATCATCGGATCGATGGACTACCAAGAGTAGCTGCCAGGTCACCTGCACTCTGACTAACTGGAAGATCAGGCATCTCCTCACCACTCACATCCTCACTGGGGCTGGAAGGCTCACCGTGAACAATTGTGTCTGTATCTCAGGAGAGCTCCTTCCTACTTAGATAGAAAAGCTTCCTTTTCTTTCTTTCTTTTTCTGAATGCTGCCCCAGAGGGGTGTTTTCTTCTTTCACTCATGACTGCTGTTCTGTGCCAGCTATAGTGGCTCTCAACACTCAGTTGAAGGGGGCAAATAAGCAAGCTGGTAGAGGGCCTGAATGAGGGAAAATATCAGCATCTTAAGGGCTTAACTGGCTCCTACTACTTCAGTTGACTGCCTGTTCTCCTCAAGTGGGTTCAGGGAAGCAGCAGGAAATAGGAAGCTCCCTGAGAAGCTGGTGTTAATCAGTCCAGGCTCCTGGGGGTGCTAGAGACAGGGCCGGCTCCAGGCACCAACTTAACAAGCAGGTGCTTGGGGCGGCCAAGGGAGAGGGGTGGCACGTGCGGCAATTCGGGGGTGGCAGTGAAGGAGCCGATCGCGGCTTTTTTTTTTTTTTTTCTTTTTGCTTGGGGCGGCAGAAATGCTGGAGCCGGCCCTGGCTAGAGAGGTACAAAAGAGGCTGCTCCTCCTCTCTCTCCCTGCAGCTCCTGCAGCTTTCTGTTATTCCCTCTCACCTTTTCTCCTGCCTGCCAGTTATGTCTCTTGTGCCCTCCTTCCTCCAGCACAGCACTCCACCATCTCTGTGCATCTAGAGCAGAGAAAATACATATGCACCAGCAGCAGACACAATTTTCTACTCCCTGGGTCTTGGTGGCGCCCCCCCCCCCCACACACACATACAGTCTGGCACCTGAGGCGGCCGCCTCAGTTTGCCTCATGGTAAGGGCAGTCCTGAAACAAGTTATATACTGTCATCCTGACCGTATCTTTTAGGAGGGGTCAGTGTGTTCCTGTTATCCTCGGGGAATGTTTTTGTACCATCCTTGATATCGGGATGTTCTGGTAGCACTTGATATCAGGATGTGTTTGCGTGAGTACTCTGTGTTTAGCACTTCTTAGGAATGTGTATTTCTGTAATATCAGCCCTATTCTTGCCAGATTCTGTGAGCAGGTCCTGCCTCATACCAGGCCTCTGATACAAGGGCTTATGTCTCAGGCTCTCTTCCTCTTACACATGAAAGGTTGTTACAAGGAGGAGGGAGAAAAATTGTTCTCCTTAACCTCTGAGGATAGGACAAGAAGCAAGGAGCTTAAATTGCAGCATGAGCAGTTTAGGTTGGACATTAGGAAAAACTTCCTAACTGTCAGGGCAGTTAAGTACTGGAATAAATTGCCCAGAGAGGTTGTGGAATCTTCATCATTGGAGATTTTTAAGAGCAGGTTAGCCAAACACCTGTCAGGGATGGTCTAGATAATACCTATTCCTGCCATGAGTGCAGGGGACTGGACTAGATGAGCTCTCAAGATCCCTTCCAGTCCTACAATTCTATGATTCTATGAACTTCTGCATGGGCTAGCAACCCAAATACATACCCAGGGTCACTGGAGGGCTTGTACTGGGGTGGCTAGCCCAGCCTGAAATCCTTGCCACCATGTCTTCACTACCACTGATACCTGTGCTTGCTAGCTAGCTAGCACAGGTATGCCTACTCATGATACAATCACACCTTCATCTGCTGTGTAGATGTACTCGTAGGCTGTTATATCTCTCTATACTTTAGGACCAGGGTTTGTCTGTGTGGGATGGAGTGACCCTTCTCTGAGTTCAGCTGGAAATCAAGTGGTTCTTTCTAACATGATGCCTCCACTTAGAAGGGTTGTGGGTGTACAAACATCAGGAATTACTCTAAGACATTTCAGTTTAGATGCATAGATAGATACATAAAGTTAACAACTCTATGGAGTCAGGAATATACATGAAAGTATAAGCAATAATGTATGATTTCCTAAATGGAAAGAAAAAAGGGTGATGAGATACAGAAAAGCAAAAGGCATTATTGCTTGTCTCCTACAGTCAATAATGGGTGCTATTAAAAAACCCTAAAGGAATCCCAAGCAACTCACTCTCACCCAGCGGAGCATCCCCCAGCAATTTCAATCATGGGGCCTTCTCCAAAATATCATTTTTCAAAACTATTTCTATACATGTAAAATTATTTTGAGCAGATGCATATGACAGTGGTTATGTGACAGAGTATATCATCCAACCCTACTCTCAATCTATTTTCTCATAAAACTGTCTTTTCTCTGTAGTATCTGTGTCTAATTATCATCAATTTTGGCTCAGGAAGGAAATGACCTAACAACGAAAAGATCTTAGCAGCAAAAGGGGGAAAAAATCAAATTAGTAAATGAAGAATTCTAGATGGTGAGTTGATCTTCAGGACACTCAGGGCTTTGAGGAACAGTGCATTAAATAATATATACATCGTCAGTGGTGGAAGCCAGATTGCCATTAACATCTGTAACTGAACCAGGACACAACAGATTGGCAATTTTATTCAATAAAAAAAATTATCTCTAACTTCTACCACTGAAGCTACCAGAGTAATTAATTTCCTTCCTAAGTAATAATAGCAAAGTGTCCTTGATAAAAGACTTTGAAGACAAAATAGGAAAGGGATAAAAAATTAGACTGAAAGAGAGCAACATCATGCTTCAAAAATTGAGACCTTCCTTTTTTACAGCAATATTTCACCACATTCACTCATCACAATGATTTATTAGCAGACAACAGAAGTACCCCTGACAGGCATGGTTAATATTTTAGTACTGCAGGCAATGGTATGTGACAGTTTCACTTGTTGCATGACCTTTATTTTTCTTTGTACCATAATTTCCTAGAACTTTCATTTATCTGGAGAACATGCAATTAGAGCTAGCTTTTCAGATAAGCCATGATCATTTCTCACATATCTTTAACTCCTATCTCTCCAAAATGGAGCTTGTTCTTCACAGTGCCCACATCAAAGTAGTTTGAGAATGACCCGTCACTAGAAACAATAAAGACCTTAGAAAAGTCACATTAAATGCTATTGATTACTTATCAGAGGTTATTAAACTAAAATTTGATTTTTGGAGTGTTGGAAGATTACATATCAAAAAGTACTTATAACTCCCTGGATAGGAGCCAAATTGCCTTTACATCTGTAGCTGAACAAAGAAGCAGCAGAATGACAACTTCATTAAATTTAAATAAACTGCCTCTACCTTCTGCTATAGAAGCTACTGGAACAATTAATTTCTTTTCTGCAAGTAAAGATAATGTCTCCTTGAATGGGAAACAGCCAAAAGAATTTAAAACAAAATAAGAAGGGGATAAGAACAGAAAACTGAAGAGCTAAATCAGACTTTGATAGCATGCTTTTTTTCCTTTCATGAACAATATTTTGCAATCATCTCTCCACACAATCAATTATTAGTACACTAAGAAACACCCCTTTCCAGGCATGGTTAATATTTTAGTACTCCAGGCAACAGTATGTGACACTTTCCCCACCTTCATGACTATTCTTTATTTTTCTTTGTACTGTGTAAGGTGCTGAAATGGGAGGATGCTCCCTGTGGGGTGAGAGCACAACACTCAGGAGTTTTCCACTGAACTTAATGGGAATGATGTGGCTCTTATCATCACACTCTTATATCTCTTGGTGACTTTACTTAGTGAACAAAGTCATTTTAACACATTGGAACTGCAGTATATTGTCATTCACTGAGTTTTCATGTCAATTTGATATGAGATGTGTCGCTTGACTGGTTTTTCAGGAAGACTTGATAAATGCTGAGCAATCAGGTAATTTAAAAGTAGTTGAACTTTTATGTGCAAAATATTGAAAGTGCAGCAGTCAATAGCCAACAGGATTATCAAAGAATTGGCAGTGCTGTGGATACTGCAATTATCTCATTGACAATAGCTGTTACACGAAAGCACACAGGAGAAGAACCCACACAAACAAAATAGTCAGCCTGATTCTCCATTGCCTTGAACCTTGTGCAGTCCTTTAGACAGGTACAAGGAGGGTGCATAGTGGCTGTTAAACACTATCAAATAAGAATGGCAGCATCGTATACCCACTCTGCACAGCAGTCAGTGGCTCTGATAGGTTCAAAGCAATGGAGAATCAGCTGAAGGAAGTGGAGGAACTAAAAGAAGAGGATCATAAAGAAAATAGCCTATTGTCTTTAGTGAAGCTGACGGGGAGTTTAGGGTTTAGGGCATTCATGTGGGAGACCCAGGTTCAATTTTCTGGTCTGTAGGATTGAGAGGAGGCACATAACCTGAGTCTCTCACATGAGTGCCCTAACCACCGGGGCTATAGAAAGAGTCAGTCTCTTCTGTTGGAGCTGTTCCACTTTGTATAAATAATGAAATATGCACTGGGTCAGAGAAAGAGACAGACTCTTTCTATAGCTTGGTGGTCAGGGCACTTGCCTGGGATGTGATAACTTGCCTGGTATGTGATAGACATTGGCCTGAGAAAATAGATAAGCCATGTGATATGCCCTTAAGATCAACAAATCTGAATTCTATCAGACCGAAGTTAGTTTCAGAACTGGACTTTCATAGAAATATTCTGTTTACATGGCCACCAGTTTAAAATGGGCGGGTGCTGGCTTGACCTCTCCAACTGTTCACAGCTGCTATGGTATCACACTGGGAGACAGCTGGCCAGTTCCCAAACCACCTTGAGGTTTATGTAGTTGTAAAAAAACTACATCTTAAATTTCACCTAGAAACTATTTGGAAGCTAATGAAGACTTCATAATGCCAATGTAAAGTGCTCTCTGTCTGAAGAACTAAGGAGGCAGCTACATTTTGCATTTGTTTAATTTTCTGAGTGGTCTGCCCCATGCAGAACACACAACTTTATTTTAATCTCACGTGACAAGAGCATGGATAACTGAAGCAATGGCCACTTCCAAGACAACACATTGAACCCTATTCACCAAGCAGAGATTTAAAAGAAACATTCTTGGACACAGCTGAGACCTGAGCATCCTGGAGAGGCCAAGAAACTAAAACTAACCCCTGATTACAAATCTGAGTAATAACATCAGCTGCATTTCCACAGTCTTCACCATTTCTTCTGGTTGTTGCAGTCACCTTCCCAGTGCTACCTTCTTTTTATGTGGGTTAGGCTTCAACCGGCTAGCTCCTCAGCTAGGCCTGAATCTTGCCAGCGAGAGAATAATTCGCACCAGTACACAAATTGGGAAAAGCAAGGCGGTGACAGAAAGCCAGGTGTCAAAAGTAAACTGAAGGCACCGTTTCCTGCATCTCTTCACTGACCCTGCT
>NW_020664419.1:52039196-52091843 GCF_002925995.2 Terrapene triunguis | reverse complement strand
ATGTTAAAAGATGTGTGCGACAAGTTAGTGACAATCTGGTGGGGAGCGTATAGCTATTTCAGTAAAAAAAATGTCAGCACCGTTTGCTGAGAAATAAATACAAGATGGACATTTAAAGGTTCTTCATTTGAAACATCTATGTCCTTCTGTGCTCACTCTTCTGGTTTTTCACTAGACATGGACTAACAGTCCCTATTCTCAAAACTGTGCTTAAAGATGATGCTAGAAAGGAAGTAAACAAAAATATTCATAATTTTAATTGAATATGTTAACAAACACACAGGCAAACCCTGCCCCTCTTCACAACACAAATAAATGCAATCGTCCCTGCAAGCTGTACTCTATGGCCACTGCAGCAATCTTAGGTCATTACACTCTAGTGCTTGATCCACATCATCCCCTATACAAGGGAATGTTCTATTGATTTGTGTGCCAGTAGATCCTTCCTCTGGTTTTCATTCCTCCATAGGGGGGAAGGGGGGAGAGGAAGGGACAGGAAACCCCTCCATAGGTATGTTCTTCAGTATACAGGGGTGTGGACCTTCTATGGATGCCCCTGAATCCTACTTCCCAATAAAGCAGAACCATATCATTTCTGCCTCAATTTAATCTCTATTCTAATGGTATATTTTTGAACCTTAAAAACTGGGAAATTGAAAGAAAAAATGAAGGCTCACTCAGAAAATCAAACCCAAACTAAATGAGGATATACACACTGGGCTCTTCTATGCTTATGTAATATTCTAAGACTGAAATATCATTATTGGCCAGTGTCAGAAGACAGGATACTGGGCTAGATGGACCATTGGTCTGACCCAGTATGGCTGTTCTTATGTTCTTATGTATACTCATTGAAATCAATGGGAGTTTTCCCATTGCCTTCCATAAAACTAGGCCCACAGTTAGCAATCTGGGCTTTTCACTTTGGTAAATAGCCATGTTCCTGTTCTTGAGATTTCAGCTGTACAAAATAAATGAACACAACACGCCTGTACTGGCAGCAATATGGTTCAATATTTTCACTAAAACAAAAAATAATTAGGAATCCTGTGTTCCATAGAACTCTATGAGTTAATTAAATTTTGTACATCTTATGCTTATCTCAGTATTAATTAAGTTGCAAAGCTGAATCAGTCTATTATACACCCATCGGACCAAACTACATTTGTTTCTTACCATTTGAACACTGCAGGTGTTTCGGTACCAGCAATGCAGCATGGATAGCAGAGAGAGGAATTCTTTCTCAAGCTTCTGATAATTGCATATATTATATTATGTTATATACTGGGAGACAGGAAAATGCACCTCCCTAAAAATAATTTCCCCAAATTATAGCATTTCTGAAGTCAGAGGAAAATTGCTCGTAAATACTGCCAATGGCAATTTGCCTGTCAAAACAGATTGTAATTAGAAATCTCACCTACAGAACTGAATATGGCGATCAAATCCAGGCGCCAAGTCCTGACATGCTGCCAGCTGAGCCAGTGTGACACATGCCACTAGCACATCATATTCACAGTCCCCACTTGGGAGCTATCTTACATTTACTAATACCTGGATATAGCTTGTCATTGGAGTGGTGTTATGGCCTTGAGGTGTTTTTATTAAGTAGCATTATTCCTTACCTTCTGTGCCACAGGTTAGAAACTACCACATTAAGTATTCTAAGACTTAAATAGCACTAAAAGCTTGCAATTAGCTTATAATAAATGATTTTATCATATTCACACAGGGTATTGAGGGTTCATGCAGTGTATTCTTTACTCTGAAAGCATTAGAAGTGCAGGAAAATATCCAAAAGTGGGCCAATCATCAGCTACTGTAAATGGAAGCCACTCCATTGATTTCAATAAAGCTATGCCTATTTCCACCAGTTGAGGATCTGACCCAGCAAGTTTAACGCTAAACTTTACATCTAGCAATGGCTGAGCTCCCATTAACATTCCATTGTCCTTATAAAAAGTGCCGTTCTCCCTTCTGTGGTTCTATATGTTTTTGTTTTTCTCAGAGCCATTCATTGTTTGGCAATACAATGCAACCTGTCTTTCTGAATGTCAGAATGTCTGATGGACTTTGAATATATTTGCATAATTGAGGTTTTGGAGAACTGAAGTGCTTTTCAATGTGATTTATATACCCTGGGATTCATGACTCTATTTTTGAAAACCGAATTATGGACCTTGAAGTGTAAATGATAAAGGCCACACTGTGATGCTTATTTAAGTGATTCCCTCCTGTTAAATATTTGTTTTTTGATGTATCAGTTTGCATTTTTTATCTTGTTTTGTTATTTCCTGCCCATATTTTAAACCAGTCTACATGCATAGGAATTGCCATGTTGGATATGATCACTCCCTACTTGGTCAGTGGGACTCAGCAGCCTGTCTCCCTCGACCCTGGAACCAGTGCCTTGGCCCTCCTGAGCCCCCATGGGCTAAGGCACTTTCCCCCCAGAGTCCACCTGCTTGAATGAGCTCTAGTTTCCTAGTTGCATCCTTCAGGGATAACATGGCAGTAAAATAGTAAGCACAGGTTTAGCAAAGGTATTGTTTATTCAGAAACACTTTACTCTTAAAAAAACATAAGAGAGTTACAGATCTATGGAAAACATTGAATTCTTGAATGCAATCCCACTGGTCTGATTTCACCACCCCTGTGAGTACTGGGTTTGGTCTGAGTCCTGAGGCCAGCCAGCCCTTCTGGCCTTCTTGGCCTGACCATCTTTCTTCTGGCATTGGTTGGCCTTCCTTTCTTAGAGAAGTACCCCTTTTAAAGCTGACTCTGTCCACTGTTTCCCTGTGTGCTTCACTGGAGGAAGGTTCAGGCTGTAGCTCCCAACAGTGTCTGTGCAGAGACCCATTCAAAGTCAAAGTCCCTGCTGTTCCAATAAGGAAGAGTCTTTCATTGTCTATGGCCCTTGATGGTTCTACCAGTTTCTCAGACATAAACTGTCCACTAGGTGTCAAGCCTCTGCTACAAAAGGGATGTCTGAGCCACAGTGAAATTTACAGTCACAAACACAACACAAAAAAATAGAATTCTCACAATTTGACACAGATACACCCCCAAACTGCCACATAGAGGAAATTTCTCCCTAACATCTATAAGTTAGTGGCTGGCTCGTGGCTGAAACTTGAGGGTTTATTCTATCCCTTTTATACTTTTTCTCCCAATCCTGCTTCATGTAATTATGGATGTTCTCATTATCCACATACATCTTCAGTCTTTTCTGGAATCCTACTGAACCTTTGGCCTCATTGATATCTTCTAGCAATGAATTCCCATTGGGCATTGCACAATCCTCACTGGTGACTGTGACAAAGGGTCCCCAGGTCTTTGCAAACAAGTCTTATTTCAGACCTGACAACCTCACTACACCAAACCTTGCAGGTTATTTATCCATAAAGGGTAACTTGTAAGGTAGCTACAGAAAGCTTGTAACTTGTCAAGATTCATAAACATTGCAAGATGTATGTATGGGTAATATTTAACAATAATATATCTATACTGAAAGTGTGCTTTATGGTCTTGGAGTAAAAGTTAGTCACCAGGCAATAATATGTCTTGGTGATGGCCCATTCAAGCAGGTGGCAATTGTCACCCTTCTCTGGTTAGCTAGTGATCTAATATAAGGCTCAGTTGCCTAGCCTTGCTCCACCCCATGCTATCAGTGGAAAACCATCAGAAACAACTGCAAACAATCAAAACCAGTTGGAGATAAAAAAGGAACATTACAACAGACAGGGGATCACTCTGTCTTTGAATAAAGACAAAAGACTGTTTCAGTATAACATGGGGAGGGGAGAGACCTCCTGTGTCCATTCACTGAGGAAATATCTTGTAGAGTGGGGGTGTTTTCAAGAAAGCTTGGATTCTGTTTTTTGTAAAGCCAGCCAGCTCTGCAACAGATTAAATGTTGAGGGGGGACCTACTTTATTAGATAGGAAAGGTAACTATTAATAAGTGTAGACCCTAGTTCATGTTTTATGATTTATTTAGTATCATTACCATTTGTTTCAATCACTCTCTCTTGTCTTTATTCTTTCTGAAATTAACCCTTTTTTTTATTGCAAGTACTGTGTGTTATACAGGAGCAGTGATTTCAGGTAAAACTAGTAGACTGGGCTGCATTGCTCCTTTGGGGACAGAGGATCCAGGATTTCTGTGAGTAACCAATGACAGGGGCTGGATAGCACAGGGGAATGCTTCACAAGGACATAAGAACATAACATAAGAACAGCCATACTGGGTCTGACCAGTATACTGTCTTCCGACAGTGCCAATCACGGGTGCCCCAGAGGGAATGAACAGAATAAGTAATCATCAAGTAATCCATCCGCTGTTGCCCATTCCCAGCTTCTGGCAAACAGAGGCTAGGGACACCATCCCTGCCCAGGGGGAGGGATAGCTCAGTGGTTTGAGCATTGGCCTGCTAAACCTAGGGTTGTGAGTTCAATCCTTGAGGGGGCCACTTAGGGATCTGGGGCAAAAATCAGTACTTGGTCCTGCTAGTGAAGGCAGGGGGCTGGACTTGATGACCTTTCAAGGTCCCTTCCAGTTCTAGGAGATAGGATATCCTGGCTAATAGCCATTGATGGATCTATTCTCCATGAACTTATCTGGTTCTTTTTTGAACCCTGTTATAGTCTTGGCCTTCACAACATCCTCTGGCAATGAGTTCCACAGACAGACTGTGTGTTGTGTGAAAAAATACTTCCTTTTCTTTGTTTTAAACCTGATGCCTATTAATTTCATTTGGTGACCCCTAGTTCTTGTGTTATGAGAAGGAGTAAATAACACTTCCTTATTTACTTTCTCCACACCAGTCATGATTTTATAGACCTCAATCATAACCCTCCTTAGCCATCTCTTTTCCAAGCTGAAAAGTCCCAGTCTTATTAATCTCTCTTCATACGGAAGCCGTTCCATACCCCTAATCATTTTTGTTGCCCTTTTTTGAACCTTTTCCAATTCCAGTATATCTTTTTTGAGATGGGACGACCACATCTGCATGCAGTATTCAAGATGTGGGCATACCATGGATTTATATGGACTCAGGGACTGGGGTTCACCTATTGTTAACCTTCTAGACAAAGACAAGGCTGGCATAGACCAGAAGAGAGCACTTGAGTTGCTAACAAGTTGATGGTGTTAGGGACCAGGGGCAAGGCTATCTCTTGCTAGAGGCAGGGGGTAACAACATGAATCCAAGTCCTGGGTACACTGACCATCACTAGCTAACCATCACTGTTATTACAACCCATCTACATTTGGTATAATCTACAGAGTAATTGACTTGTGGTTCACTACCTCTTCCAGATCATGGATAAAGCATTTAAATAAAACCAGCCCAACCCTAGTCTCTACAGCACCCTGTGAGACATCTCCCCCATCGCAAAATATTGCTGTTTATATTCTCCTTTATTTATGTTCCTTTAGTCATTTTTCAGCCCAGGTGACAGGGCGCACATCAAAGCCCATTTGAATTAATTTTTCAATAATGATTTTCTGAAGCACTGTGTTGAATATTTACTGAGCTATATATGAAGTTACTACATTCCTTACAGGTACTGTATACAACTACACAAAATAAAACATTTTAAGTAACAAATGACTACTTTTTCCCAACATCTAGATGGTTGTTCTCTGTTTCTAGGCTGAATTCCAGTTATTTGGGGAAATTTCTTCTCAGGGCAAGAAGTGTTGCCTGAAGCGATAAAAAAACATGGAAATAAGGCCAAGACTGATACGATCTCTACATCGCCTAGAGGCAGGATATAGTAAATTTCTTTGTCAAGCAATGTAATTTCTACAACTTTTTTTTATATAAATCTTCTCAATGAATTTATATTCCTACTTTCAACTGATCACATTTACCAGCATCTAACAGTATGGGGTTACATCTGGGTTAGCTAAAAATCATTCTCATTGGAAATGACATTAATAAAGATGTGAAAATCTTTCACAGAGAGAGTATTCCTTATAATTTTGTTCCACACAACTTCATAAATAATATTACACAATTGAATGTTACATTTCCATTGGTCCATAAATTGTAGGAGTGAGGTCTGTCTTCTAAATTTGGAGACACAGTCAGGCTAGGTCAAGCTTAGTAAGTTTTCAAACTCCATTTTTGCTCTGGTTTTAAAACAAAAATGCTGATAAAAAAGTGGATGGTTTATAACTTCTCTCAGACTGGTGATTATTATCCCTTAATCTTCCAGTTAGAGATAAACCGAGCATGGAATGTCCAGCTTTGACAATATACACAAAGAGAATCTGTTGAATCATACATACCTTGTAGCTAATACTAATTTAGAATATAAGTCTTTGTGACAGACAGTTGTGACATCCTCCTCCCCAGAGCTTCATTCCAAGGAACTGGAGTTTAAAGATAATGAAATGGTTTGTGGCTCAACAACTCTATTACGGTCTATGGAGGAAGGATCAGCATGCTTTAGCTTGAGAGCTTTATGAGCATTCTCAGTCTAGCGCAGCAATTGTAGCTAACGAGCACATTATTTTTGCCCCCACGTAGAATAGGTCTTTCAGAGCACTGCTTGATCTTCTGTCTGCCTCAGACTTTCTCTCTGAATTCACCCTTCTTGGCAGCAATACAGTAAGTTGCAGATGGGTTTGTTTTGTGAACTACTTCTTTATTTTTCTTCCATTTGATTGTGATGCCTGAACATTAATTATGCAAGTGGTTTCACATAAGAGCCCTGCACACTAACATTGAAATGTCAATTGAATATGCTCTCATTAACATTTATGAAATAAATGTGGTATGGATGTATTTGTGCTGGGGAGGGGGTGGGGGAGGATTATCAACAGGGGAAAAGAGCTAGAGGGAAGCATACCGTTGTTTTCCTAACAAGTGTATCTAGGTAGAAAGTATGCATTGCATATATTAGTTCCATCTTTCATTACTTTGTTAACTACACAAGATGAGACTTTCTGCCTTTGTAACAAACAAACAAAAAGTCAGCCTGTAAAACATGCCTCACAGCACTGGTGGGCAACCTGTGGCCTGTGGGCCACACGCGGCAGATCAGGGTAATCCACTGGCGGGCCACCAGACCGTATGTTTACATTTTCATGACTGCCTGCAGCTCCCAGTGGCCGGGGTTCACCGTTCCCGGCCAGGCCCATGCCACTTCCCGCAGCTCCCATTGGCCGGGAACGGTGAACCATGGCCACTGGGAGCTGTGGGAAGCCGTGAAAATGTAAACAAACAGTCTGGCGGCCCACCAGCAGATTACCCTAAAGAAGTTCTATTACAGCAGAGCACACAGAGAGAAAGATCATCCAGAGCTAAGATCATCACACCAAGGTCTGAAGTGCTCATGAGTTACTCCAATAAAGTGCAGGCCACCCACTAGCTGTTTGGGTGAAATCAAAGGACAAAGTTATTAGCCAAAGAGTCTGGTTCTCCAGTTAGGTGCGTACCAAGCAGTCCTAAGAGTCACTGCCAAATAGATTACACTGCACATGTGCAGAGAAAGAAGGTAACTATACATTACAGGACCTGAATAGCTCAGGGGTGCCAGTTCCAGCCATCAAACCTTCACCTGTACCTAGCCACTGAGAGTTCAAATCCAGTCTTAGGTAGACATTGGAAAGAAAAACAAGGAGACATGTGGCTACAATCTGCTTCAGTCAAAAGTTTTGGGTGTTTTTTTGGGGTGGGCATATAATCTAAGTACAGTAGAATATTCAGAAGGCACTGAAACTATTTTTGAAATGAAAGTAAATTGCACATGCAAGTGCTTGCTGGAAAGGAAGGGTAATTAGCGGGTGGAAGAGTAGGTGGGAATAGGTGGAGAGAGGCCTGGGGTGCAGCAAGGGGAGGGGCAATTATGGGGAGAGGTATAAATGGTGATGGGTGGGTCAGATCAAATGATGGGGAGGAGTGGAGGCTGGGAGGGGATGGGACACTGGAAGGAGGGCAGGGTGAGTGACAGTGGGACCAGGGGAGAATAGGAGCAGGGGCACCTGGCATCCTCACATTCCCCTCCCATGTGCCAGGATCTGGGAGGCCTCATCCATCTATTAGGGGTCTGACCCCTCCTCATGTGAACCAGGTTCTGGGGGACTTGTTCTTTGGCAGAGTGCATATCCCTTATCCCCTTTTTCTGCCTCCCATCCCCATGAGAGCCACCATCTGGAGAAGTGAAGCTGAGAACAGAACTATTATGAGCATGCACTGAAAACCCACTGCTGATACAGGTGGGGAGCTGAGAACAGGCATACTTGATGCATATCACAGGTTCTCCAGCAGTGGGGAAAGGAGATGGGAACACCTGCTGCCATGAATGGAGCAGTTCACATATCTCAGAGCTATTGTGTCAAGCTGTATTCCTCTCCACGGGATGTTCCCATTTAGCTGAGAATATCTCATCGAGATGAATGGGCCATTTCACATTTCTCTGAGTCTCCTATGCTGTAAAACCCCTTCCCTCCAGCCTCTATCCTTCCTAAAAAGTCCCCCTTTCGACACTGTGGTTGTTATGGACTGCCAGGTCCACTCTGTTTAAGGTGCAGACAAGCTTGCAGTTTAAAATTTGACTTTTAAGTGCTCTAAAATCTATATGATTACTCAGATTGCCTTGAATATTGGTTTGCCTCATGGGGGCACTGGGTAGGTTTAGTGAGCCAAATGTGGGGTCATTTGACCAAGGATTTCCCACGATACATCACTTTCCCTCCCCAAAAAGCCCAATATTTTATTACATTCAAAGGTTCTACCAACTATTTTTATGCACATCTTCTGAAATGCTAATAGCTTAATGGGATGGGAAGAGAAGGGTGAGCTGGTAAGAGGGCTCTATATTGCAGGCAATTGCAGGGGAAAGGAGCTTGACAGTCATCGGTCTTATCTCACATTTTTAAAGTTCCTATAAACACCAGATAACAAAACTGTAAAGTTCTTGGGACATAGCCCACGTCTGAGATTCTCTCACCAGCCCTGCTAGCAACTACACATTCCAAACATTTTAAAACAGGATTATTCCAATTCCATTATAAAAAAGTTGCACAGAGGAGTCACTTAGGTATCACATAACAACTATGTGGTCTAGTAGAGTGAACAGTTGACTGAGACTTAGAAAACCTGGACTCTAGTCCCAGATCTGCCACTGGTTTGTGGGATGTCTTTGACCAAGTCACTTGACTTCTCAGTTTACCCATCTGTATAGTGAGGATAATGATGTTTCCATTACCTGGCCACAGTAGTGTCTGAGCTGCACATCTACATGATAATTACAACTGCCTAGATGACCACTAACGCCTACCAACACCATTTCTCTTTCTGTTAAAAAAAAACATAGGAAATCTGTTGCCAAAAAACTTTGTTAATGCAGAGTTACAGTTGCCCAGTGGTATCCCGTGCCCTTCTATAGAATGTCAACATGAGCAAAACTCAGATTTGTGAAAACAAGGAAACACCAAGTTCAGCTACACGCCCATGCAACCTAGAAGACTCTGCTCTTTTCGAGCAATGCCCCAACACACTCATAAAACATACTTGCATTCTGCCTTTGCATGTATTGAACAGGAACGACCTGCACCTGCTTTGCACTCAAACACTTAGGCCTGGTCTACACTACGACTTTAATTCGGATTTAGCTGCGTTAATCCGAATTAACCCTTCACCCGTCCACACTACAGAGCCAGTTAATTCGAATTAAAGGGCACTTAAAATCGATTTCTGTACTCCACCTCGACGAGCGGAGTAGCACCAAAATCGATTTTGTTAATTCGAATTAGGGTTAGTGTGGCCGCACACCACCGAATTAATGTGGTTAAATTAATGGGGTAGTGTGGCCGCACACCACCGAATTAATGTGGTTAAAAACCGAATTAATGTGCTTAGTGTGACCGCGCACAATCGAATTTATACAACCTGTTTCCCAAATTCGAATTATCTAAATTCGGATTAATCCCGTAGTGTAGACATACCCTTAGCCTACAGCACAGCAAGAACACCACATCTGCTACATTTTACAACCTCTTCAACCCCTTTTACAAACCCTTCATTCCTATGCACATGCTGCTGTCTAATACAATACTTTCATTATATTCCATTAAACTCCCAGGCCACACTCATCTCCACCTAACTGCTGACAATCCTGATGGCAAGAAGACCCCTCTGTCTTGCTAGTGATACAACCTGCACAATGCAGCACTGAAATGAGGGATACTGACTCTCTCAGGGCACACATGCATCTCTTCCCTTTGATCACACAAAGAGGGGCCGGGGGAGGGGCTCGTATACACCCCCAAAAAGGCCACAGCCCCTCAGATTGCCTCACATCACAATCACAGCTCTTCCAAACTGCTAGAACTATTTCATCCACTATTCAATACAGCTAATGCAATCAATACATTCAATTCAGTGAATGCAACTGGAGGGCATGCAGATAATTCCCAGTGGCTATTGTAACCTCCGGGGGAGCAGTGTTACGGCTGCTTCCATGTGTACCTTATTTCCTGTATTTCCTGGTTTTCGCAAGTTTGAGTTTTGATTACCTTGACATTCTGAAAGGGGCTGAGATATTTCTTCCCTGCCCCTGGGCAACCTCAACTCTATGTTAATGCAGTTTTTTGCTAGTTAATCTATTTAGTTTATCAAAGAGGTGACTTGATCATAGTCTATAATTCTCTAAAAAGGGAAAAGTTATATGATATTAGAGGGTTCTTTAATCTGGCAGACAAAAGTATAACAAGGTTCAATAGCTGGAAGTTAAAGTTAGCAAAATTCAAAGTGGAAATAAGCGGTGGGAAGCAACTATTGGTACAGCTTACAAAGGCATGTGATATTGTATTAACTGTGTTGTAATAAATGGACCCAGAGAACCAAAGGTGTTAACATGACTCCATAATTATACAACATTAACACGCGTGAGGACTCCAAAGTACAGAGGCCTCAGCCTCCTCAGTATCATGGCAAACACCATGAAACATCTTTTTAACCTTGTATTAAAGATACAGAAAAGAAGAAGAAGAAGAAGAACAACAACAACAACAAAAAACAGTTAGAGCACTTGAAATATAAAATATTAAGTAAGGCTTTCATTTTAATAATATCCTTTATTCTCCTTTCCCCTTAAATTGTAAAGAGATTTTATAAGGGAAAAAAATTGTTTGACAGTCTTTTAGATGGTATTAAAGATGGCAATAACCTTCCTTTTGGGGGAAAAGAAAATTAGTTGAGATGGGCTGGAGCTGTTATTGCTAAAGTTTGATCCCATTTCCTAGAAACCAAAACAAGACAAACACACACGAAAAAGGAGAGAAAAGAACAGGAAAGATAGAAAATACAGAAAGATGTGGACTTTCACTTGTAACCTCACTGCTGGAAAAACATGGCCATGGCACACAGTTTTATCAGTCACTCCCAGACCTGACAAACTTGTACCAGCATCGGGCTGTTTAGGGCATTGCTTTTAGTTGGCTCTTTCTCGTCACAGGCTTACAACAGTGTTGCAAAATATACAGTCTTGGCCAGCTGAGCCAGATTTTTATTCGACAGAAGGAAATAAGGAGAAGGATAGGAAAGAGAAGGAATAAGATGGTGAAGGAAAAGGAAATATGGGGGGAAAGGAAGAGGCAAGAGCATGAACCACAGTGTCACATCCTAGAGGGTGTTTGGGATTTAGCCATAACCAGGGCAAGGTGGCAAAGTCATCTGAGTCCCTGTTTCTAGCCCAGTCTGGTCAGGACATCTCTCAGGATCAGGACAATGAAGGCCTAATGGTGTTATTGTGGTTCCCTGGGTCCCAGTAAACAGTAGGAGCAGCAGACATGATCTTGAAGCTTATTCCTTCTGGTTCAACCATCTCCCAGCCAGCAGTGGCTGTCAGACAGCTCTTAATTCCACCAACGCCCCCCCCCAAGTCTTTTTTAAGGACCCCAAAAAGGGATTGCTGGGTGGAATAGCCCATCCTCTCATTATTTTGTCCAACAATTGGGCCTAACTTTTGACACACCAATTTTGGTCTATTGATTTCTGGACCCACGCTTCTCTTGTTTACCAGGCCTGATCTTATCACAGTCCTTAAATTATATCTTGTAGGTTTTTTTGTTTGGATTAACCAAGTCTTTCTGTCTTCCTTTTGAACCCTTTTCCATCAACATTTATTGTTATAGGTTATTGTGACATTTTATGATTTTACTCACTTCTCACATTTGAGCTTACAATAAATTTGTAAGCCCATATGATGGGGTGTCACCCCACACAAGCACTGAGTGGGTTAATGTGGGTCAGGAAGGACTAATTAAACTTATATGGTGCACCTGGAGGGGAACCAATGTGTGATGCTGACAGACTAGGTGCCAGCTCATAACAAGGCCCCTAGATTTCATTGAACACTGACAAATACATAGCTGGAAATCAGTCTGGCTCACCTGTGTGTTAATATTGTTAAAATAGATATCAGTGTGACGGGTTCCCCCCAGGGTGACACCTGGAACTGAGGTACCACTGAGCTGCCCTGACCCACCAGCCTAGGCTCCCTCTCACACTGTGCTTCTGTGACAAGTTGCAAAGCGCGCCAACCTTGCTCTTTCACCCAATTTACCCTCTCAGGGCCAGTGTGGGGAGTACATCCCATCCCAGGGATCATCCATCACAAAGGCAGTCTTGCCTGGGTGACAAGATAGACTGGAGACTCCATGTGAAGGCTGTTATAGTGCTTGAGGAGTTCACACTTGATACTTAATTGGTGACATCTAATTGTAGAACACACAACCAGCTGGGTGACCTGGTTTGTTACAGTTTGCCCTGAGGGAGGCACTCATTGTCACGGGCAACTCCAGACAGCTTGACATGGGGATTGATAAGGCCTAATGGCTGACGAAACTCAGCTGGGGAAGGAGCTGGGCTGGGAGTATATAGCCTGGAAGTGAGAGAAGGAAAGGGCTACAGGGACATGGTCTGTAGTCGCTCTTTAGGGGGAAAGGGAGTTGGCCAAGGACAATGAGGAGAGCCAGGGGAAAAATACACCCGAGGGTGCTGCCTGGACTGGGGAGACT
Organism: Terrapene triunguis; assembly: GCF_002925995.2. Lineage (NCBI taxonomy): Eukaryota > Metazoa > Chordata > Testudines > Emydidae > Terrapene > Terrapene triunguis. The sequence goes on along the minus strand of NW_020664419.1, from coordinate 52,078,808 downwards.
TAAAAGACTTACAAGAGGCCAGAGGTCAATTAGCCATTAGGAGCAGAGGAAGCTCCAATATAAACTTTTAGGTAAGGACATAGAGAGGTGGGGTAGGAAGGAGCCCAGGAAACAGCAACAGGATCTGAGACTGAGCAGACCTAAATTGCTAGTCATAGGGCCCCTGGGCTGGAATCCAGAGTAACAGGTGGGCCCAGATTCCCCTGCCGGCCACTGGGAAACGGCACAGGAACTAAGGGTATGTCTACACTACAGGATTAATCCGAATTTAGATAATTCGAATTTGGGAAACAGGTTGTATAAATTCGATTGTGCGCGGCCACACTAAGCACCTTAATTCGGTTTTAAACCACATTAATTTGGTGGTGTGCGGCCACACTACCCCATTAACTTAAACACAGTAATTCGGTGGTGTGCGTCCACACTAACCCTAATTCGAATTAACAAAATCGATTTAGGCTCTACTCCGTTCGTCGAGGTGGAGTACAGAAATCGATTTAAAGGGCCCTTTAATTCGAATTAACTGGCTCTGTAGTGTGGACGGGTGAAGGGTTAATTCGGATTAAGGCAGCTAAATCCGAATTAAAGTCCTAGTGTAGACCAGGCCTAGAGGTGGAACAGAATATCATCTGAGGTAACATCAGCCAGCTTCTTTGGTGGGACTTTGTTCCCTTTGTTGGAAGGGAGGGAATTATATAGTGAACCGATCGGAGGCTGAGTCATGAAGAGGGAGCACCCAGAGTCACACACACACACACACACACACACACACACACACACACACACACAGATGGGCCATGGCATGAGCAACTGACAGAAGGGGGCACCAGCTGGGGTCAGAGCTAATTCCCAGACCCAGCCACAAGGAGGTGCACCTGCAGTGGGGGAACCCCTTTAGAGCCCAATTATTACAACAGTGGTAAACTCTTCATCACTCGGAGTCTTTAAATGAAGATTGAATGTGTTTCTTAAAGATATTCTCTATCTCAACCACAAGTTGTTGGACTACAATATATTAATGCATCATTAGGATGTTTATTTCTGCTACTAGCTCTAGCAGAAACATACAACACTATATATTAAAGCTTTGGAGAAGACCATCCTGCTGTAACAGTTTGGTCCACAACAATAGTTTGACTATGGTTTACACTGAAATCTCTGAATATCACATGCTAGGCAGTGATGCTTGTCAATCTAGGGGCTTAATCTATCAACCTCACTCATATAAGTAGTCCCATTTACTTAAACGAGACTCTATGGGTGAGTGAGAATTACTAGCATGAGTGACAGTTGCAAGCATTGGCCTTTTTTCTGTGTGTAAAAGATGATGTCCATACATATACAGTATGCTTATTAGGCAGTTTTATAACTTTCTGATCAATCATGTCATAACAATGGTACTGAAAAAAAGAGGTTTGTGATCTAGGGCACTTCCATTATCTCAAGCAGGAGAGTCTAATTTATTATAACTCTGTATTTTATGTCAGCATGTGTTTGGGAATAACAACAAAGCTGTATATTTGCATATTTGCAAGATGGAAAATGCAGATGCCCATATTGTTGTCTTGTGCCAGTTATTAAATGAATATGTTCTTCTCATTATGGACAGCAATGCGGTAATTCAAGGCTAAGCCTAGTGCTGACATTTATCAGATACCTGTATCACTATCAAGTGTTGCAACAAAAGCAGCAGTGATTAGTATTGGGCTTAGAATTCCTCAGATACGTTCCTATTGTTCCTTCCTACTTATCCCCCATTCCTTAAATGAGGCCTTGGGGTCATGTCCTCATACTGCTTCCCGCCACATCCGTGAACATGCAATTGCCCAATCATTGCACTCTGCCAGGTTACTGGAAGAGCATTCGTGCACAAGCTGGAGATGTTTCATATTTTCAGGCTCTCCGCCACAGTCATGGGTATTGGGACAGTGATATAGGCCCAGCTGAACATCACATCTCCAGACCAACCAACTCCAGTGCAGAGTCGATTAAGGCAACACCATATATGTAGGGACGCAGAGCTCCCGAATCGTCAGCCCACGGGTGCGGCACACTGTGCCCATGGCTACGAGGCAGGAGTGGCCTTCACCCCGGCGTTTGTGATTAGGAAACTTATTGGCTGACTTGATCATCACCCTCGCAGCTTGCTTTCACGTGCACAAGATATGGGTTTGTTATCTCATGTTGTTGTACACTGTACACTCCTCCTATGCGCAAGAATTTAACCACTTAGAAGTGTTGTAAGCAGGGAAGTAGAAAGAATAAAAACCCCAGGAAAAATTCCCTGGGGAGCTTTTTGGCTTTTTGGCTACCACGACCTGGCGTTCCGTCTCCTTTCCTTTCTCATCGCCACACATATAGTCTGGGGTTGATCTGCACTGGGTAGAAGGTGCTTGACGGGTGGGAGCCAAAGTATCCCGGATACAGAGTCATTCTCTACTCTACTCTACTCTACTCTAATCAATCCCCGTTAATATCTATCTTTGATATGTTGTGTCAAATTCAGAAGCTATTCATTACATGACCAACCTGTTAATTGATCAGAAGTGGTTTGATAACTTGTATAAGGCAATACAACAGTAGTCACTCAAACAATTTTTAAATATCACACAAGAGTGAGATAGGTCAAAAATTGTTTGGGTTGGATGGCTCCTTACCAGGCTTCAAAAGGGCCACTACCTTGGCTTGTCACCGGATTTTCAGTATCTTGAGCTAGATGAGACAAATCTTGAACATACTCAAGAGCTACTTCTATGTATTTAGGCTGAAATTTTTGATCTGTTCAGTTTGGATGTCATTTAGGCCTACTGCTTTCCCTATTTTCAAGATATTGATGCCAGAGTCCAATTCCTTCATGGAGAAGGACACTGTAAGGTCTAGATTGCTGGATGTATCCAGAGGTATTTTCTGAAGTGATGACCAGTTGGTAGTGGTCCACTTATTCTTCCCATGTAGTAGCATTTGGTGGGCAATCTGATCATCCGGGATGTTGAAATGTCAGAGTTGGAAAATCTACATATGGTCTACTATGTTTTTTTGCTGTTAAGTGTCATATCCATGGATTCTATCAAGTTCTGCCAGGATTTTAGGTGTTCTTAAGCAATTTCCAGCAGTAGATGTTCACCAGCAGCTATTGTGTCATCACCAAAGGCGTCTTCTTGGAATTTGTGCCTGGATTCCTCATACAGTATGCCTGTTTGGGGATTTAGGCCAAGGGTATATTCCCTCTGACATCCACAAAGTATGTTTCACCTAGTAGACAGATGCACAGCATCGACAAAGCAGCCATATTTCTTGGTATCAGTGCAATAGGTCTGACAGCTGTGTCAAGATCTTTGGTGAATGCCAGCTAGTTTGCTCTGTTGAACCATGATAGAAAAGACACCAGTGTTTACCTCAATTCCCATAGGGTGGTGGTGTGCGCTCGGAATTAGGTCTAGCACCAATTTTCTACACGTGTGAGCTAATGTAGTAGTAACAAAGCTTAGGTCAGGGTTATACACACGTTTCCACTGGCCACTGTTAAAAGAACTAGGGAGCTACAGGATCAGCTGATGACCAACTGCTAAGTTTCTATTATCTTTGCTCTCTGTATAGCCCCCTTGACTGTTATGGCTGTTGAAATAACCAATTAATGTGTGGTACTCTTCGTTGTCATACAGGTGGGTCGACGAAATTGAATAGTATCTCTGGTGGCTTCTACATAGACATTATGGAGATCTTATCTTGCTCAGTGGTGAGAAGTTGATATTATTCTCTTCCGTTTTTTTAGATGGATGCAATCCTGATACCTGGCTTAACAATACAGTGCTGCCAAATTGACTGTGTGGTCTCTCTACAGCTAACATCATTCCTAATGTCCTGGGTCATTTGTCCTGTAATCCTGAGTGTATCTCCTGTCGGCAGAGAACATGGCACTGGTGTTTTGCGTAAATATCAGCAATCATTTCCTGTTTAGGAGCTGACAGTCCTACAACATTTATGGAGAGAACAGTCAGTGTGGGCCCAAAGAGGACCCTTGGTTTCCAGGTTGGATGCACATTCTTACCATTGACATCTTCCTTTGTTTTGTAGCATCGCAGTAATAAGAAATGGGAAAGCAATAGTACCAGGTGTTTAGCAGGATTCACAACCTTTGAGGCTGCTTATTCATAGATTACCAATTAGAGATATACTCTGTCAAGGGAGGCCCTTAGCTTGCACAAAAACTGCACATGCAAAAGCTAACCTGCAACTGCACGGAATTCAAATTAAATAATTGTGCATGTGAAGGGTTAGTTTTTTATATGCAGCATTGTAGAAGCTGTCTGTACAGTCAAAAGTCTGGGCTCCTGCCTTTTGAAAGTTTGAATCCTACAGTCTGATTTAAATAAATACCTTAAAAATTCAATAATAATTTTCATATAACTCTACACTGGTCAGGATTTTGGTGCACATATATTTTTCTTCAGCTTTGCAAAAAAAAAAAAAAGCCAAGTGTAATGAGCTACAAATGTAGATTTACATTTAGACTAAACCTTCATTGTTACCATGAATAGATCTATATTAAATAATAAGACCCTGATTTGGCAAAGTTCCTTAAATAGGTTCCTAAATTTAAGCATGTGAGCCATTCCATATATGTTAGATTAAGGATAACAACAAAGAAAAAATACATCTCCATGAGGAAAAAAAATAACCCAGAGTGTCTCTCTCACTGTATAAAATCCTCTGCCCCCCAGCACAGCACCTAACTGACAAGCAGAGAGAATCCTCACATTTGAAGGTACAGTACTCAGAAAAAAGAAAAATAATGGGCCTGATTCTCCTCTCACTTACACTGCTGTAAATCAAAAGTAATGCCATTAAAGCTAACTGAGTTGTACTGATGAGAGGGAAAACAGACCCAAGAGCTCTTCATATCTACCTAGCCATAGACACCATGTTTGCAACCCCATTGACATCAATACAAATGATACCCACGTAGCTGAAAAGAGTGTGGTCATTAAGGGCTCACATTTTTCAGGGATGCTGAGCACCAGCAGCTCCCGTGGACTTCAGCTGGAGTTATGAGACTCAACACCTCCACAAATGAGGCCCTTAATTCTGTTCTTACACATGCATAACTGTTTGAACATCTAACATGAGGGTGGAAAATGGGGAGTGAGGAGAAAGTGTAATGCTGGCAAGACTTTTGGGCTATCCGGTCTTACAGGCTATTATAGGGTATGTCTACATTAGAAATGCTACAGCAGCACAGCTGCAGCACAGTAGTTTAGACACTTGCTACAGCAATAGAAGGGGTTCTTCCATCCCTGTAATAAATCCACCTCTCCAAGTGGTGGTAGCTAGTGTCTGCACCGGGGCTTAGGCTGGCTTAATTACATTGCACAGGGCATGACATTTTTCAAAGCCCTGAGCCATGCAGCTAAGCCGACCTAACTCCATAGTGTAACAAAGCCCTGTTTCATTCTAGTTTATGTGTTATTTGAACCTCTATCCTCTTTCCCAATAGAGAAGACATTGACGAATCCCATACTGCTTATTTTATTGCACTACTTAATGGTAAGCTCAGATAGCTAGTTCCTTATCCAAACAAGCAACAACAAATGATTTTTTTGATTTGATCAAAAGTGTTCCTGAAGTCTGTTAATGCCTATGTAGAGCTGCAGCAGCAACCTGTTTACCAGAGATTTGACAGCTGACAAACCAGTTGACCATGACTCTCTTGTGTAAATAAGATCTCTGCTGTTTCTTCCGGTGACAGGGTAATCTGCCCCTTAAGGGCAGTACTGCCCACTGGTCAGCCCTCCCTGTCACATGGCATGGCCCTTTAAGAGTTTGATATACAAAGCCTGAGGAGCTGTGGGGAGAGAAGAAAGGAGTCCTGGGAAGAAGTAGTATTTTGAAGAAATCCTGTTACTGTATCTTTAAGGGCCTGGAACCTGGTGCCTTGCAGAGAGGGGTGGGGCAGAGCTCATCTCTCACCCAGCCAGTAAGAAATGAGGTGGGAGAAGGGGACATCATATATGCTGGCCTTCTCCTTCATAGCAGGGCAGATGCCTGCAGACACTGAAAGGAGCAAGAAGGGTCCTGCAGCAGGGGTGAAAGTGAGCCGATACGGGCCGGTACTCCCTACCGGTAAGAACCTGCACCGGCCCATACCCAGCCCACATTAAAGTGCCGATGGGGGGCGGGATGGGCAGCACTTTAAGAACGGTCCTTTGCTGCGGCGGCACTTTAAGGATCCTCAAAGCGCTGCCACGGCAAAGGACCGTCCTTAAAGCGCTGCTGCGGCAGCGCTTTAACGTCACTGCCCCTTCCCCCCATTGGCGGCCCTGCCGGTAGGGTCCATACTGGCAAGGCCACCAACAGGGGAGGCAAAAGGGGCAGGGACATTAAAGCACTGCCACGGCAGCACTTTGACAGTCCTTTGCCGCGGCAGCGCTTTAACGTTCCTGCGCCCACCCACCCCCGGTCGGTGGGGGGCGCAGCAACGTTAAAACGCTGCCGCGGCAAAGGGCCCTGCAGCGCTTTAATGTCCCTGCCCCATTGGCCCCCCCCTCCCACAGCCTCCGATGGGGGGGGGAGCAAAGGGAGCAGTTGCCCTGGAGCTGGCGATTTAAAAGGGCCCGGGGCTCCTGATGCTGCTGCCGCTAGCGCAGCAGCGGCGCCCAGAGCCTTGGGCCCTTTAAATCAACACGGGAGCCCTGGGTGGCGTGGGCCTGGTGGCCTGAAAGGGCTTGTGACATTGTGCAGTCTATATGGTTTTATAAAAATATAAGTGAATATAATGTAACTGGGATAGTTTTATAAAAATCTGACAATAAGTGAATATAATGCAACTGGGATATGCTTCGTGCAAAAGCTCTCTTGTAAGGTATCATTACAAAGTGCATAATCTACTGAGTATGATCATCTGATTTGTATAAATGTACCACTCTTGTATCTAAAACTAGAAATATAAAATGTAACTCTGAGGGCCTATTGTAATTATGTAAAGTGTGGGCCATTAATGATGGTTTGGAATCTTGATGACTCCCATTGTCTGCAGATGGCTGTTTACCTGTGAGTCTTCCTGTATATGTGTGTGCTGGCAAGTGAGTAATGAAGTCTTGCAGTGACATGTGATCATGTCACCTGAACTGGAATCCATCTTTAACCTGGTGCTTTTCCAGTGAGGGGGGGTGGAAACCCAGAGAGACAAAGGGTTCCAGCCTTATGCAAAAGATATATAAAGGGGTGGAACAGAAGAGAGAGGGAGAGGAGCCATCATGGAGAAGCCCCTAGCTAACACCTAAGCTGGAACAAGAGCTGTACCAGGGGAAAGAATTGTGCCCAGGCCTGGAAGGTGTCCAGTCTGAGAAAAACTTACTGAAGCATCTCTGAGGGTGAGATTATCTGTATTTAGTTTGATTAGGCATAGATTTGCGCATTTTATTTTATTTTGCTTGTGACTTACTTTGTTCTGTCTGTTACTACTTGGAACCACTTAAATCCTACTGTCTGTATTTAATAAAATCACTTTTTATTTAGTAATTTACTCAGAGTATGTATTAATACCTGGGGGAGCAAACAGCTGTGCATATCTCTCTATCTGTGTTATAGAGGGCGAACAACTTATGAGTTTGCCCTGCATAAGCTTTATGCAGGGTAAAACGGATTTATCTGGGTTTAGACCCCATTGGGAGTTGGGCATCTGAGTGCTAAAGACAAGCACACTCCTGTGAGCTGTTTTTGGGTAAACTTGCAGTTTTGAGACAAGTGATTCAGACCCTTGGTCTGTGTTGGAGTCAGACAGGAGTGTCTGACTCAGCAAGACAGGGTGCTGGAGTCCTGAGCTGGCAGGGAAAACAGAAGCAGGGGTAGTCTTGGCACATCGGGTGGCAGCTCCCAAGGGGGTTTCTGTGATCCAACCCGTCACAGGGCTGTTTGGGGGATGCTGACCCCCAGCCCTTCCGCCTGAGGCCCTGCCCCCTCCAGGGGCCAGAGTCCCCCCTGGCCCGTACTGGTAAGTGTCCTAATTTACTTTCACCCCTGCAGGGCCCTGAGTTAGCAGGGGGCAGACACCAGCAGAAGAAGGCTGCCAAACCCTCTGAGCCTGAGGACTAAGTGGGGCCAGCTAAGGGAGATAGTTGTAACCCAGCTCCAGAGAGAGAGCTGGGGACTCCTGGTAAAGAGTGGGATAATAACAACTGCTAGAATTACCCAGCTCCAGAAGGAGAGATGGGCTCTTGCCATAAGGAAAGATTTGAAGACAGAAGTCCCTGAGGGGACTGTGAATAGACCTTAGAGGGCAGGCTTCAGAAGGAAAGACAGCAGGTACAGTACTCAGAAAAAAGAAAAATAATAAGCCTGATTCTCCTCTCCTCCTTACACTGCTGTAAATCAAAATACGCATGACATGCTTATCTTTGCACTAACATGTTCCACTCAATGCACCAGCCTGTGGCTCTGTCTCATACAGGCCTGCCGATGCGGGGGGGGGGGAGGGGCAAAGGGGCAATTGCCCAGGGGCCCAGGCGATTTTAAAGGGCCCAAGGGCCCCTGCGCACTCGCTCCACTACTCCACGCTGCTCCCAGAAGTGGCTGATGTCCCTGCAGCCCCTGGGGAGGGGGTCTCCATGCGCTGCCCCCACCCTGAGCGCCGACTCCGCAGCACCCATTGGCTGGGAACTGTGGCCAGTGGGAGCTGCAGGGGCAGTGCCTGTGGGCAGCGGTGCACGGAGACCACCTGAGATCCCCACCTAGGAGCCGCTGCCAGAGGGGTGTGCCAGTCACTTTCGGGAGATGCCCAAGGTAAGCACCGATCCTCTGACCCCCTCCTGCACCCCGACCCCCTGCCTCAGCCTAGAGCCTGCATCCCACACCCAAACTCCCTCCCAGAGCCTTCAACCCACACACCCCCCCTGCACCCCAACTGTCTACCCCAGCCTGGTGAAAGTGAGTGAGGGTGGGAGAGATTGAGCAACGGAGGGAGGGGGGATGGAGTGAGCAGGAGGCGGGGCCACAGAGAAGGGGTGGGACAGGGGTGTGGTCTCAGGAAAGGGGTGGGCAAGGGTCTTTGGGTTTGCGCGATTAGACAGTTGGCAACCCTACCGGGTGGGCATGTGGAAGCCCTGGCCATGCCAGAAGAGCGCCCCCAGCAGCACAGCCCACAGCTCACTGAGCACCGGCCAGCGCAGGCTCAGCACCGCCTAAATGTCAGGTGGACTGTGTCCGCGTGGACACAGCTTGTGTGTGCGTGTGGGCCCACTGACTGTTCTGCCCTGGGGCCCGGAATTGCTGTCAACGGGCCTGGTCTCCGATACTGAAAATATTATGTGTATCCTCTTGCACTCGCTTCCCTATGGGGCACATGGCCCTAAGTAAGGGGTAGAGCACAGTAGAGCTGATCAAAAAATTAAAACAAAATATACTGAAAAATGTTAAAGTTATTTCCACATCGCGGGATTTGAAATGGACTCAGTTTTCATTTTCCTATTTTTTTCATGAAATTCTTTAATTGACTTTTTTCCCCCAGATTTATTTGTTTAGAGACAATGGACTTTCAGGAAGTGGTCTACCAATAAACCTTCGTTTTGGTAAACAACATTTTTCGCTAATTATTTTGAAGAGAACAATCATTTTGATAAACATTTCAATATAAAAGTCACAAAAAGTTTTTTTTAAAGTCAATGTTTTGCAGATTTCTTGTTTTAATTAAAAGGCCATTTTTGACAAAAATATATTTTTTTTAAATGTTGGCAGGCTCTAGTGCAGAGCGTGTGTGCGTGCATGCGCATGTGCACAAAATGTGCCTCAGAAAGCAAATTCCTTCTCCCAGCTCTTTGGTGCACATGGGCATTTTTTCCACTGCTAAGTGAGACAGAACCATGGACTTGTCTTCTTTCTTTCTTTCTTTCTTTCTTTCTGTTCCTGCCTTGTGATTTGTGCCTCAAGAGATAGTACGAGAAAGCACTTCCTGGCCCTCAAACTGGAATGCAAGAGGATAGAAGGTTCTTGTAGCATTTCTTTCTATCTGCACTAGGGCCAGATACAATATCTGACATTCAAAAAACAGTAAACAGAAAAGTGCATCCATTTGGCTCATCCCAGAAGTCTGCAAATGGTGTCAGATCAATAGCTTTTCCTCTCTAAATAACTTTAACCTAAGATAGCACCAAAACAGAAGAATGAAGTCAGTAGTGCTTTGGTGTGAAAATGTTCCTTTTCTATGACAAAATGCCCTCTTTTGGGGATCAGTTTGTTTATTTCCAGTTTGTAGTAATGGCTCAGACCCAGTTGAAAACAGTATTTCATGTTTTCAATGGTATTTTATGTTTATCACAAGCTAAATATGAGTCAACAGTGTAACACTGTTGCAAAAAAAGTGAACATTATTCTGGGATGTATGAGCAGCTGTGGGGTAAGCAAGACACGAGAAGTAATTCTTCCGCTCTACGCCGCGCTGATTAGGCCTCAACTGGAGTATTTTGTCCAGTTCTGGGTGCCACCTTTCAGGAAAGATTTGTACAAATTGGAGAAAGTCCAGAGAAGAGCTACAAAAATGATTAAAGGTCTAGAAAACATGACCTATGAGGGAAGATTGAAAAAATTGGGTTTGTTTAGTCTGGAGAAGAGAAGACTAAGAGGGGACATGATAACAGTTTTCAAGCACATAAAAGGTTGTTACAAGGAAGAGGGAGAAAAATTGCTCTTCTTAACCTCTGAGGATAGGACAAGAAGCAATGGGCTTAAGTTGCAGCAAGGGCGGTTTAGGTTGCACATTAGGAAAAACTTCCTAACTGTCAGAGTGGTTATGCACTGGAATAAATTGCCTAGGGAGGTTGTGGAATCTCCATCATTGGGGATTTTTAAGAGCAGGTTGGACAAACACCTGTCAGGGATGGTCTAGATAATACTTAGTCCTACCTTGAATGCAGGGGACTGGACTAGATGACCTCTCGAGGTCCCTTTCAGTTCTATGCTTCTATTATTCTATGTATGGGGCAGTTTCAGAGATTAACATTGATGTGTTGCAGCCAGAATAAGATTTAATTTGAAACTGCTTATATGAGCTCTTCCTGGGGAATCTGATGGAAGATTTTAGGCCTAAATGCTTAAATCTGGTTCTGTGGGATTTCTCCCTTGACTTTGGAAGCTCTCTTTGGGCTTGAAAGGGTTGAGAAATTTTTTTCTAAAGGAAAAACAGAAAAGCCTGCTTCACGAGGAGGAATGCTTAAGCACTCACATCTCTAGATAAAAGACAATTGTAAGTCTGGGGATAATTACAGTAGATGCATGCAAATTGCTAATCTTGTACTGAACTATAATGGCCTGTGCAATTGGGTAAAAGCTCTGAAACTAGCCAACAGCATGACAGTCTACACTGATTAAACTTTCATAGCAGATTTATGTGATTTACTATAATACAGGCTTGGGTTACATTATTCAAACCTGATCTTATATTTTCTTTTCTGTGTAATCAACCCATGCTAATGTGTCTTATTAAAGCCAAATGATTTTGAAACTAGAACAAAGGAATGTAAGAATATAGAAATCACCATGACCACTTGTCCATCTAGTCCCACCTTGGCCTGTTCGAGATCCATAAAAAGGAGGAGCAAGAACCCTATAATGGACAATTATGGAATAACTTGTCATCAGTTCAAAGATTTAAGGGCAGAAGGAAAGGAGCCTAGTGCCATATCTAAAAAGATTCTTCAGCCTCAGCCAATAAACCTTAAAATAGTTACAAAAGAACTATGTTAATAAACTAAAAGGGAAGAAATGCTATGATAAGAATATCAAACTGTTACCCCCCCCTCCCCGCAAATGGGATAGGAATGTGGATTTTAAAGAAATTGCAGGTAATTTAACGGATATAAAATCTGCACCAATGGTCATACTTCATAAATAACGATCCAGCTGGAAGGCCTCTCCTACAAGAGGAATAATAGACATCTAAATAAAACCAAGGAGAACACCTCCTAACACATCCAGAATGCTATTGACAGAGCTTGTGAACTGACAGAAGTAACGCAAGTTCACCCAGTCACTGACAATGAAAAGAGCAGGAATAGCGAACTCAGGATCTGGGTTGGATCCAGGGCCGGCTCCAGGCACCTGCGTGGCAAGCGGGTGCTTGGAGCGGCCACTCCGGAGAGGGGCGGCAGGTCCAGCGATTCAGCAGCCATTCGGTGGACGGTCCCTCACTCCAGCTGGGAGCGAAGGACCTTCCGCCGAATTGGCGCCGCAGATCGCGATCGCAGCTTTTTTTTTTTTCTTTTTTTGGGCTGCTTGGGGCGGCCAAAACCCTGGAAACGGCCCTGGTTGCATCTACACAAAAGGAACTATTTTGAGAATGAAAAGTGACCATGTGACTAACAAACCATCAAGGTTCACAAACAGCAGTTATTGGCAGATGTCCAATAAAAAGGAGAATAACCCTCTCATCCGTCAATGAGTTCAGGTTGTCTGCCCTGAACTGCATCCTAGATGTTATTATTTGTGTGTTTTGTTAATTAGTTGTTTTCATTTGTTGGAATTATAGCTTACCGTGAAGGATATTATGATATCATGTGATATTAAAATTATGATATGATATTATATTGAACAAAATTATAACATTAGCGAATGGAATCAGTGGCTACTGACTCCTGCCATGTAACACGGACATAACCATGTGTAAACCCTAATCCATGTCATGGGGCTGGAGGCAGGAAAACAACAGTTACTCACCTTCTCGTAACTGTTGTTCTTCGAGATGTGTTGTTCATGTCCATTCCAATCAGGTGTGTGTGCGCCGTGTGCACGCCAGCCGGAAGATTTTTCCCTTAGCAGCGTCCGTTGGGTCAGCCTGGGCGCCCCCTGGAGTCATGCCTTCATGGCGCCCAATATAGGGCCCTGCTGACTCCCCATCCCCTCAGTTCCTTCTTGCCGGCTGCTCCGACAGAGGGGTAGGAGGGTGGGTATTGGAATGGACATGAACAACACATCTCGAAGAACAACAGTTACAAGAAGGTGAGTAACTGTTTTTTCTTCTTCGAGTGCTTGTTCATGTCCATTCCAATCAGGTGACTCACAAGCCAAAGTTCAGGAGGTGGGGTCAGATCATCCACTGATTGGGGCACAGCTCGTCCGAAGGCCACGTCGTCTCTGGCCTGTTGAGTGATCACATAGTGCGTCATGAAAGTGTGTGTAGAGGATCACGTTGCCGCTCTGCAGATTTCCTGTGTGGGGACCTGTGCCAGGAATGCTGCTGAGGAAGCCTGAGCCCTGGTGGAGTGTGCAGTGATCGGCAGAGCGGGCACCTTCACCAAGTCATAACACTCCTGAATGCATGACGTGATCCACGACGAGATGCGTTGTGATGAGCCAGGGAGGCCTTTCATCCTGTCTGCCACTGCTACAAATAACTGGATGGACTTTTGGAATGGCTTCATTCTCTCGATATAGAAGGCTAGTGCTCTGCAGACATCCACTGAGTGAAGCCTTTGCTCCCTGCTGCAGGAATGCAGCTTAGGATAGAATACTGGGAGGAAGATGTCCTGGTTGATGTGAAACTGGGAGACAAACTTAGGGAGAAAAGCCGGGTGAGGCCTGAGCTGAACCTTGTCTTTATGGAATACGGTGTCAGGGGGCTCTGATGTAAGGGCCCTGAGCTCCGACACTCTCCTAGCTGAGGTTATTGCCACCAGAAATGCCACCTTGTATGAGAGATAAAGCCGGGAGCACGTCGCCAGTGGCTCAAATAGTGGACCCGTAAGTCTGGAAAGGACTGGATTAAGGTCCCAAGGTGGGATAGGCTGTAGAATTTGCAGGTAAAGTCTGTCGAGACCTTTAAGGAAATGGCTGACCATCAGGTTCGCGAAGACTGAGCGGCCGTCTGCACCCGGATGGAAGGCGGAGATGGCGGCCAAGTGGACCCTTATTGATGACATAGATAGCGCCTGTTGCTTAAGATGGAGGAGGTAATCCAATATAAATGGCACCAAGGCGAGCGTCGGACACTGATGGTGCTGCTCCAACCAGATGGAGAACCTCTTCTACTTGGCAAGGTACGTCACCCTTGTGGATGGCTTTCACTACCAAGGAGAACTTGCCTGACTTGATCAGAACAGGACAGCTCCACGGCATTTAGCCATGGAGCATCCATGTTGTGAGGTGGAGCACCTCAAGGTTCAGATGCCAGAGAGGGCTGTGATCCTGTGTGTTTAGGTCCAGGACGAGTGGTAGGGTAACCGGAGTTGCCACAGCCATTTCCAGGAGCAATGTGTATCGGTGCTGGCATGGCCAGACTGGAGCTATCAATATCACTAGGGCTTGGTCCCTGTGGATCTTGAGGAGCGCCTTGTGGACTAAAGGAACTGGCGGCAACGTGTACAGGAGGCGGCCTCCCCATGGAAGTAGGAATGCATCTGCGATGGAGCCTGGACTGTGACTCAGGAAGGAACAAAATAGTCAACTCTTCCTATTGTGTCGTGTGGCGAACAGGTCTATTTGGGGAAAGCCCCAGTGTTGGAAGATTGAGCTCACTATGTCCAGCCGGACGGACCACTCGTGGCCATGAAAAGACCTGCTGAGACTGTCCACCAGCTCGTTCTGTATCCCAGGGAGGTATGATGCCTGCAGGTGTATCGAGTGCTCTACACAGAAGTCCCACAGCATGAGGGCTTCCTGCAACAGGGGAGAGGAGCGTGCACCCCCGTTTGTTGATATAAAACTTTGCTGTGGTGTTGTCTGTGAGGACTGATACACATTTGCTTGATATGTGGGCTCTGAAAACCTGGCACACCAGGCGCACCGCTCTCAGCCTTCTCATGAAGCTGATTTGCTCCTCCACTTGAGAGCTGGAGTGGCCTTTGATCAGCCAGTCGTCGAGCTCTGGGAACACCTGTACCTGCCGCTTGTGCAGGAACACCGCGATGACTGACATGCACTTGGTGAACACCCGAGGTGCTGCTGACAGGCCCAAAGGGAGGATGGTAAACTGATAGTGGCTGTTGTTCACCACAAACACAAGGTATCTTCTGTGAGGTGGAATTATCGCTATGTCCTTCAAGTTGAGGGCGGCGTACCAGTCTTCTGGATCCAATGAGGGGATAATGAAGGTCAAGGAGACCATGTGGAACCTGAGTTTCTTGATGAACTTGTTGAGCTCCGGCAGATCCAGAATGGGCTTGAGGCCATCCTTGGCTTTCGGTATTAGGAAATACCGTGAGTAGAAACCTTTGCCCCTTTGCTCCTGAGGAACTTCTTCCACTGCCCCTACTGAGAGGAAGGAGTGCACTTCCTGTATGAGAAGTTGCTCATGAGAAGGGTCCCTGGAAAGGGATGGAGAAGGGGGGGTGAAAGGGTGGAAGGGCACAGAATTGGATGGAATATCCCCTCTCTACTGTGTGGAGCACCCTGCGGTCTGAAGTGATATGGGACCATGCACGATAGAAAAGGGATAGAGGGGATGAAAAGATAAGAAGGGATGGATCCAGTTGTGGTACTGGTGCTCCGTCCTCGACCACACCTTCAAAAGGGTGGTCTGGGGCCGGGCGGCGGCTTGGACTGGACCAAGCCCTGCCCTGAGGAGGGGTGCTGCCTCCTTCTACTGCTCCTATTCCTCCTACGAGGAGCGTCCTGGCGGTTCTGAGGTTGGTAGAACCTAGAGGGAGGTTGTGGATGGAAATGCCTAAGTTGAGTGGTCAGCATATGAAGCCCCAAAGATCTAAGGGTGGCCCTTGAGTCTTTCAGACTATGGAGTCTCTTATCCGTTTTGTCGAAAAAGAGGGCCAAACCCTCGAAGGGGAGGTCCTGGATTGTTTGCTGGTCCTCACGAGGCAGACCAGAGACCTGCAACCAGGAACCCCTCCTCATTACAACTCCCATGGCCATTACGTGAGGCTGCATCTGCTGCGTCCAATGCTGCCTGTAGGGAAGTTCAGGAGAGCAGCTTTCCCTCCTCTACCAATGTAGAGAACTCAGTACGAGAGTCCTGAGGCAGAAGCTCCATGAACTTGGCCATCGTAGCGCAGGTGTTGTGTGCGTATTTGCTCACAATGGCCTTTTGATTAGCAATGCGGAGTTGTAGTTCCCCAGTGGAATAGATCTTCCTGCCGAAAAGGTTGAGTCTTTTTGCCTCCCTATTCTTAGAGGAGGGGCCCTGGTAGCCCTGGTGCTCCTGCTGATTGGCTGCATCAACCACCATTGAATCAGGGGGTGGGTGGGTATATAAATGTTCAGATCTCTTAGAAGGGACAAAGTACCACCTCTCATGCCTCTTAGCCATAGGGGCCAGAAAAGCAGGGGTCTACCACAGGGTTTTTGTCATCTCTATGATCGTATTTATTAAAGGCAAGGTGACACGAGAGGGATCGGAGGGTGCGAGGATGTCAACGACTGGGTCTGATTTCTCCACTACCTCCTCTGCCTGTATGCCCGGGTTCTGGGCAGCACAATGTAAGAGCTGCTGGAGTGCCCTGTTATCCTCCAGACCTGGGGCTGTCAATGTCCCCACCACAGCTTCATCCGGGGAAGATGAGAAGGAGAGGTCTGGCAGGGGGCCCTGCTCACTCCCTTCACCGCCCCGTGGGTCTTGCGGCACATGGTATTCCACTGCTTGCGATGCCGGGCCCACTGGGGGCGGAAATATCGGTGCCGGGGCAGGTGCTGAAGTTGCTGGTTCCGGCGGTGCTGATATCATCAACGCTGGTGGAATCAAAGTTGTTGATACGGTACCGCTGATAGGAGGGTCGGTGCCGGAGCTGTACGGGGCAACAGTAGTGCCAACGCTTCTCTCGGTGGTGCTGCTGCCAGCGTTGGCGGCATTGCCTGTGGGTGGGATGCTGACCTAGACCTTGGACCCTGGACCTGTCCGTGGTTCTGGTGATATGCCCAGGGTGTCCAAAAGGACCACTGTGTCGAAGGCTGCCACTGCGGAGACAATGGTGCCAGGTAGGGCTGGTGGTCGTGGCGGGAACCTCCTGCTCCTGGTCCTATTGGAATGATAGGATTCCGCCTCTGACTCTGAGGTCTCCGAGTAGGAGAACCACGGAGGAGCGGTACTCTGGGCTGCTGGAGAGCGGTGCCAAGAGGTTGGGGATTGGTGCGGCTCCCCTGCGTGGGTGGGCCATGCCGGGAAGAGGTGCGCCGGGGATGAGGATCGGTGCGCCATCAGCGCTGGTTTGTCCCTTGACTGAAAGTGGGGTCACGCAGTCACCAGCGACTTGTATCTCCTCTGCGGGAAGGACGGCGCCATGAGGCATATAAGATCTTTGGCTGCCTCGAATGCCTCCGGCGTCGAGGGGAGTTGGAGGTGATTACCTTGATTTTCTGGGGACCATTGAGGGTTTAGACTCAACTGAACTCCAGCCTGGGCAGGAGTCAACGAGACCCTAGAAGGCTGGAGGGATGAGGTGGCCTGGCTCGAGATGCTCGTCGATGCCGCAGGTCCCTTGGACTTTAGAGGGGAGAGTGACCCCTCTCCAGTCTTTTCTTCTTTTTTGGGACCGGGGACTGAGAACAGTGCCACACCAAAGAGGGCTTTTTATGGGTATAGCCATGGCGGTGCCAAGAGACCTTAGGGTCCTTGTTCAGCGCCGGCTCGCGCACCGTCGGTTCCGGAGCACTGTGGACTGACGAGGAAGTGCTCAGCACGGGTTTTGTGGACCCCGGGTCAGAATGTGGCTGGAATGCCACTTCCATCAGCAGTATCTTAAGTCTTTGCTCCCGGTCTTTAAGGGTCCTAGGGCGAAAACCCTTGCAGATCCTGCACTTGTCCTTTTGGTGGCTCTCCCCGAGGCACTGCAGACAAGAAGAGTGTGGGTCACTCTTGGGCATAAACTTGCCACAGTTCTCGCAGAGTTTGAACCCCAGAGTTGAGGAAGACGTTGTCGGCAGGGGGACGACCCCCAAGAAACATAAACACAACAACTACAAAAACTAACTACTATTTTAACTAACTAACTAACTATTTACACTATTTTACAATTAAAACTGACGATGACACTACCAAAAGCGCTTGCAAAGCAAGAGTGAGCGATGTTCCAGCTAGCCGTCACCGGCGGTAAGAAGGAACTGAGGGGGTGGGGAGTCAGCAGGGCCCTATATTGGGCGCCATGAAGATGCGACTCCAGGGGGCGCCCAGGCCGACCCTACGGACGCTGCTAAGGGAAAAATCTTCCAGCTGGCATGCACACGGCATGCACACACCTGATTGGAATGGACATGAACAAGCACTCGAAGAAGAATAAATATTAGTCTCTCTCCAATACTCCTGTCTGTCACATCTTTATTACATTTTCTGAACCATTCATTATTTGTAGACCGCTGCCATGTCCCCTCTTACTTAAATCCTCTCTAAATTAAACAGTCCCTGGCTTCCTCACGAAGAAAGCTCTCCAGACCAGTAGTCATTTTCACCACTCATCTCACAACTCCTTCTACTTTGCTGAAGGGAGAGAGATTTGTTTGTTTGTTAGGCCTGGTCTACACTAACCCCCCAAGTCGAAGTAAGGTACGCAACTTCAGCTACGTGAATAACTGCTGAAGTCGACATACCTTACTTCGAACTTACCGCGGTTCAGACGTGGTCCACACGGGGCAGGCAGGCTCCCCCATCGACTCCGCGGTACTCCTCTCATTGAGATGGAGTACCGCAGTCGACGGCGAGCACTTCCTGGTTCAATTTATCGCGTCCAGACCAGACGCGATAAATCAAACCCGGAAGTTCGATCCCCAGCCGCCGAACTAGTGGCTAAGTATAGACCAGCCCTTAGTTAGAGTGACGAGAAATGAACACTCTGAGTTCACTCATTAATGATCTGGAGGATGGCGTGGACTGCACTGTTAGCAAGATTGCAGATGACACTAAACCGAGAGGAGTGGTAGATACGCTGGAGGGTAGGAATAGGATACAGAGGGACCTAGACAAATTAGAGGATTGGGCCAAAAGAAACCTGATGAGGTTCAACAAGGACAAGTGCAGAGTCCTGCACTTGGGACGGAAGAATCCCATGCACTGCTACAGACTAGGGACCAAATGGCTAGGCAGCAGTTCTGCAGAAAAGGACCTAGGGGTTACAGTGGACGAGAAGCTGGATATGAGTCAACGGCGTGCCCTTGTTGCCAAGAAGGCTAATGGCATTTTGGGCTGTATAAATAGGGGCATTACCAGCAGATTGAGGGATGTGATCATTCCCCTCTATTAGACATTGGTGAGGCCTCATCTGGAGTACTGTGTCCAGTTTTGGGCCCCACACTACAAGAAGGATGTGGAAAAATTGGAAAGAGTCCAGCGGAGGGCAACAAAAATGATTAGGGGGCTGGAACACATGACTTATGAGGAGAGGCTGAGGGAACTGGGATTGTTTAGTCTGCAGAAGAGAAGAATGAGGGGGAATTTGATAGCTGCTTTCAACTACCTGAAAGGGGGTTCCAAAGAGGATGGATCTAGACTGTTCGCAGTGGTACCAGATGACAGAACAAGGAGTAATGGTCTCAAGTTGCAGTGGGGGAGGTTTAGGTTGGATATTAGGAAAAACTTTTTCACTAGGAGGGTGGTGAAGCACTGGAATGGGTTACCTAGGGACGTGGTGGAATCTCCTTCCTTAGAGGTTTTTAAGGTCAGGCTTGACAAAGCCCTGGCTGGGATGATTTAATTGGGAATTGGTCCTGCTTTGAGCAGGGGGGTAGACTAGATGACCTCCTGAGGTCCCTTCCAACCCTGATATTCTATGATTCTATGTACAGGCACACCATTGAGATCTATAGAGACATTATAATGTTTTCTTTATTATTTTGTAACCAATTCTTTATAAATATTATATAAAAAAACAAGAAAAACAACCCTATATTAACAGAAATGTTATTGCAAAATCAAGCACTCAATATTTAGGAAATGCAAGATTACAGTCATGTGTGCAACCTTAATTTTTGTGTCCTGCCTGAGCAGTGAATGAGTCAGCGGTACTTTGGAAAAAATATTATGTAATCACGTAAAATTAAGTCATGTATCAAACGCATATGCACAAGGGGGCAGAAATAAGGTTGCACAGGCAACTGTAAATCTGGCATTTCCTAACTTTCAGGTGTTTGACATTAAAATCTAAATAACTTTTTATTAGTGTATTTTTTTAAATGCAACTTCCCCATCAGTGCAAGAGGTATTCAAAGTTATTCCTTGCAATGTGTATTCCTTGCATTTGTCATCAATGAATTTTATCAGCTCTCATGCTACCCATTCACTTAGCTTTGTTAAATCCCTCTGTCTTCTCTACTCTTGACTAACCTAACACACTGATACTGCAGACACTCAATGGGATGACACACAGATTTAAAATATCTTATGTGTATTAATAAATAATAAATTAATGGACATATCCCATCTCCTAGAACTGGAAGGGACCTTGAAAGGTCATTGAGTCCAGCCCCCTGCCTTCACTAGCAGGACCAAGTACTGATTTTGCCCCAGATCCCTATGTGGCTCCCTCAAGGATTGAACTCACAACCCTGGGTTTAGCAGGCCAATGCTCAAACCACTGAGCTATCCCTCCCTCCAAATATTGTGTTGTGGCCCGTACAGGGATCAAACCCACGACCTTGGCATTATCAGCACCACACCCTAACCAACTGAGCTGACCGGCCACTTCACAGGTACAAGGCCTAAATAATTTTGTTCATCTGAAAATTCTGCCTCATATTGTTCACCGCATTTTCCAGATCATTAATAAATATTTTAAGCAACACTGATCCGAAGAATCTGAAAGGGGCATTATATAGGCAGTTTGAAATTTGCTTGTGTATAATTGTAGTAGGATTTTTACTAGTACTTGGGAAAAAAACCTTAAGTCCTTGGTTCTTATCATAACTGCTAATATATAACCAAATTTGAAAATATATATAACTTCTTCTGGTTTTAGTGGGATAACATTATCCTTGCTTTAAGGACATATCCAATCAAGAATGAGCAGGGATTTACTTAAATAATTGTCAGAAATGTGGGTATCTTCCAAATAAGGGCTAATCCATAAACCTTTTAAATTTGTATTAGCTTTTCATTACTTTATGGTTTCTGGGCCTGAAAGCTTTGTGTGAGGTGCACAATAAATTCCCATTTTCTATTTGCAGAGTTTTACATTTCAGACCTTTTCCTTAAACGATGGACTTTAATGGAGTTACTCTTAATTTCTGTCAGCATGAAGGAACACAGTTTGTGTACTCATTTAACTACAGAAACAGAGATAGTTAAATCATTGCAAGCCCCCTAGTGTGGACACAGTTATACTAATTTAAAAGGAGTAGTGGTTTAGCTTATGATAGAACTAAATTATACTAATATAGTAGAGGGACACAGTAAAGCAGTCCTATCCCCAAACTGACAGCCTCTGTGCTGTTGAGGAGGATGAAAGTCTCAGGGAAGGAGAACATCAAGTTGGAGCAGAGGGAAATGATCCCATAGTTGGGATCCTCCATCCAAATGATGTCATGGTATCCTCTTGCACTGGGGGCTAACTATCCAGGTGAGGGGATCGCAGTTATTAGGAAAAGACAGGTAATAGTAAGGAGGGATTCAATTATTAGAAATATAGATAGTTGGGTTTGTGATGACTGAGACAACCACAGGGTGAATTGCCTGCTGGGTGCAAAGGTTTTGGATCTCTCAAGACATCTAGATAGATTTATGTGCAGTGCTGGGGAGGAGCTGGTGGTTGTGGTACATGTAGGTTCCAATGATGTAGGGAAAGGGAGGAAAGCGGTCCTGGAGGTCAAATTTAGGCTGCTAGGTAAGAGATTAAAGACCAGGACCTCAATTGTAGCATTCTCTGATATGCATCCAGTTCCAAACATGGGGCCAGTTAGACAGGCAGGACTGCAGGGTCTCAATGCTTTGAGATGATGGTGTTTGGAAGAGGGATTTAGATTTATTAGGATCTGGGGGACCTTTTAGGAAAGGAGGAGCCTATACAGGAAGGATGGGCTCCACCTAAACCAGAATGGAACCACAATGCTGGCATGTAAAATTAAAAAGATCATAGAGGAGGTTTTAAACTAAGGGCTGGGGAAAAGCTGGTAGGTGTGGAGGAGCACCCATGTGGACAGAGACATCCCTTAGGGGAGGATTTATTAAAGGGGATACTCTATATCCTAGTAAAGAGGAAAGGATAGAAGTTGATAAAGTACAGGTAGGAACTGAAAAGAAACAGTCAAACCAAAAAAAGTCCCATTCAATTACTTCACATAAAGGCAGACAACTAAATATTGACAAATTTTATAAGTGCTTGTATACAATTGCTACAAGTCTAAATACTAAGATGGTGTTAAATGAGGATATTGATTCAAAAGGCATCACAGAATCTTGGTGGAATGAGGATAATCAATGGGACATGGTAGTACCAGGGTACAAAATATACAGGAATGACAGACTAGGTCTCTCTGGTTGGGGAATGCACTGTAATTGAAAGAAAGCATAGAGTCAAATATAGTAAAAGTCTTAAATGAACCAAACTATATCATGGAATCTCTAGGGATAGAAATTCCATGCTTGAATAATAAGAGTATATCAGTAGCAATATACTGCTAACCACCTATTGACCAGGATGGCAATAGTAACTGTGAAATGTTCAGGGAGATTAAAGAGGCTACAAAACTAGAAAACTCAATAATAATGGGGGATTTCAACTATCCCCATATTGACTGGGTACATGTCACCTCAGGACAGGATGCAGAGATAAAATTTCTACACACTATTAATGACTGCTTTTTGAAACAGCTAGTCCTGGAACCCACAAGGGGAGAGGCAATTCTTGATTTAGTCCTAAGTGGAGCACAGGATCTGGTCTGAAAGGTGAATACATCTGAACCACTCAGTAATAGCAACCATAATGTAATTCAATTTTACTATCTTGTTGGGGGGAAATACCAAAGAAACCCACCACAGTAGCATTAAACTTCAAAAAGAGGAACGACACAAAAATGAGAAAACTAATTAAATGGTAGTTAAAAGGATCAGTCACAAGTGTGAATGCCTCAAGCTGCATGGAAACTATTTAAAAACATAACAGAAGCTCATACTATATGTATACCCCAAATAAAAAAAAACAGTAAGAGGACCATGACTGAACAGCAAAGTAAAAGACAAAAAGGCATCCTTTAAAAATCGAAAATCAAACCTTATTGAGAAAAATAGAAAGGAACAAACTCTTGCAAGTCAAGTGTAAAAGTATAATTAGGCAGGCAAAAAAGAATTTGAAGACAAACTAGAAAAAGACATAAAAACTAACAGTAATTTTGTTAAATACATCCGAAGTAGGAAGCCTGCCAAAGAATCCGTGGGGCCATTGGATGATCAAGGAGCTAAAGGACCACTCAAGGAAGACAGGGCATTGCAGAGAAGCTAAATGAATTCTTTGCATCAATCTTCACTGGAGAGTATGTGAGGGAGATTCCAACACCTGAGCCATTCTTGTTTGGTGACAAAAGGTACTGTCCAAGATTGAGGTGTTGATACAGGAGGTATTGGGACAAATTGATAAATTAAACAGTAATCAGTCAGCAGGACCAGATGGTATTTACCCAAGAGTTCTGAACAAACTCAGATATGAAATTGTCAAATTATCAACTGTGGTATGTAACCTATCACTTAAATCAGCCCCTATACCAGATGGCTCGAGGATAGCTAATGTAACATCAATTTTTTTAAAAGGCTCAGGAGTCAATCTTGGCAATTACAAGCCAGTAAGCCTAACTTCAGTACCAGGCAAATTGGCTGAAATCTATTAGAATTCTTCAAGGGTGTCAACAAGCCTGTGGACAAGTGTGATCCAGCCAAAGGCTTATAAGCAAAGTAAGCAGTCATGGGATAAGAGGGAAGTAGGGCTATCAAGAGATTTAAAAAATTAATCACAAGTAATCGCATGATTAAAAAAATTAATCGCGATTAATCGCACTGTTAAAGAATAATAGAATACCATTTATTTAAATATGTTTGGATGTTATCTACATTTTCAAATATATTGATTTCATTTACCACACAGAATACAAAGTGTACAGTGCTCACTTTATATTATTATTTTTTATTACAAATATTTGCACAGTAAAAAACAAAAGAAATAGTATTTTTCAATTCACCTAATACAAATAATGTAGTGCAATCTCTTTATCATGAAAGCTGAACTTACAAATGTAGAATTATGTACAAAAAATAACTGCACTCAAAAACAAAACAATGTAAAACTTTAGAGCCTACAAGTCCACTCAGTCCTACTTCTTGTTCAGCCAATAGCTCAGACAAAAAAGTCTGCTTATATTTGCAGGAGATAATGCTGCCCGCTTCTTGTTTACAATGTCACCTGAAAGTGACAACAGGTGTTTCCATGGCACTGTTGTAGCCGGCGTCACAAGATATTTACATGCCAGATGTGCTAAAGATTCATATGTCCATTCATGATTCAACCACCATTCTAGAGGACACGCGTCCATGCTGATGA
Source organism: Terrapene triunguis (assembly GCF_002925995.2). Lineage (NCBI taxonomy): Eukaryota > Metazoa > Chordata > Testudines > Emydidae > Terrapene > Terrapene triunguis. The sequence continues at coordinate 52,054,368 of NW_020664419.1, read as the reverse complement.
CAGATTCTGCTTGATAACAATCCAAAGCAGTGCAGATCTACGCATATTCATTTTCATCATCTAAGTCGGATGCTACCAGCAGAAGGTTGATTTTCTTTTTTGGTGATTCAGGTCCTGTAGTTTCCGCATTGGAGTGTTGCTCTTTTAAGACTTCTGAAAGCATGCTCCACACCCCGTTCCTCTCAGATTTTGGAAGGCACTTCAGATTCTTAAACCTTGGGTCGAGTGCTGTAGCTATCTTTAGAAATCTTTGCGTTCTGTCAAATCTCAAGTGAAAGTATTCTTAAAATGAACAACACGTGCTGGGTCATCATCCGAGATTGCTATAACATGAAACATATAGTAGAATGCAAGTAAAACAGGGCAGGGGACATACAATTATCCCCCCAAGGAGTTCAGTTACAAATTTAATTAACGAGTGTCATCAGCATGGAAGCATGTCCTCTGGAATGGTGCATTTAGTGCATCTAGCACATAAATATCTTGTGATGCCAGCTACAACAGTGCCATGAGAATGCCTGTTCTCACTTTCAGGTGACATTGTAAATAAGAAGCGGGCAGTATTATGTCCTGTAAATGTAAATAAACGTGTTTGTCTTAGCGATTGGCTAAACAAGAAATAGGACTGAATGAACTTGTAGATTCTAAAGTTGTACATTGTTTTGTTTTTTTAAGGGCAGATATGTAACAAAAAAACCCTACATCTGTAAGTTGCACTTTCATGATAAAGAGATTGCACTTCAGTACTTGTATGAGGTGAATTGAAAAATTCTATTTCTTGGTTTATCATTTTTACAGTGAAAGTATTTGTAATAAAAAAATAATATAAGGTGAGCACTGTACACTTTGTATTCTGTGTTGTAATTGAGATCAATATATTTGAAAATGTAGAAAAACATCCAAAAATATTTAATAAATTTCAATTGATATTCTATAGTTTAACAGTGTAATTAAAAGTGCAATTAATCGCGATTAATTCTTTTTAGTTAATCATGTGAGTTAACTGTGATTAATCGACAGCCCTATAGGGAAGGTCTTGTCATGGATCAGTAACTGGTTAAAAAGTAGAAAACAAAGTGTAGGAATAAATGGTCAGTTTTCACAATGGAGTGAGGTAAATAGCCGGGTCCCCCAAGGATCTGTACTAGGTCAAGTTCTGTTCAACATAGTCATAAATGATTTGGAAAAATGGGGTAAACAGTAAGGTGGCAAAGTTTGCAGACAATATTAAATTACTCAAATAGTTAAGTCCAAAGCTGACTGTAAAGAGTTACAAAGGGGTCTCACAAAACTGGGTGACTGGGCAAGAAAATGGTAGTTGAAATTCAATGTTGGTAAATGCAAAGTAATGCACGTTGGAAAAAATAATCCCAACTATACATACAGAATGATGGGGTCTAAATTAGATGTTATCACTCAAGAAAGAGATCTTGAAATCACTGTGGATAGTTCTCTGAAAACATCTGCTCAATGTGCAGTGGCAGTCAAAAAAGCAAACAATCTTAGGAGCTAATAGGAAAGGGATAGATAATACGACAGAAAATATCATAATGCCACTATATAAATCTATGGTATGTTTGAATATTGTTTTCAGTTGTGGTCACCCCATCGCAAAAAAGATATACTGGAATTGGAAAGGTACAAAGAAAGGCAACAAAAATGATTAGGAGTATGAAACAGCTTCCATATAAGGAGAGATTAAAAGACTACGATTCTTCAGTTTAGAAAAGAGACAATTAAGGAGGGATATGATAGAAGTCTATGAAATCATGAACAGTGTGGAGAGAATGGATAGGGAAGTGTTATTTATCTTGTACATGACACAAAAACCAGGTTTCATCCAATGAAATTAATAGTGAGCAGGTTTAAAACAAAAATAAGGAAGTACTCCTTCACACAAGTCATAGTCAATATGTGGAACGTGTTGCCAGAGGATGTTGTAAAGGCCATAAGTATAACAGAATTAGATAAATTCATGGAGAATAGGTCCATCAATGGCTATTAGCCAAGGCAGTCAGAAATGTAACCACATTTTCTGGTTGTCCATAAACTTCTGACTGCCAGAAGCTGGGACTGGATGACAGGGGTGGACCACTTGATAATTGCCCTGTTCTGTTCATTCCCTCTGAGGCATGTGGCACAGGCCACTGTCAGAAGATAGGACACTGGGCTAGATGGACAACTGAGCTGACCCAGTATGGCCATTCTTATTTTCTTCCATGCCTTGATAACATTATATTAGATCAATACAAGGAGTATTGCTACAAATTAACTCAGTTTTTATCTAAATATATATAACGTGACTAGCGCCTGAGAGTGGTATATTTCTCCAGCTGAGCCTTATAAAACAACAGCTTAGGTTGAAAGAGGGATCCTAAAACAAGCGAAATAACAAACAGTGAAATTCCTAGTAAAAAAGGGGGAAAGCTTGAAGTGATTTGCATTTTATACAGGGTTTACAGTTTTGTTCAATGGTTCTCAGCACCCCCACTATAAAAATCGTTCCAACACCCCTATCTTCTAATCATCACGGAGGCCTATCAAAACCAAATGAGCCATTGGGGGACATGACAATACAAAGAGTTTGTTAATGGCCCCTGTACACCCATGAAGAGGCTATGTGCAAAAGGGCTCATCCCTTCAGCTTCGAAATCAAAACAGCTGACAAGAAAATTTTTCATCTCTGTTTCGCTGTTTGGATTCCCACAGGGCTGGAGTTAAGAAACAGAAGCAGAGATCCCCAGAGTCAAGCTGGGATAGCCCTAAAAGACATTCAGAGTTGACAGATTAAAACCATAGACTGTAGCTCATTTGTGTATAGATATTTGCCTGCTTTAACCTTGTAATAACTCTCATTTATTTTTCCTAGTTAATAAATCTTTAGTTAGTTTACTACAGGATTGATTACAAGTGTTGTCTTTGGTGTGAAATCTAGGGTACAAACTGAGCTAGGGCAAGTGACTGGTCTCTTGGGACTGGGAGGAACCTGAATATTTTGTGATCTTTGGCATCTAGCAACCAACTATCACTAAGTCCAGCTTGCCTGGATGGCAAGATACCTGGAATGCCCAGAGGGACGGTCTGTGACTCCATAATAAGAATGTTATACTGCTTTAGGTGTTCACACTTGTTACTGGGTTGGTGAAATCTATAATTATAGAATATACAACCAGTTTGGGGTCTCTGCCTTGCTTCTTGACAGTCTGCCCTGAGCTTGGCACTCATAGTCGGGAACCACTTCCAGACAGTGTGACTACAGGGTTTTAAAGTAAGAAATGTGTGAGGAGAAGAAAGATCTGGGAAGATCCCTCCTATTTAAGAGGAGGAAGGTGACTAGGAAGGTGTCAACTTTCTTGTAGACGGATTATGACAAAACTCACCAGTATTAACTGAATTTTAACAGATCATACATATTGTGTTGCTTATTGAAGCTAATAGAAAAATCCCAAATGTCTTCTATGGGGATTTTAAAAAAAAAACATTTAATTTGAAGTTTCCTGTGAAAATGTTGAAATAAAAAAAAATTCTTTTAGATTTTGATAAAAATATTCCATTTTTGAAAACCCTCCAAAATATATCTGAAAAATCAGTTTTTGTTGAGAAGTTGGAAAACTTCAACCAAAATGGAAAAGCCATTTTTTCATCAAAAAATGTTTCAACAAAAATGTAGACCTGCTCTGTTGCTTATTATAATAATCACTGATTTTGGCTATCATTAAATAAATATTTCTCATCCATCACCCTAATTTAGGATTAAAAAATCTAGAAATATTGTTTAAGGTCAAAAGGTCACAAGGAAAAGCAGACAGATGTGTACAGTCTTTTTAAAGAGACCAGCATAATTAGTCAAAATTAATGAAAAATCTGCTGATAAAAGACTACATAAGAAGTGCCTCCCTGGCTCCTCATGAGATGTGCTACACAGGGATACTTTTTAAAAAATGCAATGACTACATGAAAGCTGCCAAAGCAAAGGGAGGAGAAGGGAGAATATTTATGGGGCAGGAAAAAAATATCTAGAAAATCCCACCACATGAGAAGATTTTTTAAAATTATCATTATTACCATTTTAAGACTGTAAATGTTGGAAGGTAAAACCTATACACTGGGCTTGGTCCTGTCCCTGCTAAAGTCAATGGGAATTTTGCTCTTAACTTCTGTGAGAACAGAATTAGGCTCACCAACTGGATTGGTTCTCACAATAGAATTGGGTGCCATCAATGTTTAATATGATTGAAGACAATAATAAAATTCTAATAAACCAAACAGAAGGTGAACGTTTTAAAGATTTTTTTGTCTTACAAAGAAACCTAAAACCTTTCAGATTTAACCAGCTATATTAAAGATGAGTATTAGATAAACTGTAATATTGAATATTTGAAAGGAAGGAGTTACTTCACGGAGGAGGAAATGAAATAAAAGCTCTGAAGGGTCATGGGATTTGGAAATAGTTATTTAATTTTACTTCAGCAACTATATGAAACTAAAATGTATTTCTTCTTTAAATCCCTGTAGGATGTATTATTTGTTTTGCTAAGCAGTGAGTATCACCGGAAGCTTTCTCTCCAGTGTCAAAATGTCAGGAAATTAATGTAATATATTCAAAGGGCTATTCTGGGTATAGGCAGAGTTTTAAAATTGGTTCAACTGAAGTTAACGCTGCTTCAGCTATTTTGTGGCCAGAATAAAAATGCAGATCTACTTCTAAATAAAATACAGTAAGCTAGTATTCTGTACAAAATGTCTTGTAGCAAAAGATTTGATAAAGACCCCAGAAAAATGGTGCTGAGTTGTCTCTGTTTGAGTTTATCTGTCTATCTCTAATATAGAAAGCCACCTTTATTACTTTATCTTGCTCAATATTTCATTTTGTGCTTTGTTAAAATGAAGTATTTTTATATTAAAAGTTGGATATATATTGAACTAGTCTCTCCTTACAGCACTTTTTTTCTCTGAACTTTCTTTGCAAGCCAATGAAGATCCCCAGAATCCACCTGAAACGTATAGTCTTAATCATACTTTAAATATGTATAAGAACTAGGCCCAGTGAAGAGCTATTTCCTAACAATGATATGAACTGGGTTAAAAACTTGTAAAAGGCTGTAGCTGGCAATGCTCAAGCCCTGAGCCTGGTTCACCACTAGCTGCTGACCTGCAAGAGGGAAAGATGAAGCATATACAAGAGCTACTCCACAATAGGCTTGTGCTAGCCATCAGTGGCATAAAGCATTAGTTTTGAGACTTAAGCTAGAGCCAGTTGAAGTGAATGGAAAGCTCCCATGTTTAAGATACATCCAAGCACTCTACACCACCGGGATGTCCCCCAGTTTTGACCTTTCATAGTTTAGCTCCTCCCACAATTTAGAGTAAAAGGCTTGCTGAAACTGGGTACAGCCTAACCAGTACAGGATATGGACTGAGAGACCCACAGTTTTCTACTGGGGGTTTGGGTTACAGGAAGCAAATTAATTCTCTAAAATGTAAAAACTGCTGTTTACATAATAGATTATAATAAAAATAATTGGACTAATTTAACAATGCTTTAGCTGAGTTTTTTTATGATTTTCTTTTCTGACACTCTCCCTCTTTTTCTCTGATAAACTTGCTTTTAATTAAAATAATGTGAAAATGGAACTGGTGATTTATGGAGGCGGAAATTACTACTGGGCACCTTGGGATACTCTTGGAGATAAAGACTCTCTCTGCTGTTATCAAGAGAGATAGAAACAGAGCTGCTATGGTGTAAGGTATGTGGCTATGATATGGGAAATGTGAGTCCTGTCCTAGAAGATACTAGCTGCTGCCAGTCAAGCACCTTAAAAATCAGAGTTCTAGACATGCAACACTCCAAAAGGGCATTTTACTGTAATGTCTGAATATTGCCTATTCTTGCTGCAGCTGTCATCTGTCAGTCTAGTATTCTCTATCAGTTCAGTCATTTTCATTCATATCCCATTTTCCACCAGGCTGGGTGTAGACCACGTACCATTGCTAGCAATCTGCATCTTCTTTGTGTAGGCATAGAGAAGGAGGGGCTTGGAACACGCTGAATTCACAGACCAAACTATGGATATCTGAAAAGAAGACTTATGGTCTGGGCATTTCCTCCTTCTCTTGTTCCATGGTGATCTAGAGGAGAAGGCTGAGAGCCAGTGCCTGAGAAACTGGGTGCTTCAGCCTGACATGCCTGACTTCAGCAAAGCCAGGAAACAATCTAGGGAACGTGCCTTCAGATTGACCACCTCCTTGATGATTGACAGTGGAGTCAGGACACACACAGTCTGCATTAGTGGCAATTACAACTGGTGAAAAAAAATGTCAGTAGAACAATCTTCCATTGAAAAATGCAGCTTTATTGAAATCAAAACTTTTATAGGAACATAATGATTTTAATGAAATTTTCTATGGAAAAGTCAATATTGCAACATTGTGTTTTGACTTTTTCATTTTGATTCATTTTGTTGTGACTTTTATGCTATATAAAATATTAATATTAACATTATGTATGCAATATATAAGTAAAAATGAAACATTTCAACACTATTGAAACAAAATGTTTTGATGGTTCCAAATTGAAATTTTTCAGAATGTTCGTTTGGCAGGAAATATCAAAATTTTGGCTTTTCATTCATATTTGGAATGACATTTTGTCCAAATGTTGGAATTTCCCACGGGATGGGCATTCCAGTTCTTTACCAGCTGTATGGGCAGTCGTGTCTCATGTATCTGTCTGCCACCAGAGTTGGAATGGGTAAATGTGTTGCTTAATCTACATAGTTAAATGCTGATTTATCATGCAGTCATCCAAAGAGATCACTTGGTTAAACAAAGTAGATATTCTAGCACAGAAGTAATCTCTGCAAATAGCACCACATGGTGGAACATAGTGGTGCCTCATGTGCCAATAGCTGAATATTCACTCTCTATATATGACGATCAACACAAACTTTCTAGAAGATCTCAATTTTTTCACAAGAAACAGGAGGCATGAATCTCATTTATACTAAGGCCATTTTACATCACTTGGACAACATGCAGAGGGTTTAAATTGGGAGCAAATTACATTTACACACATAAAGGAGCCTTTGAGTAAATGAGAATCAGGCCCATCAGGCATCACTGCTTGACATGCATTTATCAAATTCTGACAGTTTCTTCATGTTAACCAGCAATGTAAGTCTGAAATCAAAAGACTTTTATATTCCAAAATACTTCTCTACATACGTAGAAAATCTGACAGAACATGAAGCTCCTTCACAGAAGGTATTTGAAAAGTGAGGCTGGCTCTCACACGAAAATCACACTCATAGTAAATTATTCATATGTGCTAAACCTTGATATTACAGCTCAGACGTCTTCTGTTGTCAACAGCAATGAAAGTGATTTCCAACAGAGACAAGCTTATCATAGCTCCCACCGGGTAATCAGGCTCTCCTTGACAGAGCTGGTAAAGTGGGTGAATGTATGGAACAAGGATCCTGGTTCACATCTCAGTTGTGGTAAGGTACAGAATGTGCACTCAGCCAAACCAGCCAATGGATGGGGTAATCTGCTAACTAGTTAAGTGTATTCTAGAGTCTAACCACCAGCTGGAAAATACAATTAGTCTCCTGAGAGGCACACAAACCAATAAGCAAAAATGAAAAAAAAATCCCAAAATATTGTTTTTCTATTGCCTTGAATAGCTGTTACCCATGTATACATGGGAGAAGGTGCAAACAGAGCAGACATATTTAGGAATTGTCCAGATGGCTTCAGCATGAGAATAAACACAATAAAGAATGAACATGTTAAGAAACAAGAGATTAGAACTGAACAAATGGCAGGGAGTGGGAAATTATGATCATTTGAATTCAGGCCAAATTTCAGTCCAAACGTGTTCAAACCCCTTTTGTGTTGGAGAATTTGCAATTAGCCTGTGATGGCACAAAGGAGATGGAGGACAGGACTGAACAGCCAGCTGAGGTTTCCTCTGACACAGGCAAATCCTGAGTCATATAAAGTTGGTGTCGTTGGTTCCAAACCATCCTTCCAAGCCCTGTGACATGGGTGGGGGATGTGATTCTGAAGCTGTGCTCTTACTTGCGAGGCAACCAAATCCGTTTTCTACTCCCAGGATTTTTTGGGGGGTGGGACTTGGTAGGGGAGAGAAATCTCTCTCTTCTGACTTTAGGGACACTGATTTCTCCTGCCTCTGCGATTACTCACCATTTGGGGGGTCTTGTGGCTCATGTGCGCTTGCCTGGGGTCAGCCAGTTAGTGACAGGCGTGTGAATAGTGGCTTTGTTCTAAATCAGTGGTCTGTGTGTTGCAAACAATACTGCTTCTTTAAAATGTTGCATTTTGGCTTCACAGAGATGACCTTGGGAGCCCAGCCTCCCTCTTTTTTATCGCTGGCTGAACGGCTGATAGCGGCCACGAAGAACTAAAGAGGACTTTCTGCATGAGGTCATGATGCACTCCGTGGCTGTAAAACATGAATTGAAGGAGTGGTGGGACAGCGAGAAAAGTGACCGAAAGGAGAACGCGGCATGTCAGAACGAAGCCACAGAGCAGCTCTTAAACGTTATGAAGCGCCAAGCAGACACGCTCCAGGCACTACTAGCACTGCAAACCGATCAGCTCCGCACCCACCCTCCCCTGCAGCCACTGTCGCAAAACTCTTTCCCATGCACCCCCGGACACTGCCAACACACTCTTATTAACCTCTTGGCTCTAGTCTGTACCCACTGCATTCCACTCCTACAGTCCAACCCCGTGGACTCCCAGTACCCACTGCACTCAATACCTGTCCCTCTGCAGTTTAGCCCTGCTGAAGTACAGTACCTGCTGCACTGTACTCCAAAGGACAAGGTTGCATATGATACCTGGACATACACAAATCTTTAACCGTCCCAGGACCCCACCACCTCCTGGGACCCTCCCTTACCTATCCCCCACAGTGCTGATGTGTTTTTTTGTTTGTCTCTCTCCTCTGGTTGTTGTTTTTTAGTAAAAGAATTGTTTTGGTTTGAAAGCAATCTTTATTCCATTAATTGAAAGCAAACCGAGCCCTACAAAGCAACAGGCAATTTTCTAACACCTTCATAGTGCATCATCTGCACCAATCACAATGACCTCCTAGCATTACAATCACTGCACTCCTGAGCAAAGCAACAAATTTTAGTGGCTTTCAGCTTCAAATTGCTGCCTCAAGGCATCCCTGATCCTTATGGCCCCATGCTGCACCACTCTAATAGCCCTAGTCTCTGGCTGTTCAAATTCAGCTTCCAGGCGCTGAGCCTCAGTGGTCCAGCCCTGAGTGAAGCTTTCACCCTTCCCTTCACAAATATTATGGAGTGTACAGCACACGGCTATAAGCATAGGAATATTGTCATCGGCCAGGTCCAACCTCCCACATAGGCAGCGTCAGCAGGCCTTTAAACGGCCAAAAGCACACTCAACAACCATTCTGCACTTGCTCAGCCTGTTGTTGAACCGCTTCTTGCTGCTGTCAAGGTGCCCTGTGTATGGTTTCATAAGCCATGGCATTAAGAGGTAGGTGGGGTCTCCCAGGATCACAATGGGCATTTCGACTTCCCCTACCATGATCTTCTGGTCCAGGAAGAAAGTCCCTGCTTGCAGCTTCCTTAACAGGCCAGTGTTCCGAAAGATGCGTGCGTCATGCACCTTTCCTGACCAGCCTGCGTTAATGTCCTTGAAACACTCACGCTGATCCACAAGCACCTGGAGAACCATTGAGAAATACCCCTTCCGATTAATGTGCTCGGTGGCTAGGTGATCTGGTGCCAGAATTGAAATATGCGTGCCATCTAGCACCCCTCCACAGTTAGGGAAGCCCATTTGTGCAAAGCCAGCCACAAGGTCATGCATGTTGCTCAGAGTCACGGTCTTTCAGAGCAGGATACAATTAATGGCCCTGCACACTTCCGTCAACACAAATCCTGCGATCGACTTTCCCACTCCAAACTGGTTAGCGACCAATCGATAGCAGTCTGGAGTAGCCAGCTTCCACAGTGCAATCGCCACGTGCTTCTCCAATGACAAGGCAGCTCTCATTCTCGTGTCCTTGTGCCGCAGGGCTGGGGCGAGCTCATCATACAGTCCAATGAATGTGGCTTTCCTCATCTGAAAGTTCTGCAGCCACTGCTCGTCATCCCAGACGTGCATGATGATGTGATCCCACCACTCAGTGCTTGTTTCCCAAGCCCAAAAGCAGCGTTCCACTGTGGTCAGCACCTCTGTGAATGCCACAAGCAATCTCATGTCATAGCTACTATGCATGGTGAGATCAAGGTTGCACTCCTCTTGCCTTTGTAGTTTAAGGAATAACTCCACTGCCACTCACGACATGTTAGTCAAAGCGAGCAACATATTGGTAAACAGTGCGGGATCCATTCCTGCAGACCGAAGAGGCAGAGCGTGCAGTACACAAAGTTGAAAGATGGCACCAAATGCGGACGGAAGCACAAGGTTTGCTAGGATGCAAAGCAACACATCACGGGGCATTAGGACAACACCCAGGATGCCCCGCACTCCTCTCCGCCTTCCCACAACTCTTAGTGGCAGAAGAGGAAGAGATGCTCTCTGGGATAACTGCCCAGAATGCACTGTTCTGAATACCGCTGCAGGTGTCGCAAGTGTGAACACACTATTGCACAGGCAGCTGACAGTGTGAACACACAACAGCGGTTTCCCTTCAGTGCTCTCTGAGCGGCGCTGTAACTCTGCCAGTCTAGACATACCCAGTTATATGCCCTTGGAATTGCTAGAATCTAGAAGAAAAAAGTTTGATTCTGTTCTATGATAGTTCTTTGCAGTTGCTGATAGTCTTTTTCACATTTCTAGTGCTTATTTGGAATGTTTTCCAACCTTGCTTTCCTTCCAAATGACATCTCTTAATCACAACAAACTGTCACACATTGTCAGTCAACAGCACTGGAAACGATAATGACCAGCTTTACATTACAAAAACACATCGAACTTATTTCAGATTGATGGGATGGCAAACAATTTTGCCCCAAACAGACATGAACATATTTGTGCAGCTTGGAAATTCCATTCCAAAAAGGTAGATGTGCTCCTGGCTGCTGGAAGAGTGATTGCAAAACATCTGCTCTGCTAACACAGTAATTATGGGGCAGATATTGATTTGCTGTAAAGGCACTTAATATATCATTCTCTAAACTCTGGGCAATAATGTCTACAATTTGTAATGGTCAGTTCCACACGTTAGCTCTGAATGACAATACCTTTTCTGTGAACTTTGTCTTACAAATGCCGTATGTCTTTCTCAGGTATCCAACATCTACGCTGAATAGCCAACAATCCAGTGGTCAGGGCAATCACCTGGGAGACTGAGGTTCAAGTCATTTCTCTAAATCAGGCAGAGCAGGGACTTGAACTTGGATCTCCTGTACCCTTGGGAAAGGCCGTAACCACTAGGCCATTGGCTATTCTATTGCAAGGCTCTCATTTTTTCCATGAAAATTTTTGAAAGATCTCAGTTTCGATGCAGAACAAAACAAATGCCAAAACAGCATTTTTTTAAAATTAAATGGCATTATTGTTTTCTGGCCAGCCCTAGTTGGTGAGAGGCAATACCCATGTGCATATTGACATGCTAGTGGAATTTCATTCTCCTTACTTTACTGATGATTTCTAGGTGCATGACCAAGACTCACTGTCAAGCTCAGCTGAAGTAACCCCTTACTGGTATACTGCACTTGAGTTGTCATATTGGTCCTTCTTCTTGAGTCCTTGCATTGTCCCTATTCGTTTTATGATGAAGGAGAAGCTTATAAAATTAATATCACAACACCAACTCCAGAATAGCTTTTATAGGAGTTTTTCTTTCTGTGCAATAAATAACTGAAGGACATCTATGAAGAGAAATGAGAAGTGATCTCTAAAGCAGAAGTTTACTTAGGACTGAGCAATCATGGTATTTTCAGTCTAATACTTTGGGTGTACATTAGTGCTCACAAAAGCAAAGAACTAACAGTACTGGCTAGTTCTCAAGTCACAGCTCTGTCAATCAGTGATCCTCACTCCAAACTAGCTAGACTAACCGTGAGCCTCTCCTGAGTAGAAATTAACAAATTCGCCCAGCTGGGTGGTGTTACATGATTTCAGCCATCACAGGCGCCAGATTCCATCTTTCCCTGGGTGTGCTCAACCCCTGCTCAGCCCCAGGCTCTGCCCCCACTCCTCCCCTTCCTGCCCCTTCCTTACCCCCTTCCTGCCTCATTCTGTCCTGCCTCTCCTCTTCCCAGTCCTGCCCCGCCTCTTCCTCGCCTCTTCCCGCCCAGTTCTGCCCCCTCCCATGAGCACTCCCCGTCCCCGCTCTTCACCCTCCCTCCCAGCACTTCCTGCACATCGCCAAACAGCTGATCCATGGCTGGTGGGCGGCACTGGGAGGAGGGGAGGAGTTGATCGGCGCCACGGGCAGGCAGGAGGTGACTGGGGGGAGGTAGGAGAGCTTGTCTGCCGGTGGGTGCTCAGCACCCACAAATGTTTTTCCATGGGTGCTCCAGCCCTGTCGATGCCTATGTCAGCCATCATCCTTTAGGGAGACTATATCATTTTCACTTGTTGTCTATTTCAGGAACAGAATACATAAACTCTATTGCCCTGATTCAATCATGTTAATACCATCATCTTTCATCTGAACCAGCAGCATGTTGTTTTAATTTTGTGATGGACTATATTGAGCATTGGGCACTATATATCCCCAATATTTAGGATATTAAAAGATAGATTGTTTTAGAATCTAGGCGCTGATTCTGCTCCGGGTTACATTGGTGTAAAAAAGGAGTAACTCGACTGAGTTACAATACTACAGTCAGAGCCGTCCCTTGGTTAGGGCGAATCGGGGTGACTGCTCCAGCCCCGCGCTTTGGGAGGCCCTGTGGGCCAGTGTGATTGGCCGGCGCCATCGGTCCTGAAAGAGACAAATCTGTCACTTCTGCCCCGGGCCCCGCACCTCACTAGGGACGGCCCCAACTACAGTAATGGTGTAACAGATCAGATTCAAGCTCTTTCTTGTTCTGAACATTCAAAACATTGCTAAATGAACCATAGCAACCCCCAACACTCACAAGAAATTGACCACATGAAATATACCTACCTAGTTGATTCTAATGGAAGTTCAAGGGACCAGAAAAAGATTAACATATCAATGTTCCTAACAATGTGCTGTAGGACAAAAATCCTTGTCTATTTAACTCTGTGCTTGTGAACAAGAAGCTCCAATTGCATGTCACGATATCCCTGGAGTTCACGTTACTGTCAACTTTTCTTCTTAAATGCTAATAATGAACAGGAAATACATTTACCATACTCTCTTTTCCATCTGATTTTTGCAACCTATTTATAACTTGTAAATACACAAGTAATGACAGCTTTCAAAGCTGCACAATGAATGGTAAGTCTCTAATTACATTTCTGCAGTAAAATCGGAGTGTTACAACAAGGCTTTCTTCATCGGGAGGAAAAACTAGATGCTTGATCATTTGCCTGTAACGTGATTCAATACTACAACAGAGATTTCAAGCTGCTTGCCTTTTTAAGGGTGTACTTAAAGAAAAATAATGAAAGTTTCTGTTTTGTTAGTTCGAAGGAAATAAAAATTGAGCTTCACACAGAGATAGATGATTTAGGAGTGTTTTAATTTGAAATAGTCCTTAAAAAAACACTTTCTGGAATGCAAAAACTGAGTAGTTACTGTAGATGTTCCCTGTTAAAGCGAAAATGAAGTAACTCTATAAGTACCATGTAACTAAGTACAGTGGGTGGCATGAAAAATTCAACATTTGCCATTCCACGGTGAATGTGGCTCCAAGGTAGCCCCTATTATCAGTGTAGGAAGCTATCACAATTACTGGGAGGACCTGGGGTGGTAAATGAGGCCCATTGTAGGAAATAACAGGTAAGTCCGTGTCATAATTGTACCTTACTGTAGATTACTGAGCAATTTATACCAATAGAATGACAAAAGTAACTGCTGTATGACAATCATCTTTTCAATGCCAGTGCTGCAATGCTTAGCACTTAAGCAACACTTTATATTTTCAAAGTGCTTTCCACACGTTAACTAACTAATCACCACAACACTCCTGTGGAAGGGTGAGACTTAATATCCCTGCTTTACAGGTGGGGGAATCAGAGTCAGTGGTGAAGGTCTGTATGTTCAGAAGTGGCCTCTAATTTTGGGTGCTCAACTTGAGACACCCGGAGCCTGACGTTCACAAGTGCTGGGAATCCTGACTCCAGCTGGTGTTGTGAATGCTCAGCACTTCTGAAAATCAGGTCCTAGGTGTCTAATGGTGAGTACGCAAACATCAAGTCACCCAAAATTAAGTGATTACTTTTGAAAATTTGAGCCTTAGAGACTTGTCAAAGGCCCCACAAAGAGTCAGTCACTGAGTCAGGTTTTCCTGACTCCTACCACAGCAACCTATTCACTAGACTGGTCCTTCGAAAGAGATATTTTTCTAAAGTATAGCATAGACTGTTTATGAATACCAGTTATAGCTTCTGGAAGTTGTGCTTCAGGGATTCAAACTCCTGTGTCCTCAGGCTTTGTAAACTTGTATCAGAAACTCTGTTCAAAATCCATTGCCAACAACCTTGAAAATATTTGTTGTTTAATTTCTGAGGGGGAAATTTGTATTGCCACATGCAAGAAGACTCATATTACTGGGAATTGTTAGTCTTATAAATATTATTTAAGTGAATGGAGGAAATGCTGTTTTGCTGCTTGTGGTGCAACTCTTTTTGGAAGCTGAGACTGTTGTCCATAAGGTGGGTTTACTGTCTGAGGGTGAGATTCTGCTCTGCATCTTTTAGAGGCACAGCACAGAACTCACAGCCCAGAGCAAGGTGGTGGCTAAAGCGGCTTTAAGCCCCTTTTTGCTTTCTCAATCCTGGGATGCTCCAAGGACAGCAGCGACTCCCTGGTGTAATTTAGACAGCTCTGAGGGCAATTCAGCAGCCAAATCAGACGCACAGTGCCTCTCCCCACTCCATCCTCCTTCTTCTCCCCAGTCCCCACTGTCCTCTGCCCCATCCCCTCCCAACCCCATCCCCCTTCTCCTTTTCTTCCACCTTCCCTATCCCATCCTTCTTCCCCACTGCCTCTTCCCCCCCCCCCCCCCCCCCCCCCCCCCCC
>NW_020664419.1:51929797-52039096 GCF_002925995.2 Terrapene triunguis | reverse complement strand
CCCCCCCCCCCCACCTCCCTTCCTCCCTTCTCCAGGTCCCCCAGGCCAAGCAAAGCAGCTTGGTGCTCAAAGGCGTGGCAGTGGCATGTGACCCCATGTGCACCCCCCACACCTTGCCCCTGTTTAGAGGGGCAAGCCCCCCCAAACTACATCCAGCCCCTCCCCATCTCCTGACACTGCAACCTCCCTTCCCCCCCCCCGAATTTGTTTCCTTCAACATTCGGGTTGCCAATTTTCTACTCTCACAAAAACGAACACCCTTGCCCCACCTCTGCCTTGCCCCTCCTCTGAGGCCCCACCCCTGCCCTGCCCCTTTTCCAATGCCCCCCTCACTCCATCCCCCCTCCCTCTCTCACTCGCTCTCCCAACCCTCACTCACTCGCTGGGCTGGCTCGGAGGGGGGAGGCAGGATGGGCTGAGGGCTTCGGCTGGAGGTGCGGGCTCCGGGGTGGGGGCAGAAATGAGGAGTTCAGGGTGCATGATGAGGTCCAGGTTGACGCAGTGGGTTAGGATGCAAGAGGGGGTGAGGGCTCTGGCTGGGGGTGCTGGCTCTGGGGTGGGGCCAGGGATGAGGGTAGGAGGAGGATCAGGGCTTGGGCAGGGGATTGGGGTGCAGGGGGGGTGTTGGCTTCGTCTGGGGGTGCGGGCTCTGTGGTGGGGCTCAGGATGATGGGTTTGGGTACAGCACGGTGCTCTGGGCTGGTACTGAAGGGTTCAGAGGATGGGAGGGGGCTCTGGGTTGGGGCAGGGGGTTGGGGCACAGGAGAGGGTTAGGGGTGCAGGCTCCGGGCGGCGCTTACCTCAAGTAGCTCCTGGAAGCAGCGGCATGTCTCCCTTCTGGTTCCTATGCAAAGGCATGGCCAGGGGGTTCTGCGCACTGCCACATCTGCAGGCACCACCCCTGCAGCTCCTATTGGCCACGGTTCCTGGCCAATGGGAGCTAAGGAGCCGGCACTTGGGGCGGGGCAGTGCGCAGAGCCCCCTGGCTGCCCCTATGTGTAGGAGCCAGAGGGGGGACATGCTGCTGCTTCTGGGAGCTGCGCGGAGCCACAGCAGGCAGGGAGCTTGCCTTAGCACTGCTGCGCCACTGTACGGACTTTTAACAGCCCAGTCAGTGGTGCTGACCAGAGCTGCCAGGGTCCCTTTTCAACTGGGTGTTCCGGTCGAAAACCAGACACCTGGCAACCCTATTCTGCATGAAACAGGATTTATCTGCCACCTGCGGAGCTAGGGCTGGGAGCTGCAACCACACATGGAGCCTGCCAGCCCCAGCTGAGCAGGGGCTGGAGCTGATGATGCAGCACTCCCTGATCTCACCCACCCCGAGACAGGTTTCTTTTGTTAAAAAGTGAGAGGGAGACCCAAGCTCCCTGGGCAACGCTGGCCCAGCTCCGGCTTCTGGCCTGGCTGGGGGCAGGGTCCCGGGGCGGGGGGAGAGAAGGAGCAGGAGGTGAGGCCACATTTCTGGCACTCTCGGGGGGCCTCAAATTGGCCGGGGTTCCTGGGCACAGGCCCCCATGCATTAATCCACGACTGACTGTAACTCATATGTGTATATATGTTGCCTTCTTTAACCTGTAAATGTCTGTTCTCATTTCTTTTTCCCACTTAATAAATCCTTAGTTAGTTTACTATAGGATTAGCTACAAGCATTGTCTTTGGTCTGAGATCTAAGGTACAATTTGACCTGGGATAAGTGACTGGTCTCTTGGGTACAGGAGTAACTTGAATATTTTGTGATCTTTGGTGTACGTGACCATTTATCACTTAGCCAGCTTGCCTGGGTGTCAAGATAGACTGGAATGCCCCAAGGCATTCCATGTGACTCCATGGAAAGACTGTTATAGTGCCTTATGAATTCACATTTGTTACTGGTTTGGTGAAATCTAACTCTAGAACATACCACCAGTGTGGGGTCTCTGCCCTGCTTTTTGACAGTCTGCCCTGATGCTAGCACTTACTGTCGTGAGCCACTCCAGACAGCGTGGCAAACAGATCTTGGTCTTCATGGATGAAGCTGTTCAACCAGCTCAAGAGTGCTCCTGAACACTATGAACAGTTTCACAGTGCTCCTGGTCTGTAACAAACCACCAGCTACTGCTTCATAGAAGATCTTAATCATCCTAAACCATGGTATCCCTTAGCTCACGGCCATATAAACCAAGTTATGATGGTCTAGGTATACTTAAACCTCTTTCATGTTGGGAGATGGACCAGATGATCTCTTCAGGTCCCTTCCAGCCCTATATTTATATGATTCCATGTAAAGTCCTACAATTTTGTCTTAATTAACAGAACCCTAAAAACATAATCCCAGAGATCCCCTCCAAATGCTCACTAGGTACAAATATTTGACTTTTTGCAGCCTGTAATTTTAAAGCTAAAGAGGCCAGAAAAATCACAAGACACTGAACCTGAATTTTTGGTGCCAACTATTAACTGAATAGAACTCAAAAACTAATTAACCAACTTTCTTGAAACTCCTCCAAAAATTCAAGCTTTCCTCAGAGCTTTACCCTCCAGCTCCAGAGGCATAATGGTACCAAATTCTTTGGTCAGTACTTGGTTATTGGGAAGCTGCTAGAATGCTGGCATGCTACTTATTTATTATCTGACTAATCTGCACTTCTTGTTTTCATTTTATTTATTTTCCCCTTATATCTATCTACTGTTTCCATCACTACTTTTACTTTACAATCTAGAGAGGTAACCTCTCAACATGACAGCTTAATAAACACAATTAGCCTACTCAAAATTGCTTAGTATCTTCTCTTTAGAAGCTTTATTTATTGTAGTAGGCTGAACAGTTTATAGTTTTCATTGTTACACTGAATTTTTGATTCCTATTACCTGTCTGTGTCTGTGTACACTTTTCCCCTCAAAATTTAATTTAAATATTGCATTGATTATTTTAGGTAATTCTTGAATATCTAATTGACAGTCCTATGCAAAAGAAAATAATAAATATGGATAAGTTGCTGTTCTTTGATTACTAATTACAACTTTTGGTTTCATCATACTGTTGTGATGTGACTGTATAACTACTGTCCATTAAGTTTTAACATATGATGCATAGAAATATTACCATAAGTTCCACAAGTGACTTCAGAAATATCCTATCCAAATGCAGTGCACCAAACTGAATGCAGTATTATAGGTGAAGATTCATGAGATCCTTTTATAAAGTAGCTATTATCTTCCTCTTCTATGATGTGATACTGCTGTGCACAAAGCCCAAAACTGCATTGGCCTTCTTTGTAGTCATCTCACATTGCAAACGTATGGCTGACTTGCTGTCCTCTGTCAACCCAAAGCCTCTTTCACTACTATTGCTTGTCATTTTTGAACTGAATATCTTGGTTTTAGATCAGTTCCTTCCCCATCTCCACCCCCCCCCCCATGTATTAGCTTTCACTTTTCCATGTCAAATCCCATGGTTGTCTTCTGCCATTGTTTCTAATCTCATTAGTTTTTTTATGAATTTCATGAGCGCTCAATTGGGCAATCTTCCCTCACCATGAAAAGTACTTACTCATATGGCTAGTCCCATTGAAATTCAAAGAAGCAGGGGGAAGTTGGTGTGATAATGTAGACTAGAGCTTTGACAAAAAGTATAGGCATATTGTAGCAAGAGGTACTTCTGTACTGGAAATGTTAAAAGCAGTAGACAAAAAAAATGAGGAAGAGATTTTAATATGCTTAATTAAAATCTCTAGTACCCTATCACAGCAGACAGATATCACTTACAAAACCTTGACTTAATCCACTTCTTATAGTTATTTATTGTTTGCATTGTGTTAGCACCTACAAACCCCAGGCAAGGACCAGGACCTTATTGTGCTAGGTACTATGTTAGTCCATGTTCTTTATATAAAAAAACAATAGTAGAAATTTAATTTGTAGGAATTTGTTTTACACTTGGCAATGGCAACATAGGAAATGTATTTAAATATTAATTACTGGCCATCTCGAAATGCCATAACCTCAGAAATGTAGAGCAGCTGAATACTTTTCTGGAAAAGATAGGAAAAAATAGTTTCCTGAGTGCTTTTGAAAGTGCAGGTATTCCTTCTTGCCCTAAAAGCTTTCTGGAGATTTTTTTCCTATGAAGAATTGATTAGGTGCCAGCTAATCAGCCATGTTAAAAGGCTGTATAATGTCAGAGCGCATATAGATCCAGAAGTGCAGGTAATTTTAGAAGCTAACATTTATAGCACTCTCAATTCAATAGAAAGCTGCTCACGTAGGGCTCAGTACTATGAATTTCTGAGCATCCCAGATCCCTCAACTCCCATTGCTCTCCTTGAGAGCTGACTGCTGAGCACTTCCAAACAACTGCTCCACTTCTTGCAGAATCAATCCCTTAATCACACAAGGCTTGACTCTCCATGTCATTGACTTCAATCCTGATTTTAACCAGTGTGAGAGGAGACCCTCAAACATAATGTCAAGAGTCTCAAATCATTGAAAGGCTGATTTTTTTTTGTCAGACAGAATAGTATAAAATGGGCCATCCCTTTAGTTGTATTTGCTGTGGGCCAGATTCTGATCTGCGTGTCAATAATGTAAGGGTGAAATCCTGACCTCTTGATGTCAATTGGAGTTTCTCCATTGACGTCAACAGAACCATGGTTTCATCCTAATTCTTTTGACAGCAGTGGAATTACTCCAGATTTACACACCGGTCCTTGTGTTCCAAAATACTTTTTGAAAATAAACCCAGTTTTTTTAGGACCTACATGTAGAACCCTTCTTCATATTGGGGAACATTTAATTACACAGGTGGTCCCTGATCCTGAAAGCCTCCCATGGAGGTCAATAGGTATAATCTTGTGAGTCAAAGCTCACCAGTCTCAGTAAGGGTTCCACAAATGAGCCCTTCCAACCAGAAATTGAGCCATCACGGTAATCATGAAAACCAAATAATACCATTAGTCATTGTTATTCAGATTAATACCATCAACTCTCATGTTTCACCTTAGAGTTGGCTACAATTCAGTGGTGAACTAAATGATTCCATTGGGAAAGGCTCCGCTATGTAGTCTCTTCACTTGGAAAACTTTTACTAACTTCAAATTTAGGCCCACAGATTGTAAAGCTATTGGTGCAGTCTGTAAAGCGCCACTTAAATGTAAGGCCCTTACTGTTACACTTTTGAAAAGGCCAGGAGAACACTGAACAAAGTCAGAGTAAATCCTGAACTGTAGTATTGCATGTATAGAAAGCTTCAGAAGAAAGTTGTTCCTAAATGTGACACTATAACTATAAATGCAAAGCACAAGAGTTGTGTTATCTATAAGTACATGTGTTACAGTGCTTTTTCAACACATTTTATGGCTGGTTGACTGTAGATGCCAATACATCTCTAGGATTAAATTTCCAAAAATTTGCTCCCAAATTTCACATGCAAAATATGAAATCACACATGCAAAATAGATAGTGTCATCCTCACAATTTTAGCTCACTAATTAATTGTAGCTCCAATACATCTGTTAGTCTGAAAGGTGCCACAAGACTCTCTGTTGCTTTTTACAGATCCAGACTAACACGGCTACCCCTCTGATATATGGTATTCAGTTGTTCTATACACAATGCTTAACTGCAAATATAAAGTATCTTACACTGATATTATTTGAAAATAACTACATTTTATACAGCAGCTTTAATAATGGAGGGTGAAATTCACCCTCCATGTCTCCCCATGCTAAGCCCAAGCATGCCAGGAATTCTGCTCAGGTTTTGAGGGAGTGGAGAGAGAGAAAGAACTGTCAGTGGTTAGGGCGCTGCTCTGGGAGTCTGTGGACTGAAGTTCAATTCCTTGCTCTACCACAGACTTCCTGTGTGACCTTGGGCAAGTCATTAGTCTCTATTGGCCAACAGTAAAATGAGGCTAGTAATACTTCCCTACCGCACAGTGGTGTTTTGAGGATAAATGTTTTAGGAGATTGTGATGCAGTAAGATACTACGGTAATGGTGGCAAAAGACAGAATAGAATCTACCTTCTGCCCAGCCCCCTTCCAAGGATTTTTAGAATACTAGATCTGTGTAGTGTTGACCCAGTAGCCTTTTCATTGGTACAAACATGATATGTCCTCAAAGTCCCCTTCCATTTGGCTTATTTAGGGATGGTGCAGAGTTCCACTGTCATGGTAGTTCAGAAGCCCTGCTGCATGCTCACTCTGTTCATACTCCCCTCCCACACCACAGAGGGGCGACACGAGGCTTAAGTGGTACAAAGGGCTTTACCGTAATAGCAGAGAATACCATTTCTTCAATTGTCAAAAGGTGCCAGTCTGTTCCCTTTATCTCTTTGTTTCATAAGGCAAGCCACATCCCTATAGTCCCACAGTCTATGTACCCTTATCCTTAGTAATATAAAGTGACTTTCTGTGGATGCAGTTCTATTTACAGAGGCTGGAAATTCACCTGGGCTCAGAGAAGTCTGTGTTTGTCCCTGTAATTTCCTTAGAGTCTAAGACAGGAATAGCAGCAAATGATGTGGAAGGCAAACAAGTGTCAGATCAGCAGCAGAACCCATATTCAAAGCAACACCAGAAGCATCAGGAGGTCTGGAAACACCCTTTGGAAAATCTCTTCTGATAAGTGCAACGTGGTATATATTTATAGGGGCTGACACATGACTTATTTAAATAGCCTCAGTCTTCTCTGCCATCAACTTTATTTAACATCTCAATAGATATCTGGGTTAATCCATGGCAATACATTTGATGAAGCATAAAAAAACTAACATTTTCAACATGGAAATTTAGCAGATTTCCTTCATTAGAAAATGCACAAAAACTTAATTATGTATTTTGCTTGATCTAGTGATTTTTAAAGTGCTTTTCATACTATCCAGTCTTCTGAATTACTTGTTTCAACTGCTGATGAAGTCTATTGACATTTTTGCATTGTCATTTCATTTTAATAATTCACTGAGGGCCCAGATCCTGAAAGGTATTTAGTGGCCTAACTCCCATTGAAATCAAGGGCCAGCTCCTGCTCTCATCAGTATCAATGGCAATACTACCAATAACTAAAATGGCTGCAGGATTAAGTCCTAACCTTGTGGTGTGGTTATTTAACAAACACTCTCATGCTTCTTTCATTGTTTTTAAAAAAAAACAAGCAAATAACCATTCTTAAACTTGATCTTATGAAAAATTTAACTCCTCATTGAGTTTCCCTCCAAAAGTCTCAAGCAGTTGAAAAAAGCACCATACCTGCCTTTGCAGATGTGATACAAACACACAGTGGGCCATAGTTCAAACTTCATGGGGTCACTATTACTCTTAGTTTATGTCACAAGACTCTGAGGCAGGACTGTACTTGTAAACATAAACCTTGAACTAATCTCCAGTCTGTGAGCTGGCTGTTCCTACAGTTTCCTTCTGAGGGATCTCCTGTACCACCTCCTACTCGTCTTTTACCTCAGAGAAGCTTGGAGGCCTGGTCTACACCAAAAACGTAAGTGGACCTAACTACATTGCTCTGGGCTGTGAAAAAATTTATGCCCTATGTGATGTAGTAAGGGAGACCTAACCCTCTTGTAGATGCAGGTAGGTTGTCAAAATAATTCTTCCATTGACCTAGCTACTGCCTCTTGGAGAGGTGGATTATCTACATTGATGGACAATCCTCTTCCATCAATCTAGGAAGTGTCTACACTACACCACTACAATGATGCAGCTTCAGTGACACAGCTGTGCTGCTGCATGTAGATATACCCTTAGACTTTATACAGATGATTTAGAGCTGAGACCCACAGGATTTAGCTGACAGGGTGAATCAGCAGAATTCCTAAAGTTTGAATTAGGTAAATCATCCTCTCTTACATTTCAATCCAGATGAGGAAAAATATCTGCATAGTAGAGCTGGTCAGAATATTTTTGACTAAATATATTTTCATCAGAATACGCTGATCTCTTGAATCTGAAACGTTTCTCAGAGACATGTCAATTTTGACTACATTTTTGATGGGAAGTTTTCTGAGATCCAGGGCTGTCTGGTCACTTCTGATGAGAGAGAGAGAGAGAGAGAGACTAATAGAAAAATCTGGCCTTTTTTATCTGAAAATGGACATTTTGATCCAATTCCATTTTGCAAAAATGTTCAAAAGATTTTGTTTTTCAATCCAATGTGGAATGAAACCTCAAAAGTTGTCACGAAATGGAATTGCCACTTTCTGACTAGTGCTAGCCTATAGTGACCAATATGGCTATTAATGAAAACATCAAGATTTACATAAGATTTCCCTTTGCTGCTGTTTTAATTAAGTTTTCTCCTTTTGCTCCCTACTTTCTTTTTGGATATGTGAAAGCACACTTGTTTGCTCTGGGGTCTTTTCCTAAATTGTGCCAGCATCGCACACTTAATGAAGGTTATCAATCTCTTTCATTATGTATCAGATGGGGTGCCTAAAGGCTTTGTAGTTGGCCATTGCTTTTATTTATTGTTACCCAATTTATTACTCATTACTGGGAGAATTTACTCATAATTTGGAATATTTTGGCTCTTTATTAAATATCAAAACCACAGGTTCCAAAACAAGTGTAAACAGTGTGTTCAGTACTGGCAGTTCAATAAACATCTTGCCACCAATGCTGGCATCAGTCCCTCAAACCACCTCCCAACTTGGACCGTTCATTTTCAGCATGTGTTTTAAAACATGTCAAAAATAGACAGGCAGCTGAAATCTGGCATTTAACTTATATTCTCTTTGCTTCTTTGAGATGCACTTTCAGGCCCCAATTTTAAAAGTGCATTTTATCAGCTAAAGAGATACGCCCAGATTTGTCTCTACATGGATTAGCAGTCAGCAAGGGATCTATTTTCTGATTTTTATGACATCTCTCCTTCACTATTGTCATGCACTTTACCCAGGGCCCTCCCAAACGCCCTGCTGAATGGGAAATGACAGATCGAGTGCAAAATGCTGCTGGCAAATGTTCCACCTGCAGTAAGAAAAAGGAATGAGAAGTCTGCTGAGTGATCTGGGAAGAATTTGTCTTGTTCTGAACAAACATCCTTGGGGGAAACAAAAGTTTAAAAATGGCTTTGCCTATTTCTCTGTCTCATCTCCCAGTATTATAGGATAGTTAAAAAGCTCCTTAGGCTTGATGTGAAGGGCAGCAATTAGTGGAACAGTGGAGCAGGTTGTAAATGAATAGGAGGGCTCTTACTCTGACTGCTGATAGCTGATGTACATGTTGACCAAATATTGCCATGAATGAAACCTCAAGGGTTTGTATGCCCGACCTGCTTTCCTGTGGTGCAAGCTAGATTTTTTATCACTGCATCATAAGCCCCAGCTTTTCTGTCAATCTAGACATGTCTATGTTAAAGCACCTATTACACAAATTCACATCTTGGTGAGGAATGCAGCTGTCAGAACTATAAAGGGAAGGGTAACAGCTCTCCTGTGTACAGTACTATAAAATCCCTCCTGGCCAGAGACTCCAAAATCCTTTTACCTGTAAAGGGTTAAGAAGCTCAGGTAACCTGGCTGACACCTGACCCAAAGGACCAATAAGGGGACAAGATACTTTCAAATCTTGGGGGGGGGGAGGGAGGCTTTTGTTTGTGCTCTTTGTTTTGGGGGTTGTTCGCTCTTGGGACTAAGAGGGACCAGACATCAATCCAGGCTCTCCACATCTTTCTGAACAAGTCTCTCATATTTCAAACTTGTAAGTAAACAGCCAGGCAAGGCGTGTTAGTTTACCTTTGTTTTCTCAACTTGTAAATGTACCTTTTACTAGAGTGTTTATCTCTGTTTGCTGTACTTTGAACCTAAGACTAGAGGTGGGTCCTCTGAGCTCTTGAAGTTTGATTACCCTGTAAAGTTATTTTCCATCCTGATTTTACAGAGATGATTTTTACCTTTTTCTTTAATTAAAAGCCTTCTTTTTAAGAACCTGATTGATTTTTCCTTGTTTTTAGATCCAAGGGGGTTGGATCTTGATCCACCAGGAGTTGGTGGGAGGAAGGAGGGGGGATGGTTAATTTCTCCTTGTTTTAAGATCCAAGGGGTTTGGATCTGTATTCACCAGGGAATTGGTGAAAAGTTTCTCAAGGCTTCCCAGGGAAGGGAATTAGCTTTGGGAGTGGTGGCAGCGGACCAGATCTAAGCTGGTAGTTAAGCTTAGAAGTTTTCATGCAGGCCCCCACATTTGTACCCTAAAGTTCAGAGTGGGGAAGCAGCCTTGACAGCAGCACAAGCTTTCCATTCCAGCTGCTGGGAACCAAGCATTCCCCAGAGCCCTCCAAAATGCCGTTTTCTGTATATTTGAGTTTTTTTATTGAAGCCACACGGTATCAGTACCAAACTCTGTCTTCCTTTCTTGACTTCCTTATACATTGCAGATCCATTGAAATCAGTGCTGTGTTATGTCCTGCTCCATGCTTGCTCCTGTTTCCTCAGGGAGGGGGCACTGTGCAGGGAAGGCACTACATTTCATGTGATGGGGTACCTGCAGTGGCAGGGGGAAGCCAAGAAGCAATGTGTAGTCCAAGCACAGGGGGTTTGGTGCCCCTACTTCTTCCTCTTCTATCCCTCAGATCCCTCCCTTAGAGGAGCCTTAGGCTTTGTCTAAACAAGAAAGTTGTAGTGATTTAATTAAATTGCCCTTGTGTGGACAGCTAAATCGATATCAGACATTTTATGGTAAGTTTATTAAGTCCGTTTCCAGACCAATGGTACAATACTGTCATGTAGACAAGGTCTAAATCAGGAACTCTGAGCTTCTCCTCCCAGATTCTCCTGGGCCATCTGTACCTCTCATACAGGTTTTACCAGAGGAAAGTGTGATGTGGCCCATTATTCCTATGGCTTTGTGGACTCTGTGATTTTACAGGTGCAGAATTTACCAGAGAATTGATTTGTGGCCACAACATACTCAAAGCCTTTGTTTTTAAAAGTTGCATTGCTAGCCCTCCTGGTTTTGCCAAACATACAAACTGATGCAGTGCTGTCTGCCATCAGCCTGGAACAATAGCTCTGAGAAATGAAAACTGCCTCCTTGGTCTCAACGGGGTGTTCCCATCGAAACCAAATTATGATCATTTAAATGTTAACATTGTTATCTATTTAATTGTTGATCATTGTAGCATGATCATCCTGATAACATGTTTATCCCACAATTCCACACTGCCATATGCACTTTCCCAGGTGCCAAAAGTCACATACGCTCTACACAGCTGACAAAATCTCCTGACGAAGTGGGTATTCACCCACGAAAGCTTATGCTCCAATATGTCTGTTAGGCTATAACGTGCCACAGGACTCTTTGTCACTTTTTACAGATCCAGACTAACACGGCTACCCCTCTGATACTTAAAATCTCCTGTGTTTCCCCTGACACCTTCTATGCTGCACTTACCCATTTTCAATACCAAACTTTGCAGCACATTGGAAATGTAGGAATATGACACAGTTAATTTATTATTAAATTGACTAACACACGGAATGCTGTTCTGACAGTATTATTCACTTAATGGAGCATCACAGAATCCAATGTCCCTGGCCATGGTGAACATGGGACCTTGATAATAACCCTTGTAACAATATAATGCTGTATATTACAGTAATGGTTCAGAAATTGCAGTAGTCATACATTAGTTTCCCTTAAATATACAAGAATATTTTTATAAGATATGTAGAAAATTGCTAAAAGGGGAGCTTTCCTTGGCCATGGAGTATAAGAAATACCACAGAAATGAAGGCTAAAAGCTCTGTTAAGACCTTGTTTGTATCCTAAATTGGCACTTGTTATTGTAATGTCACTTAAGTAATTATTGTAACAACCTGGGAACAGTGGTATTTAGCAAGTTAGTTTATAAGATGTTAGTTTTTCCTGATGGTACCACACTGCATTCCTCTTCGTCACATCCTACCAATGGATCTGTAATAGAGGATGTGGGAAATCAGAACCTGGATGCAAAATGTGCACACTCTTTCGGTGTTTATAGTAGGGCTATCAAGCAATTAAAAAATTAATTGTGATTAATCGCACTGTTAATAATAGAATACCATTTATTTAAATATTTTTGGATGTTTTCTACATTTTCCAGTAGATTGATTTCAATTACAACACAGAATACAAAGTGTACAATGATCACTTCATATTTATTTTTATTACAAATATTTGCACTTTAAAAAACAAAAGAACTAGTTTTTTTTCAATTCACCTAATACAAATAATGTAGTGCAATCTCTTTATCATCAAAGTTGAACTTACAAATGTACAATTATGTACAAAAAAACCCCTGCATTCTAAAATAAAACCATGTAAAATTTTAGCGCCTGTAAGTCCACTCAGTCCGACTTCTTGTTCAGCCAATCACTCAGACAAACAAGTTTGGTTACAATTTGCAGGAGATACTGCTGCCCACTTCTTGTTTACAGTGTCACCTGAAAGTGAGAACAGGCATTTGCATGGCATTGTTGTAGCTGGCGTCACAAGATATTTACATGCCAGATGCACTAAAGATTCATATATCCCTTCATGCTTCAACCCCCATTCCAGAGGACAGGCGTCCATTCTGGTGATGCATTCTGCTCAATAACAATCCAAAGCAGTGCGGACCAACACATGTTCATTTTCATCATCTGAGTCAGATGCCACCAGCAGAAGGTTGATTTTCTTTTTTGGTGGTTCGGGTTCTGTAGTTTCCACATCAGAGTGTTGCTCTTTTAAGACTTCTGAAAACATGTTCCACATCTCATCCCTCTCAGATTTTGGAAGATACTTCAGATTCTTAAACCTTGGGTCAAGTGCTGTAGCTATTTTTAGAAATCTCACATTGGTACCTTCTTTGCATTTTGTCAAATCTGCTGTGAAAGTATTCTTAAAACGAACATGTGCTGGGTTATCATCCGAGACTGGTATAACATGAAATATATGGCAAAATGCGGGTAAAACAGAACAGGAGACATACAATTCTCCCCCAAGAAGCTCAGTCACAAATTTAATTAATGCATTATTTTTTAATTGAGCTTCATCAGCATGGAAACATGTTCTCTGGAATGGTGGCTGAAGCATGAAGGGGCATACGAATGTTTAGCATATCTGGCATGAAAATACCTTGCAACGCTGACTACAAAAGTGCCATGCGAATGCCTGTTCTCACTTTCAGGTGACATTGTAAATAAGAAGCAGGTAGCAGTATCTCCCATAAATGTAAACAAACTCGTTTGTCTTAGCGATTGGCTGAACAAGAAGTAGAACTTAATGGACTTGTAGGCTCTAAAGTTTTACATAGTTTTGTTTTTGAGTGAAGTTATATAACAAAAATCATCTACATTTGTAAGTTACACTTTCACGACAAAGAGATTGCACTACAGTATTTGTATGAGGTGAATTGAAAAATACTATTTCTTTTGTTTATCATTTTTAGAGTTCAAATATTTGTAATAAAAAATAATAATATAAAGTAAGCACTGTACGCTTTGTATTCTGTGTTGTTATAGAAATCAACATATTTGAAAATGTAGAAAACCATCCAAAATATTTAATAAATTTCAATTGGTATTCTATTGTTTAACAGTGCAATTAATCATGATTAATTTTTTTGAGTAAATCACGTGAGTTAACTGCGATTAATCAACAGCCCTAGTTTATAGTCAAGCTGATGTAAAACCCAGAACATTAACCTTCCAAACTTTGGGTGAGGTGTTTAAAATCTCATCTGAATTTAGTGGCTTGGACCCATCTCTATGGCATGCAGTAGACTGGCAAAGAAGGTTTAATTAGTTGTTAAAGGAACAGAAGATACTTAGGGGCAAAACATCAAAGAATGTTAATGAAACATTTGTTTTCACAGCAAGAAAAATGAGGAAAGTACCAGAGCAGTAACAATAAAAATGATTGATTAAAACACTCATCTCATACCCAAACCAATGAAAAGAAAAAATCAACATACCTTAAAAATATAATTACACGTTAGCAAGAAATAAATAACACAACAACAAAACCTAAATCATCCCATCGACACATGCACATATCAACTGACGAATACTGATGTTAAGGGGCACTGGAAGATTTGTAATGTTCTAACCAGACTGTCCAAGTGTTCAGGACACACACATACTATTGTGAACAATGGGAGCTGCTGGGTGCTGAGTACTTCACAAAATCTGGCCATTAATCTCTAATTATCAATAATTTCCAAAGAAGAGAAATGCCAGCTTCAATATATTAGGCTATGAAATAGAAAAGTAATTACTACCTTCAAAATATGAATAGGTGATAGTATCTATGCAATCTTAGCTTTTTACAGTGCTACTGATTCTAGGCCACATCCTGAAACCCTACTCCTTTTGTGCCCCTTCAAAGGGGATAGAAAGCTGGTTCAATAGCCACCTAGGGATTCCCCTGGTGTAGGGATATCCGTGGGTAGTGTAAAGGTGGTGTAACTGGCTCTGTGCTACTCACTCCATGTCCCCACCACCTCAATGTAGGCTGCATTTTTTGGGTGTGGGCGTGATGGGGGGGTAGATGGACATGTTTCAGGTTTAGCTAGAGGATAATGTGCTCCAGAGATCTTGAGCTGACAAAATAGCCCTTAGGGAGTCATTGCATAAGTTAGAGCAGCACTCAGGCTATCCTGATTTTCAGTGGGGGCCAAAATGGTTGTAGGATGCCGCTAAGATTGAGGGAGTGCAAAGGTGGCATAACAGCATGGATGTCCCCTGGCCATTCAGGTTCTATGCTGAGTACAACTCGCTGAGACCAGAGATCTGGCCCATTATTTTTAAAGTATATTGTGTAATGAACTTGCATTCCATGGAAGTTGAAGTGGCTTTCTAGACTAGAGGTAATAATTAGTTTTGTTTTGTAGCTGGGAATTGGAGTCTTGCAAATTTCATAACATAGTGGAGAGACTTTAGGAACATAAATTGTTTATGTCACAGTAGAACATCCATATTGCTGAATACAGACATTTAGCATCCACATGCACAAACAAGGCTGGCTTTAAGTACAAGCTACTTAATACTTATCACTTTGTGTTGCCAGACTAATGAGGGGTTGTGTCACCATCTATCCTGCAACCTTGGGTGTCTCACAATGTTTTGCTGCTGTAGCTCCCAACCAGGTCCCCTCACAAAAAGCCAAACAGCATGAAGGTCACACCCCGAGTGTCTGTGTATAGCTGCAGCCAGCCAGCTACACTCCATTCATACTGTATTCCACCAGCACTGGTTACCACTTGCAGGGTGACCCCAACACACTCCCACTCCTGATTTTTCCCAAAAGCATGTGTTACGTACTGTCCCGCCCTCTCCTAGCCAGTTCAGATATTGGAAGTCCATTGTCCTTCTAAGAGGGTCAATACTCAACAGTTTGCTTTTTAACTGGAACTACCCAAACAGTTTAGTTCAACACAACACTGGATTAGTTTTGATTAAAGAATAGAACAAATTTATTTAACTACAAACTGTTGTAAGAGCAGCAGTGATCTGTATGCTCTGTATGACTATGCTATGTATAACCTGTATGCTCAAAAGGTCTGTTACACTCCCCTGCCCCCCTTGTCTCCTCTCCCTCTTTGAATACCTGTGAAGTGGCTTTCCCCCACCTCTCCCTCCTGGAATGCTTGTGGGATGAATGGGCTGGTCAGAGCCATGTGCTCAGCAGTGCACTCACAAGCTTGTACCTCCCGTGAAGGCCCTTCACCTGGACCGCCTGGCCAGTGGTTCGCCGCGTTGCATTCCATCGTGCCTCGGGAAGACTTACCTTCATCACACGGTCCATTGATGTGCTGTGGGACACTTACCTTGAAGGATCCTGACATCTCCAGTGCCATGCCTGTCCTGGGAGCATGAGTATGCGAGTGTGAATGTGACCCTCCACCCCTTTTGAGCTTAGCTATCAATATAATAAACATTCTGCTTTCTGCCAAACTCTGGTGGGTCATTTGTCCTCCCTAAGCTTACTAGCTGGCCCAATTTCGGGTAACACAAACATAGAAATTTTAAGTGAGTACAAGTACAAGGTATTAAAATCAGAAGTGGTTACAAGAGAAATAAAGATAAAATGCTTTCTAGTAACGAAAACTTAACAAACTCAACTTGGTTCAAGGTAAAAATCCTTACCACATGTCCTAGCAACAGGGCTAACCAAATTCTCAGGTCACAACCCCTCCCAAAGTCCAAAGGCTGGTTCCTTTGTCTTCTTAGGTGAGAGAGAGTCAGACAGACAGACAGATGGACAGACAGAGAGACACAGAGAGAAAGACAGAATACCTGGGGTGTTTTCCCCCTCACTTTTATAGTCCAGTCACCCTTTGAAATGCATTTTCCTAGATAATGTTCATTCCCACTGTGAGGATGAAGACATGGAGTCTTGTGGTGAAAGAGGTTCCATATTGTTGCTTGCTAAAATGCAGATCAATTTGTTCCTGCCCCCTCCAAAGAATGGCCACTTGACCGGTGATTGCCAATCAACTTGAATGACACCTGGCTAGAGGCATCAGTTTGTCCATCGTCTTTGCGGAACAGCTTTATCCACACCCCAGACTTGTCTGTTAACCACACTTCTGTCATGATTTCAGTTCATGTTCATAGTTTGGCATATAATGTCGCTATACATATTTCATCATGATATTACTGACCAGTGAGTTATTAGTTTTCAAATGATACCTCACAAGGCAAAGATTACTACAATAGTGTGTAGGGTGTGAATACAGGTCACAATGCCCCATAGCACTTCATTGGCAGCTAGTAGTCCGACCTAATCTGTACCTGTTGTATTTGGACCAGAATGGAAGGCACTATTACCCATCCTGCCTGTCACATCCAGCAGCTTGTGGCACTGAAAATATTAATGCCATCTCTGAGAGCAACGGTATTTTATTTAGTCCTCATCTATCTAATCTATGTATTTATACTGCATTCATCACTGTGGTGGTATCTGAGCCCTTGATGACCCTTCTGTTCTTCTGATGAGCTATACCACAAATTCATACTGACTCCCTTTGACATCTTAATGCTCTTAGTCTGGAGAAATAAGTCTGTCTATGATGTATATAAGATGTTCCATATTCATGGCACATAAACATAGGCATGAATATTTTTTTCTTAAGATGAGGACACTCTATTGTGCATCCTAAGGGATGACGACATTGTAAATTGACCACCTTTATCCTCATATGCAAAAAAAATTGCAATATTTACTGACACGAGAGGTAGAGTGTAATATCTGTGTGGGGTTTTATGATTTATCTAATGTTTGTGTGTGCTGCTCTCTGGAAGGGGTGGAATCTTCCTTCTATGACCTGTTTAAATTGAATCGCTCTTTACTGATGTCATTTTTGTTTTTACATTAACATAAACACTACTATTATATAAAACAAATATTTTTAGCTGTAAACAGATTACAGTTTTTTTCTAGTGGTTAATCTTCATCTGGTGAATCTGGCCACATGCAAATGTGCACATATGTGAAAGCAGATCAGCACCGGGAGGATTTACATCTTGTACTTTTAGTTTCCATGTAAGCCACTCCTTTGCTATAATGTTTTACAGAAAATGTCATTCCTCTCTCAGAACTAAATCCGCACGCCCTTTGCAAAGCCTGAAAAACCACTTCTAAGAAAGCAGGGATTCTCTCCCTTCACTTGCAGTGACAGTGGGGGATTGAGGAAACAGATGACGCTGCAGGGGGAGCCTGTCCAGACGTCTGCAAAAGGGCTGTGCTGGTGTCCCCTCCATTGATGGTGAGGGGTGGGGATATGAAGTCTTAAACACAAGGTGCAGGTCTGGGTACAATCCCAGTCCTCCTGAGACTCTATAGACTAGAACAGTTGGCAGTGTGGGAGAGTGGAGAGGTATCAGATGTGCCCTCTGTTGCAAATCAGTAGCACAAAAAAGCAGACTTTGCTATTTTGGACTGCTACTGTTGTCCCAGCAGAGAGCTCCGCCATCCTATAGCATCAGCAGGGGGTGGGATTTTTGCCAGGAAGCTGACATTGAAAGGAAGTTAGCGAAACAGTCAGAGAGGACTTTTTAAAATAAAGACCAAGATTGGCCTTCTACTCTCTGGACCTTCTGCCATCCTAATAAAAACAAGGCTCTAAAACAGAAGTTCTCAAACTTTTGCATAGGAGACCCCTAAAATTATCTCAGAGACCACCTCTCCCATTTACAGTCACGTAGCATCCCCCCTGCTGCAACTGTTGCAACTGCTTACATGGAAAACTGCCTTTGGTGCAATTTAGTAGCTGAAAATAAGGAGGAGGCATTGGCACCATGTGATCAGTTCAACCAAGATTCAATTTAAGCTCCAAAATATCTTTCAGACACTTTGGAACAAATGTTCAGTATGTCCCTCACTGGACTGTGCCAGATTGTGCCATCAAATAAAGTGACAGTAGATGGAGCAAAATGTATGCCTGCAGATATCTGTGGCCACAGTCAGTGGCCACAAAGAGGAAGGTTGACTATTGAAAATCTGGCCATTTATCCATTAATGACAAATGAGTCATGTGTATCTGATAGCAAAACAGGTCTAAACTGATAGTTAGATATAGAATTATCCAATTTGTATGCACATACAACTGCTTGTATAGGTGTAGGCAAATTTTCTGGACATCGTTTACGTTCTTCCTTTTGAAAATTTGTCCTGCAGTCCTGCACTCATGACACAACCAAACCTCCAGTTGAACTTCTTTATGTCAGCCTGAAAAAGTATTTTCACTTACTTAATTTCCAATTCGCTGAGGACTCAATCATGAGATTGTCTTACACCCGTGTAGGTGAGTAAGGTGGCATAAGACACCTTATTTTCCTGCATGGACTACCCAGATCACAGATCACAATGCAGGAGGGAGAACAGCTGCTGCAGAGAGTGAGTGAGCAGGGGTGGAGAGTGGGTAGAGTCTTGACCAGCCAATGCAGGAAGAGGTTGGTGTCAATTACTTTCCCCTTGGAGCACAGTTTGAGTCATAGCTCATAGCACAGCCACAGCTTTGTCCCTGCTCTGTTCCTGGTGCAGCGCATTGATGCAATGTTCCTTATTTAGAGCAAATTTCAAGGGGCCAGTCCAGCCCTGGATATTTATTTTTCTTTTAATGCCAAATAGGGATTTTGAAAATGATTTTAACTGAGTTTGGGGTCCTTTTTTGGTTTATTAGCCTTTAATTTTAAAGTTTATTTTTATGTGAGTGACTTTTTTTGTTGTAATTGTTATTGGTCTAGCAATTTTCAAATAGCTAACTGCTTTTCTTTGGATTGAAAGTATTTGTAAATAATGTTAAACAGATCCCAGGCACTTGCATTTTTACAAATATAAGACTCACTTCTCAGTGTTTTTACAGATGAAAAATAAAAGTCTCTTTCAGCCAAGTATAAATCTGTTTTGCAATTCATTTCAAAATCATTAAAGTTAAGCATTTTTTGGACTGTAGAATGCAGGAAATAAAGAGTTTAGCCCGTGTGCCAGATTCAAGAGAGGGGCAGAAAAATCCAAAAGTGTTAGAAAGTTTGCTCATCATAATATTTTCCATAAGTGACCATGTTTTACCTAACCTGACAATTGGGAAATAACATTCAGCTTTTCAGAATGCTGCTGTAATTTTCCTGGGGGAAGAACTGACAGAATCAGAAATTGCTGTCTAGTAGTAATGATTATTTAAAGTCAGTCTTATTACATGGTGCTGAAACATGGAGACTTATTAAGACCTTACTATCTAATCTCCAAATTTTCATAAAAAGCTACCTTAAAAAAAATACCAATATCAGTTGGCCAGAAAAAAAATCACAAATGACGAACTTTGGAGGAGGATGAAATAAAAAACAATAGGACCGGAAATTGCAGAATGAAAATGGAGATGGCTAGGACATACATGGAGGAAAGATCCTAATAACATAACAAGACAGGCATTGGGGAAGAGACAGCAAGGTAGACCAAAGATAACAGGGAAATGCACAATAGAAGCAAAACTTAAAATTATCAAAATGACATGGGAAGAAATTAAGACTGCACCAGGAGATTGGCCAAGATGAATGCAGTAGTGAAGGACCTATGTCCTGCATGGAATAGAGAGGTATAAGAGAGAAGGAGAGAAGGGAAATAAGGACAACCTGGGGAATTACAGACCAATCATCTTAACTTCAGTACCCAGAAAGATAATGGAGCAAATAATTAAGCAATCAATTTGCAAACACTTAGAAGATAATAAGATGATAAATAACAATCAGCATGTATTTATCAAGAACAAATAGTGTCAAACCAACCAAATAGCTTTCTTTGACAGAGTAATAAGCCTTGTGGATGGGGGAAGCAGTAGATGTGGTATATCTTGACTTTAGTAAGCCTTTTGATACCATCTCACGTGACCTTCTCATAAATAAACTAGGGAAATACAACATAGATGGAGCTATTGTAAGGTGGGTGCATAACTGGTTGGAAAACCATTCCCAGAGAGTAGTTATCAGTGGTTCACAGACAAGCTGGAAGGGCATATCAAGTGGGGTCTCTCAGGGATCTGTTCTGGGTCCAGTTCTGTTCAATATCTTCTTCAATGATTTAGATAATGGCACAGAGAGTAAACTTATAAAGTTTGCGGACAATACTAAGTTGGGAGGGGTTGCAAGTGTTTTGGAGGACAGAATTAAAATTCAAAACGATGTGGACAAACTGGAGAAATGGTCTGAAGTAAATCGGATGAAATTCAATAAGGACAAATGCAAAGTACTCCATTTAGGAAGGAACAATCACTTGCACACATACAAAATGGGAAATGACTGCCTAGGAAGGAGTACTGCAGAAAGGGATCTGAGGGTCATAGTGGATCATAAACTAAATATGAGTCAACGGTGTAACACTGTTGCAAAAAAAGCAAACATCATTCTGGGATGTAATAGCAGGAGTGTTGTAAGCAAGACACAAGAAGTTATTCTTTCACTCTACTCCATGCTGATTAGGCCTCAACTGAAGTATTGTGTCCAGTTCTGGGCACCACATTTCAGGAAAGATGTGAGCAAGTCCAAGAACAACAAAAATGATTAAAGGTCTAGAAAACATGACCTATGAGGGAAGATTAAAAAAATTGAGTTTGTTTAGTCTGGAGAAGAGAAGACTGAAAGAGGGCATGATAACAGTTTTCAAGTACATAAAAGGCTGTTACAAGGAGGAGGGAGAAAGATTTTTCTCCTTAATCTCTGCGGATAAAACAAGAAGCAATGGGCTTAAATTGCAGCAAGGGCAGTTTAGGTTGGACATTAGGAAAAACTTCCTAACTCTCATAAGCACTGGAATAAATTGTCTAGGGAGGTTGTGGAATCTCCATAATTGGAGATTTTTAAGAGCAGGGTAGACACACACCTGTCACGGATGGTCTAGATAATACTTAGTCCTGCCATGAGTGCAGGAGACTGGACTAGATGACCTCTCGAGGTCCCTTCCAGTCCTACGATTCTATGATTCTAAGTAACGATCTAATCTTGAAAATTGGATCCCAGACGTTGCCTTGTAAGAAGATTGCTGCTGATGCAGAAATGTCTCCAGATTCCCTCCAAACAGTGTTGAGACAATAATATCAAGAAAGCGAAGGAGAAAGGAATCATGGAACTAACCAGAATGCTTTCTTAGCTTCACTAATCTACCACTTGCTTTCATTGTATTTCCTGCACCAACATTTATCTGTATGCTGTCACTTTGGAACGTAAACCCTCCAGGAAAGAGTACTTGGATCTGATT
Source organism: Terrapene triunguis (assembly GCF_002925995.2). NCBI lineage: Eukaryota > Metazoa > Chordata > Testudines > Emydidae > Terrapene > Terrapene triunguis. Next base: position 52,017,397 of record NW_020664419.1, on the reverse strand, counting down.
CTCCATTACCTTGCACCTTCTGTAGCCAGATTCATTTACACCTGTGGGTGCAAAATGCTACCAGATCATAACAGTAGCATCTTAAAGCTACTGTACATACTCCATTTGCACAGGTGTAAATGATAATACAAGGTCGAAAGCAATGTTTTCATCTCTGTATGTAAAAATGTCTAGCATAAAAAAAAAATCCACTTTCTGTGCATGATTCATGTAGAACCACATTACTGTGGTTTATGCTGTTTAATGGTTGCCCATGCTATTTGACAGATGGTTGCATTACAGACATGAGGGCCAGAATGCCCATGGAGGTACACCAATTTACACCATCTCAGGGTCTGATTCCTGAAGAGTCTTAGACATTTTATAAAGGTGCCAAGTTTTTTGGATTAAAAGGACAATATTCATGTGAATGATTTATTCTCTACCTTCACACCCATAATATTATCATATCCTCCACTCAAACCTCATATTGGCCACAGACTGCTTCCAAAGACAGACCAAAGGAACACATTGTACTACTGTCAATAAATAAGTATCATGTCATCACTTTCCTGTGTATTTAGGCATAGGAAGGAACCTGTATACCATAGGCCATGCCAGTAGTCCACAAAGTCAGATATCTGCCTCAGTGCTTTAGAGAAAGACATCCAAACAGGTGATAACTCATAAAATAATACACATTACTAAGTGTGCTACATGCAACACACGACGTTTCTTATGTGCTTCTGGAAACCAACACATTAGAAGTGAGTAAGAAGTAACACTGCACTTTAATGAGGTCCTTTATTTAGGTAGGACTGAAGTAGGCAAGAATTAGAAAAATAGCACATTTCTGATTCTAGATTAAAAATAATTTAGGACTTTTTTGAATAACTTATAATTTATGATTGTAAGTAGGAACCATACTGAGATGACAAAAATATCTCGGTTTTGATTAGGTAATTACAACTAACACATATTTAATTTGACATTGATTTTAAGGATCAGGTCTGTCATTTTTAAGAAGTTTTTGTTAGCTTTAAGATTTTACAGGTGAAAAAATATTTTCATATAAAAGTGAATGGTCATTGTTTCCAAGTAGTAGTTGAAGTAGAGATAGTTATATGGTCCCAAGGAAGTATGGTTCCTACTTACAATCATAAATTATAAGTTATTCAAAAAAGTCCTAAATTATTTTTAATCTAGAATCAGAAATGTGCTATTTTTCTAATTCTTGCCTACTTCAGTCCTACCTAAATAAAGGACCTCATTAAAGTGCAGTGTTACTTCTTACTCGCTTCTAATGTGTTGGTTTCCAGAAGTACATAAGAAACGTTGTATGTTGCATGTAGCACACTTAGTAATGTGTATTATTTTATGAGTTGTCAGGTTGGTTTGCAACCATGGGAGGCACATTGAAAAGAAATGTCATTGGGTCTGCTAGGCTGAGAAAAGTGTGAAGGATCATTAATTAAATAAATAAACAGATCGCGAGAGAAATAATTGAATATTAAGTATTTGACTGACCATTCTGAAAATAGATCTTGAACAAAAACAATTAAATATGTACGAGATGGTTTAATGAGTAACAATATATGAAATTTTTGTGATATTTAAAGCCTAATTAATTGTCTTGTAAAGATGTTCATGGGTAAATTATTATAATGATAAAAATTCAAGTAAGAACATCTTTTCAAATCAAACCGACAGTAAGTCTTTAGCTAAGCTATAAGTCATCTACAAAACATGTTGACCTAACTTCAAGGAATGAATTCTGTAGTTCCTGTAACTTCCCAGAAATTCTAAAGTTTTGGCTTTTAATTATAAAAGAAAGATCTCCTATTTCGATGGGCAAGTGGCATGGTGTTCAAGTCTGGGTTTTAAACTGTCGTGTATCTTCCATTGTATGGTCATTTTACGTATTTGTAAATTATTTTATGACCAGTTAAACAAGCAATAAGAAATCAAAGGCATGTGAAATGAAGGCACTTTTAGCATTATCACTGACACCAGGCCAACAGAAGCAGAATGCTCCAGATATTGTCTGGTAAGGATTAAAATAGGATTTCCGAAACATTGATTAATTCAATGGCACAGAAAGAAGCTGCTTTGATTAATCTGTGAGCAAACAGAGCTTCTTTTAGGATTCCAGAATAAAGATCAAAATTATCAAAACTAAGTGAAAGAATAACATTGAAAAGAAACTGTGTAAGAACATAAGAACAATAGAAAAATGCTCCTTTTCCCTCTAGACACTGGTGTGTGTATGTACAAAAAACTCTTGATTAATCTGTGAGTAAAGACAGCTGCCCTTAAGACACAAGACTAAAGAGCAAAGCATCCAGAATTAAGCAAAATTATACTGAAAAGGAAAATATGGCAAAATAAAACTTTGTCTGACTTTCTTTTTTCTCTTTCCAGTCATCTCATTCAGAAATAAACACCATTCTATCTAAAGCCTTACTGACGCTGTAAAACAAGGTTTATCATTTAAATATCTCCATACATGCAGTCATTCGGAAGGGATTAATCATTCAGATGACCCTGCTCAGCTTGGCTATATTGCTACTCACTGAAATGAAAGGTGAGGACTTTACAGAGAGTTCATTATTTATGAAGCACTGTAAGCCTACATGATGCTGTTCACTAAGCCAGCAGTGCCAAACAAATAACACGTGTCCTGCCTTCAAAGGGCTTACATTCTAAGGGCACAAACTGGTCCAGCACAGGAGAAGCAGTACAATACAACAGTTAACTGAGGTACAGAGTGTGGGCTAGTTAGCGCTGTTCTAACTATGATATTGATCCCTTCCAAATACACCTCTACCTCGATATAACGCTGTCCTCAGGAGCCAAAAAATCTTACCGCGTTATAGGTGAAACCGCGTTATATCGAACTTGCTTTGATCCACCGGAGTGCGCAGCCCCGCCCCGCCAGAGCACTGCTTTACCGTGTTATATCCGAATTCGTGTTATATCAGGTCGCATTAGATCGGGGTAGAGGTGTAGGGTAAGAACTTGCAGCTGCAGTGCTGGAGCTGATAGCAGTGCAGGATATGAATTCGTTGTGCTGCCAATGGGGAGGTGCCCTGGGAAGTGCATAGAGCGAGGACAGCATGGTTTTCCTTGATGGAGGTTCACATAGCTGAGCTAATCTTTCCAGCAGAACCCTGACCTAAATGGGTATCGCATGCTTCATTCTCTATCCTTTGCACAAGCTCCCATCACTGACTCACTGAGTGATGATGAAATGTGGAGGCTGCATTTAAAATCCTAAACGAAGCTCAACATAGATTTTTGGCAGATAGAGCACTGGACTGGGACTCAGGGGACCTGGGTTCTATTCCTGGCTGTCACTGGCCTGCTGGGTGACTTCAGACAAGTCAGTTCACTCCCTGGATCTCCGTGTCCTCATCTATAAGATGAGTGATAATGATACTGAGACTTTGCAAAGCAGTTAGAGATCTGCTGATAGGAAACTCTGTATACAAGCAAGGCAGGAAGATGGAGTTCTGTCTGTACAACTTGTGAATTCTGGTGGATATGATGAAGTTGTATACGCCTTATATAAATAAGTATCAATGAATAACGGTGTTAGAATCAGTGTAAAGTGTCTCCGTCTCTGTGTTTTATGTGCTTCACAACTGCCACGTCCCTCCTGAGAGAGTTACATTGTAACCTAGAAGGTTCCTATCTTGGGCTGGAGTTATGGGAGAGGGTGTGTTTAAGCTACTAGGGTATCTTGGGGTCAGTGCTGGTCCTGGGAGCCTAAGAGGCGCCATTTCCATGAGAGGTAGCCGACAGAACTAGAGAGTAAACAGAACTGCAGCCTGCTGGGACCTCGGGAAGCTTAAGACACCCGGGGATCCAGAGGCTTGGATTCCCCTCAAAGCAGTCTGGGGGTAGCCGGCAGGATCTGTTACACTCGGTATTATTATTATTATTATTATTGCCCATCTGCCGATGTGACAATTTGAGGAATCTCTCTATGTACAACTTATGAATTCTGGTTGATGTTATGAAGTTATTATGAATTTGTTGGGCCATAGAATGCCTCGGTGTGAATGTGGAGTCAGCCATCTGCTATCAGGGCTGCAGCACCTTCCTCCCACACTAGGTGAAATGGTGGGTCATTTGGACTTTAATGGTTGTCTACTCACGTGGCAGCACATTGGGACAATGGGTTGGCGGAAGCCTAGGGAAACCAATTAAAATAAGTTTCTCTGCAAGGGATAGGAAAAGGGACAATCCCCTGCAGCAGAACAAAGAAACCAGGAGTTGTTGGTGGGACATGTGAACTCAAGAGACTCAGAGCGAGAAGGGGAAGCTTGAATAAGAGCGTAGAAGGACACTAACTATAGACATCACAGTAAGAGAGAGAGTCCATGATTCACAAGAGAAGTCATGTGTAGGAAAGGGAATTCCTGGACTCCTCAGAGGATTCTATTGAGGGAGGATGTGGTTATTATTTTGCCTAGGTCTGTGTATTTCTTATGCTACCTAAGTAAAGAGACAGATTTCATATAGTATTCCAAACCAAATTACTATATGTCTGTTTGCTTTCACTCTTGCATGTCCATGAACAGTCAAACTGTAAACTCAGAGCATCCACATGGCTGCAGTTCTGGAAGGGAGTATGCTTAAGCTATGGGGGTGGGGTGGGGAGAGAGTCTGAGAGGTCAGGCATTAGTTCCAGGCTCAAGACATTTGGAGTGTGGGGTCTCACCTCTCAGAAACAGGTGCTAGATAGACAGGATCTGCACCCCCAGAGTATGCCTAGAGACCCCAGCCAGAGGCAGTGTTTGGCCTCTGGTAAAGCACATGGAGCCCAAATACAAAAGCCTGTGGAGTGCCCAGCCACTGGGAGCTGTGCATATGAGACATTGCAGGTTTTCCATAGAAGGGATAATCTAGTTCAATGGTCAAATAGAGGTAGTGAGGGATTTAACAGCAAAAGTCCCAGTGTTATTAATGGAATGTGCACATTTATGTTCTTCTGCAGTGACTGCTTCAGCCACATGGGCAGAGCAGTTCACAGCATTTAATCAAGCTCCACTGGAACAGCTTAACCAGCAGTCAATTTCACTCTCAGCAAATGAAACACATCTGGCTGGCTACTCTGGACAGCAAGCAGCGAGAACAGAGCCAGGCCTCCTCAGAGCCTCTGTCCATCTTCCAATGAGTAAACAGCCCTGCTCTTGTCACCCAGGACTCCAGTCACAATCTGAGCACGGGAGTAAAGGGGTGGCTTACTCCCTGCACTGCCAAGTACAGGCTGTGAGAATCTAAAAAACCTCTTGGAATTACAAAGCCTAGTTTAGCCACATGATTGATAGAATAATATTTGGCATTGATTTGTAACAGGATTCTCAAATCTACAGAAGTCAGTTACAAACACACTTTAATATGGCATCTAACGGCTTGCCCTTGCTTTCAGCTTTGCCCTGATTTCTTCCTGTCCCTTGTATTGGTCCTTTTTCCACCCCAATTCCTCCTGCTTCCACTGTAACCTTCTTCCACTCTTCACGCTTTCTCCCATGGTGGAATTCCCTCTCACATTGTGTGTGAAAGGAATCTGCCATTCAAATTCCTCTTTAAAAACATTTTTCTTCTTACAAGACAACTCATTTTAATTAATCTAACTCAGAAATACTGCACAATGCCAATAAAAAAAAATCATCTGTACTCTGAGAATCTCCCCTCCTGGCCTCAAAGCCATTTTACATTGTTTGATCTGTCCCTTTAGAATTCACAGCGGAAAGGAACCGTGTCTTCCTGAGCATACTGTTGGCACTTAAATAACATGTCAGCCCTGTGAAGTTTTTATTTTATTTTTTAACTACGGCAAAAAGCATGGTTTGTTGCATATTTGTTCTGTAAATTTAATTTCCATTTTAATTAGAAGGCAAGTTCCTGCAATATCCATTATAATTACCGTAATCTGCTTACAGTCAGTATGATGACTACAGCTAGAAGAACCAGCTGTGTTATATTTGTTTTATGCTGGGTAGTGATCTTTCCACAAACAAGTACTTGCTTTGGTAGGGTCTGAAAATAGTGCTTCCAGTCATTCTTGGTGAGCCAATATTCTTGTAAGAGGGCTAGTTCATGAAAGTTATTTTCCAGTTTTATGAGTATGGTGGTAGGCTCTATGTATCAGGGAAAAGAAATGGTACAACCTTAAAGTGTGTATATGGTTAAGTTTAAATGATCATTAACAGAATCCCCTTTTTCTGGGTCTATTCATTTTGGAGGGGGCAGAATACATGTAGGATGCATATGTTCTCATTTCAAATGGTCTATCTTTATATAAGCAGGCTGATATTATAGACTTAATGAGTTTATTCACTATTGAGTTACTCATGATTTATGCCAGTGTAACTCAATTAACTCCAATGTAAAAGCAGAGTAATGCAGTGATGAATCAGGCCCTATCATTCTTACTAAAATGGAGTCAGAAGGCCAAATTCATTGCTGGCATAAGTTGTGTGTGTGGTGTTTATTTTTTAAAGTGGCCTTCTAGAGGAAGCATCCATTTTTTTCTCTACAATACCAAGGGATGACACAGATTCCTTCTGTAGACCAGCAGTTGGGCCAGAAAGACTGCTGCAAAGCTAATGAGGCACTCCCTGCTTCCCCACCCACCCAAGGGATAAGCACACTAACTGCACAGTTCACACTTTGCTCCCCTGGGGCCTGGTCCAATTCCCAATGGGAGTCTTTTCATTAACTTCAGTGGGAGCTGAATTGAGCTTCTGATGCACATGAGACTTGACCTAGAAAAGATCTTTCCTGTAGTGGTACAAAGCACATGCAATCACAGGACAAAGGGCATGATCACATTATGTTTTTAAAATGTTAACGCAGTTAGTCGATTTTAAACAATTTTAGTAAGAGTTGAGTATAAATCTAACAGTTAAGTCAAAATAAATCCAAGGTGACATCTATGTTTTTTTTATGCACCTCGTAACCAACACCCATTATTCTCTATTTGTTTCTTTCAAGAAACAAGGTGTTGCAAGAATTTCTGGTTTTGTAATGTCATTGTTAGATACCTTTTTTTTTTTAAGCAGAAATAAAGGGAATTAATTTCATTTTATAGTGGTACATTTGTTTCCCAGTATCCTGGAATCAAAACATGCTAAATTACCCTGGTGACTATCCAGATGATGTTTTCAAATCACATGCCATCTTGAAGAATCATGGAGCTGTCAGATTTACTTAGACACTTTTTTTTTTTAATCTAGACACCTTTTTGTCTAGATTTACTGAAGCAGCTAAACTAAACTCATTGGAAAATACTAAGCTTTGTATTACAGAATTAAAGTTACAGGATTTTATTTTGGATTCTTTTCCCACATAAATTAGAAGTGTATAAGATATTGTTTATTGGTCACTGAATTGTGGAAATTAAAGTGAGGAGGGGAAAGAAAAAGCAACAAGAACAACAACCAAAACCCCTGTAGTGTAGTTCGTAAAAAAAAAAAAGAAATCTCTGTCTAATAATATAAAATCTGTGGAATCTTCCAGTCTTTCAATCCATATCATCTCCTTTTGCTCCTCATCCTGGGAACTCAAGCCACATGAGCTCTTCTTTCTGGACTAACTCTGATTAGTGCCACCTCAATTTTCTCTGGGTTGATGATCCAGCTGTTGCCTACAAGATTCCTCGTCCATCACCTCTCACAAAATCTCTGTGCCCCACTACTCACTGAGTGGTGAATCCTTCCTTTGTCTTCACAGAGCCAGGAGTGTCTCCTGACATTGGAACTAGGGAAATATCACTGCACAAGTGGGTCGTAGGATTGGGAGCAGAGTTCACTTTGAGGTTCAGTGGGTGGATGTGACACATTTAGATAGTGAACTTTTCTGCAACCTGAGTGCTCCAGTACCAGCCAAGGAGTGGCTCTGCAAGGGCTCCCGAACCTAGGGCAGCGAAGGATGATTCCTTGTTTTTCTCAAGTACCTCTCCAGAGCCCAGCCAAGGCACTCACGCTGGGCACTGGAGAGTGGAATTGAATATTTAATGTTATAAATCTAGACCCACCTCCTGAACTGAAGTTGCATGTTTGGGGCTCTTGTTACCTAAATTCCATCTTTGGATGGATGAGGGGCTCCCATTGAAGCCCATATGAGCCAGGTACACATACACCTGAGAGTAAAATTGGGCCCTTATTGCACCTTATTTTTAGATTTATAAACATGCACCCTATCAACAAGTCTTAGGACACAACATTTAATCAGATATAATTTTAGACCCTTTTAAACTTCTGAAAACTCATGATTAAGTCTATCTTTTGCACCTCAATTGATGTGAACTGCCACTGTTGACTAGGGGGAGTGAGGTAATTGCCAGGACGCAGGCTAAACAGGACTTTTTGATCAAAGTCAATACCTTGAATTGCTTCCTGAAGTAAAAAGGATGTCAGTGCAGTTGTGGAAAAGAAGTATCATATGTTCCCTTTAACTAACACTGAACTAAACAAGCAGTCACATTCTGAATCAGCTACAGCTTTCGACTGGTTTTTAAGTGCAATTCCCTGTAGAGCACATTGTAAACATACACTCTGGAAGTTATAAAAACATGGATGATGGTGGTTTGGTCTGGATCTAAAAAAAAGTTCAAACATTTCGCCAGACACAGATGAACAGAGATATTCTTGGCCACTGGCATCCCCTGGAACTCCATCAACAATAGAGTTTAAGATCACCCCCAAACTGCATTTCTTGGGCAACCTGTAGGCAAAATCTCTCAATAAAAGGAACAAGAACATCTCGTGCCATAGACTCCAAATGCTTCTCCAATGTAATTGTATCATTTGCTACCTCTCTGACTTGTGTCTCGGCCAGTTGGCTGCGCCACGTGCCCATATCTTGGCTAGACACTGAAAAGCATATCAACTGTACCATCTGGGTCAGATGAGAATGAGAGGCGGTAAAACTTTCAAAAATGGCTAAGTGACTAAGGAGCCTAAGTCCCACGGACTTTCAATCACTCAATCATGTATGGATTTTTCTGTCATTCATTTCAATCACTTAGGTGGTTTGGAACTGTTTACCCTTAGAATTGTTTATCTTCAATATATTGATGATACCTAGTCTCCAAAATGCTTCTCAATCTGCCCTAGGGACCTTGTATAAATGTTGAGCAGAAGAGGTGTCAAAATAGAGCCTTTTGGAATCCAAGGCATTACTTGGGCCAGATGAGCAATTGCTCCAAACCTCTCTACTGGTTCTCCCAGAATGGAAAGAATGGAGCCCCCCACCCTCATTCAAAAGAATTCCACCTACCCCACCCAGCCACTACACCAGGTACTCAAATACTATGGTAATGAGGACAATTACAAAACCGTAACACAGGTAACAGTTAACAAAACATCATGGCTAATTACATCAAGCTTCATGGCAAATTGCATTGTCCAAAGCTCAGGGAAGATTTCACCAAGAAGACCGCCATTGTTTCTATGCAACACCCTAAAACAGGTCTAAAACCTGACCCTGACAAAGGAATCCAAGCAATCTGAATGGTCCAGATGACACCAAAGTAGCCTCAGTACTAGAGCTGAGTGAATTTTTTCAGAGAATAATTCATTCCCAGTTTAGGTCACCCCAAACTATTTGTGAATTTGACACAAATTCCCTGAATAGTTTTGGCCAGAAAAAAATATTGGGGCTAGTTTCACAAAATGGCCAGAGGAGGCCATCCCCTAATAATTTTTAGCTCAACACTTAAGGAACTCACCAAAGCTGTGGGAGACCGAGGTCCAAATTCTCCCTTCTGCCTGATGTAGAGACAAGACATGACCTTGGGCCTCCCACACAAATGTCTTAGCCACCAGGCCACAGAGTCTTTACATGATTTCCCTGGCCCACTGACTATTGAAGTATTTATACAAAGTGGAAGAGATTCAACAGAAGAGAGAGAGACCCATCCACCCCAGAATACCCCATAGCCCAGTGATTAGGGCACTCACCTAAAAGGAAAGAAACCCAAGTTCAAATCCATTCTACACATAAGGCAGAACCCAGGTCTCCAACATCCTAGGTAAGTGCCCTAAACACTGAGCTAAAAGTTATACTGAGGCAGCGTTCCTCTTCCTCTGGCCATTTTATGAATCTAGCCCTTTAAAAGTCATAGAATCATAAAAGTGTGGGGTAGGAAAGGTCCCTGACAGATGTTTGTCCAAGCTGTTCTTAAAACCTCCAACAGTGGGGATTCCCAGAAACAAAACAAAAGTGCCTGGAAACAAAACATTTTGGGTTGAATGACATGTTTCATTTGACTCAAGATGGCCTTTCAATCTGCCAACATTTTTTGAAATTTTTGAATTCAGTTTGACCTGAACTGAACATTCTTTCATTCTTTTTTTTTTTTTTTTTACAATTTTTCAGAACTACCGGAGAAACAGAAAAATCAGCTATTCACCAAGTGCTGCTCACTACAATCTTCTCAATAAGCCTCCTCAAAAGAGGAGATATAGCAATAAGTGGGTGAGCAAGAGATAGCTTCTTGGATATAGGGGCCTGATAACCACCTGCATGAGTGAAGGTGGTCTTCCCATAGGGAAACATTAGCAATCTCTGCTATCAAATGTTCCTCATTTGTTTTTACCAGACCCAGGCAGCCTGGGTCCAATTCATAGAGCATAAACTGAAATGCTGGCTCCTGCAGTTTTTCCTGTGAAATAACTCTAGCACTAACGGTTGGATCTCTGTTGAATGTATGATTTTGGTAAAACAAACAAAGCTTTCTTGAAAGTGAATTATTTGCAGGCTGCAAAGTGGCAACCCGCAAATAGTGAGTTTTAAATATAATCCTGAATAACTCAGCATGCATTTGCATGAAGCACCACAAACCATTTACCTCAAAGACCTTCCAGTTTCTTAAAGCAGTCTCCCCAGAGTACATTTACAGTAGCTGTCACCAAAGATAGCTCAGTACTGATGAGCCTCAGATTAGCATTCAAGTCCATGTGACAGATAGTGCATAAGCAATGACATTAATGTCATTTAACCAAGCTAAATAGCACAGGACAATTTTAATTTGCAACACTGACAAGATCTAAATTGCAGGGTACACCTGTAATGAAGACAAATCAAACCATGATCATCACTTTCACTTTTCTAAAATTAGAACCTACCAAGTACATCTTAAAAATTCTAGTCACAAAAATACTCCAAAGCACCATTATCATGGCTAAGAATTACCATGACTGATGATGCAGAAAGCAATATTTAATAGCCTGGAGCAAAACAGTGGTCTTTACTCACTAATCTGCAAAAGGCAATAATAATGCTAGTAAATTATGGTGCATGTCGGGAATATCAAATGCTATACAGATAAAAATAACAAAAAGGCATATTCTGAAATATGTATATTTTACCAGCAGAAATCAGGAGTAGGAAGGGTTGGGTAGTGATACATACTATGTTTTGTTAATACCCCATTTAGTGGATATTTTCAATTTGCCCCATTTCTATGAAGAAGTTTTATATAATTAACACAATTTAGAAATGGCTGGCTAAATTTCACTCAGCATCCTGGTCTATCACAGGTGTCTTGATAACTGCCACTATACAACCATTATGTCCAGATGTGCCATTTCTAGAATATAGCACCACTGAAATGCAAGTAACATCACCAGAAAAAGATTTACTGAAGGTAGTGAGTGATGTTTTGTTTAGACACAGACTCCTTCAAGGAAATCTACAAAGATGCTAGGTAACCACTCAATAAGTTTCAATATCTTGATACCTACCCCACGCATATTGGAATGGGTCCTCTCACATTTGAAGATCTTCAAACATTCATAGGAGTACATACTCCAAGCAAGATTATCGGGTTTCCTTTGCACCAGATTCTCCAGTCCCCTTTGTGCTACTTACGATAAAACTTGGGCAGATAGAAATTGCCCCTGGAGAACTTACTATATAAGGGGAATCTCTACTGGCATAAAGCTAGCAAAGGTGGCTCTGCTGCCGCTTCTCCCAGCTCCACCATCTCCTGAGCCAGTACTCCATTGCCCAGTGTGAAGAGAGGCAAGGTGCATTTGGGGGAGGAATGAAGGCTCCACTCCATCCAACTCCCAACTGGCATAAGAGCTATGAAAGACCTTATGCTTGTGGCATAGGTTAAAGCTGCCCCACTGCAGCATCAGTTTATGTCCAGGACAAATGGCTGAGAATCGGGGAGTCACAATGAGCTCCCTGACAGTTCTCCATCCATTACATAAGACTCTTCAGAGGAAAGTCAAGCCACCATCTTTAAAGAGGTGTGAAGCAAACAAAGGATATGCAAGTCAGCTGACTTTCTGGCTCCTTTTGCACCTAATCTGAAGGCACGAGGGTCCAGAATGGACCTGAGATTCAGACCTGTATTATCACAGCTTCTGAGAGTACATGAAAATTTGAATTCCAGACACAGGCACATGCATATGCATGCTGGTCCAGTTTATTAATACATTTGTACATTCTTGAACAGGGATACTAAGTGGTAAAGGAACATGCAGATGCTAAATCATAGCTGTTGGCACACCACTTTCAGAATTGCAGAGAAAAGCTCTTTGTTCTAATTCTCAGACTCTTTCTCTCTTCCTGTTATATGTCCATGCATTTTAACCCCACCACAAATACTCTGCAAATAGATCACTTAACAATATGTGCCAGCCTGTCATTAAAAATGATATGGCCCAATCACTAGTCTGGTGTCAGTCAAAACCAGCTCCAAATTTTGGTGCTGACATGTCTATGATAGTTTTGTAACACAAAAAGAGAGACAGCTGAATCAATGGCCATCCTATAAACAGAAGCTGTGTGTGTGTTATTAACGGTTCAGCCAGAAAGCATCCAAGCTTTTTCTGGTAGTGATTCAATCTATTGGTCCCACTTAAATATTTCATTAATTCACCCCAGCCATTTCCCTCAGATCATACTGTCACAATTAAGAGCAACTGCACATGTATTCCCCTTCTATCATCCACCAACAGCACCCACTTTTAGGTATCTGGTTTCCCAGCAGTCATCTCCTTTCAGTGAAGACCCATGTCTCTCTCCTTCCTAACCAGGGTTTTTCTTGGCTGCATGGTTCCCTGCTTACACTGTGTTGTCCCCAGCAAGCCAGATGGCCTAAATAGCCAGCATCTGCACATTGCTTTCTCTCCAGAGGCTATAACCAGCATAATTGCCTGTAGTTCTAAGTCTGCACACAGCTCTTTCTAAGCAAGCACATTTATTCTTAAGGTGAAAAGCATTACAGAGAAAACAATAAAAGACCCTACACATGTGCTAATAAGCTTACCATAACCCCCAACTCCAAAAAGATCTCTGGTAGGAGTCAGTTCCTCAGATTCTACACAGGGGGTTTTCTGTGGTTACAAGTTTTGCTCAGAACAAGAACCATCACAAATTGGTCATTCTTTCCTTTGATCTTGTCCTCATGTAAAAGACAATCAGCAGATAATGGTTCTCTCTTCAGAGCTTAGCTTCAAAAGGCTGGGGGTTTTGCACAACCAAGGGTGCATCTGCATACACCTCCGCCTACAGATTTCTTGGGAAACCCATTTGACTCTGTCCCAGAGATTCATTCTTTATCTGACACATTGTTTCAAATAGTTCTTTGAAGCTCCTAACACTTCCCAGGATTTACACTGATCATATTTCCCCCAGTGCAATTACATACAATTCCACAATAGTACATAACTCTGCATTTAATATAATGGACTCAAAAGCTATTTAAACTTAATTCAATAAAGTTTTCCAAGGATATTGCAGGAAATTGACATATCTGTCACACATAACCCCCCAAACAGGGTGGATTGTTCAAATCAAAGTGATTTAAATCACTGATTTTAATCATGATTTAAATCAACAGGCAGAAAGCCTTGATTTAAATAATTGATTTTACACTTGTTTTGCATTTGTACATTTTAGTCATTTTCTTAAAGAAAGGTTGATTCTCACTGGTTGCTAACCATTAAAACATGTTGATTTTCAGCTTACTCTAGCCTTTACACTAAATTTGATGCTTCTTTTTACTAACTGGGTGGATACATTATATCTACATAGAGTTAAGCAATTATATAGCTTAACTTACATTTATTTAGATTCTTAATTTGTACATTTTTTATTAAGTTAAGAAGCAGGGAATGATGTGTTTCTTATTTACTAGATGATTAATATTTTTACTTGTGATTTGTGTTAAGCTTTATTTGAATGAAAATTTGAATTCAATTAAAAATGCACAAAACTGCATTTAACATTTTTTTAATAAAGCTAAACAACACTACCTTAAATGTGCTTGATACATAAAAAAATGTATCACAATGTGTTTTACATTTAAAACTGATTTATTAAACAAAGGAAGTATTATCTGTAGTTAGTGAACTGAACTGATCATTTCTGGTCACCATGCCCTTCAGGATTTTAGAACTAGTAGATCTCATCCACACATCTAGTTTTTTATTCATAGGTTGAAAGAAGACAAGCTTTTCTGCTTCTTCAATGCTCTGAATGAGCTAGTCATTGAACTGAAGTAGTTGAATAAACTGAAATGAAGAAAATATTCTCTTTGCATTTGCATAAGAGATTGCTGCTATCACAAGCTAGTTTAGCACTTCAGCAAATGTTGATTCCAAGTGCTTAGCCAGTGAGTTGGCTTTCTGTAAAACTTTGGGAATAAACATGTATTGTCTAATATTTTATTTATTTAATTTGAATGAGTTTAATCAACTATAGTAAATGTAGGCCTTAACATAGGTTGCTATAGTTTCAAATTTACTTTAAAATGGTTTATTTTTTAGAAATAAATCTGTATTTAATTTAAAATAAAAAAAATCTGATCTTTTGTAAGTCATTAATTTTTATCCACCCATCCCTAAGAAGGGTGTAAGAGAAATAGCCCAAATAAGAATTTTGGCTTGGGCTAAAGTTTAAGAGGATATTGAGAAGATCTAATGCATATTGAGAAGATTTAAAGCAGCTCTCTTCCTCTAGATTAAAAGTTGGTAGGAGTAAGGCATGACCCTTCTTGCAGTCAAAGTCACATCGGTTAATTCCCCAATTCCTTGTCTGGTGAAAGGGTTGCATGACAGTTGCCATAAGACCTCTATATTTCTTTCAAGAAATGCTAAGATTGTGTATGAAGCTTTAAGAGTGTGGGTGAATGACAATGACTGTTGATTGGTTTGTTAGTTATACTCATGAATGTGTCAATGCCTTCTACCAGATGCCTAGTGCCAACTTGTGCCCTCCAGCCATTACCCTGAAAGGGGAGGCTGGGGAAGCTTCCCCCAAATTGTCTCTTGTTTGTTCCACACTTTGCTGTTTTTGGAGTACATGTTCCCTGAGATTATAACAATGGATATTGTAAAAGAACTGTTAGTGTAACATGGACTTTCCAAACTGACCATTGATCAATCTTTCCCAGCTCAACAAGCTCAACAAGGATTATAACATGTTGTTGGGGTTTGAGATGTGTGATGTCCCTGATTTGCTTGGAAGACCGCCTGGAAAGTGCTATAGGGTGGAGAAGACTATGTGTTCTTCTGAAGGCACTATGATACCAAGCAAGGGTGATCCCCTTACTAGCCAAGGCTGGTCCTACAGAAAGGGGAAACAGATTATCATGGTCTACACCAGTCTGAGCAGGCTAAGTGCTTGGAAGACCCCACCAGTGTGAAGTACCAACCAGTGACACTATTGCCTGGTCCCCTTCACTGCAGTCCTGCCTGTTGACACATGAGTCCAAAGACCATGGAAGCTGAAGATTTTGAACCTCTCTTTTTACCTTATGTATTTTTTTCTCTTTTATTTTGAAAGAGGGAGATGTCTCTCATTATCATTTTTCTCTTACTGGGGTATGAATGTGAATGTGTATGTTTGAACACTAGCACATGCATATGAGCATCAGTCAAACTTCACGTTGTGAATGGCACCATTAATAATAATTCCTTAAACTTATACCACATGCAAGTCTCGCTTTTAAAATAATTTGAGTGTCTCCCTGGGGGTTAGAGAAAAGCATCAGCAAGACCAAGCTGTATTCTATAAGGCCTGGTCTACACTAGGAGTTTATGTCGAATTTAGCAGCGTTACATCGAATTAACTCTGCACCCGTCCACACAACGAAGCTATTTAGTTCGACATAGAGGTCTCTTAAATTCGACTTCTGTACTCCTCCCCAACGAGGGGAGTAGTGCTAAATTCGACATGGCCATGTCGAATTAGGCTAGGTGTGGATGGAAATCGACAGTAATAGCTCCAGGAGCTATCCCACAGTGCACCACTCTGTTGACGCTCTGGACAGCAGTCCGAGCTCAGATGCTTTGACCAGCCACACAGGAAAAGCCCCGGGAAAATTTGAATTCCTTTTCCTGTCTGGCCAGTTTGAATCTCATTTCCTGTTTGGACATCATGGCGAGCTCAGCAGCACTGGCAACGATGCAGAGCTCTCCAGCAGAGATGGCCATGCAATCTCAGAATAGAAAGAGGGCCCCAGCATGGACAGATCGGGAAGTCTTGGATCTGATCGCTGTGTGGGGCGATGAGTCCGTGCTTTCCGAGCTGCGATCGAAAAAACGGAATGCAAAGATCTACGAGAAGATCTCAAAAGCCATGGCAGAGAGAGGATCCAGCCAGGATGCAACGCAGTGCTGCGTGAAAATCAAGGAGCTGAGACAAGGCTACCAGAAGACCAAAGAGGCAAACGGACGCTCCAGATCCAAGCCCCAGACATCCCGTTTCTACGAGGCACTGCATTCCATCCTAGGTGCGGCCGCCACCACTACCCCACCACTGAACGTGGACTCTGAGGATGGGATATTGTCGACGGCCGGTTCCTCGGACATGTTAGCGGACGGGGAAGATGAGGAAGGAGATGAGGAGGACAAGGCAGTCGACAGCGCTTACAACGCTGATTTCCCCGACAGCCAGGATCTCTTCATCACCCTTACAGAGATTCCCCTACCAACCGTCCCCAGGCATTAACCCGGACACAGAATCAGGGGAAGGATCAGTCGGTAAGTGTTTTAAACATGTAAACATTTATTTTTAACAGAACAGGAATATTAACAATATTAACAATGGGTTTTGCATGATTACTTTGCCCTAGGCGCTTAACGTTTCAGTCCTTGGCAGTGCAACTACTGAAAAAAAATCGAACAATGTCCACTTTAGCATGATTGGTTTGCCCTAGGCGCTCTACTGTTTAGTCCCTGCCAGTGCAGCTACAGTAAAATCCGGTCTATATGTCCGGGGATAGAGCAGAAATCCTCCTGGGACATCTCCACGAAGCTCTCCTGGAGGTAATTGGAAAGCCTTTGCATCAGGTTCCTGGGGAGAGCGGCCTTATTGGGTCCTCCATGGTATGAAACGTTTCCACGCCAAGAGACAAGCAAGTACTCGGGGATCATTGCCTTGCAGAGCATGGCGGCATAAGGCCCTGATCTTTGCATGCTTTCCCGAAGCATCCTTTCTTTCTCCGTCTCTGATATCCTCATCAGAGTGATGTCGCTCATGGTGACCTGCTTTGAATTAGGTAGGGGAATGTTAGTATTGGGACTGCTTGCCTGTTCCTTTACAGAACTGTAACCGGCGGTTTACAGCCATGCGGTGGAGGCGGGAGAGGGGCAGCATACAGGGATCTTTCCCTGGGACAGCCGCAAGGGGATGGGACAGGGGCAGAGTTCATGCTTGCCGGATTGCTGGCAGCAGGGACTGGCATTGCTTTGAACGTGAAAGGAGGCCAGAGCTATTATTAAAGTTTTAAGCAGCCACAAGTCTACGGCTTACCATGTCGGCCTGCTACCCAAATTCCGCTGTCCTGCCCCGCTTGTCTGATCTGCACTGCAAGACCCCAGGCACTGAATGCGAAGGCCGAAAATTCGACCTTGTCCTGAGTGCGCATGTGATAGGTGCTGTGCATGGTCTTGTTCACAGAGAAAGACTATGATCTTTGTTCACAACTAAACTTATCTTTCTGAGGAATTCACTCCCTTTTTCCCATCCCACAGCTGCGACTGTCTCCCGACCTACCCTGGCATCACACTCCCAGAGGCTAGTGCAGATTAGGCGTAGGAAGAAGAGGACACGGGAGGACATGTTCTCGGAACTTATGGGCTGCTCCCGAGCCCAGGCAGCCCAGCAGACCCAGTGGAGGGAGAACTTGTCCCAAATCCACCGATCACACATTGAACGGGAGGAGAGGTGGCGGCAGGAAGACCAGCAGGCGACTCAAACGCTGCTTGGACTAATGAGGGAGCAAACGGACACGCTCCGGCGCCTTGTGGATGTTCTGCGGGACCGGAGGCAGGAGGACAGAGCCCCGCTGCAGTCTATCTCTAACCGCCCTCCCCCGCCACAAAGTCCCATACCCCCCTCACCCAAAGTCCCAAGAAGGAGGGGCGGCAGAGTCCGTGAAAACTCTCACTCCACCCCTGCAGACTGCTCAAGTACCAGAAGGCTGTCATTCCCCAAAATTTGATAAGTCCTTTCCTTCCCGCCTCACCCAAGCCCCCGTCCAAGTTTCATCCCCCAGTTTCATGTGTAGTTGCTAATAAAAAATACGTTTCTGTTAATTACTGTTTCCATCATGTTCTTTTAGAGGAGAGTCTGTTTGAAGGGGGGGAAGGGGGTTGGTAATTGGACAGGACAGTCACCTTTACCAGGGTACAGAGGCGGGGGCAGGTTCAGCAGCAGGGCACACACACATTGCAGTCACTAGTTACCCTGGTCAGTCTGGGAGGTGGTTTTCATGTTGTGTGTGTGGGGGGGGGGCTATGTGACTTTGTGGCGGGGGAGGGTGGTTAGAGATCTTATGCAGCGGTCCTTATCCTGGATCACAGAGCCACGCAGCAGGGGATCTGTAACCGTCCTCCCCCTGCCACAAAGTCACATAGCCCCCACACACAGAGTCCCGAACAGGAGGGGTGGCAGGCTCCGTTGAAACAACCAGTCCACCAGTGCGGAGCCTGTCATTCCTGGAGTTTAGGGTATGTAACTGGAGAGGATAGTTAACATTAACCGGGTAAAGAAACGGGGGCAGGTTCAGCTTCTCTGTAAACAAACTTAATAGTCACAGGTTACCCTGCTCACTCAGGAACCTAGCTTTCAAAGCCTCCCAGATGCACAGCGCGTCCCGCTGGGCTCTTCTAATCGCACGGCTGTCTGGCTGGGCGTAATCAGCAGCCAGGCTATTTGCCTCAACCTCCCACCCCGCCATAAAGGTCTCCCCCTTGCTCTCACACAGATTGTGGAGCACACAGCAAGCTGCAATAACAATGGGGATATTGGTTTCGCTGAGATCAGAGCGAGTCAGTAAGCTTCTCCATCTCCCCTTGAGACGTCCAAAAGCACACTCCACCACCATTCTGCATTTGCTCAGCCGGTAGTTGAAGAGTTCTTTTTCACTGTCCAGGGCACCTGTATAGGGCTTCATGAGCCAGGGCATTAGCGGGTAGGCTGGGTCCCCGAGGATCACTATAGGCATCTCCACATCCCCAACAGTTATTTTGTGGTCCGGGAAGTAAATACCTTCCTGCAGCCGTCTAAACAGACCAGAGTTTCTGAAAACATGAGCATCATGAACCTTGCCCGGCCATCCGACGTTGACGTTTGTAAAACGTCCCCTATGGTCCACCAGTGCTTGCAGCACCATTGAAAAGTAGCCCTTTCGGTTAATGTACTGGCTGGCCTGGTGGTCCGGTCCCAGGATAGGGATGTGAGTTCCATCTATAGCCCCACCGCAGTTTGGAAATCCCATCGCGGCGAAGCCATCTATGATGACGTCCACGTTTCCGAGGGTCACTACCTTTGAGAGCAGTAGCTCAACGATTGCGTTGGCTACTTGCATCACAACAACCCCCACGGTAGATTTGCCCACGCCAAAGTGCTTCGCGACTGACCGGTAGCTGTCTGGCATTGCAAGCTTCCAGAGGGCTATGGCCACTCGCTTCTGGACAGTCAGGGCTGCTCGCATCTGGGTGTCCTTGCGCTTCAGGGCAGGGGACAGCAACTCACAAAGTTCCAGGAAAGTCCCCTTCCGCATGCGAAAGTTTCGCAGCCACTGTGATTCATCCCAGACCTGCAGCACTATGCGGTCCCACCAGTCCGTGCTTGTTTCCCGGGCCCAGAATCGCCGTTCCACAACATCAACATGACCCATTGCCACCATGATGTCCTCGGCGCAGGGTCCCGTGCTTTGTGACAGGTCTGTGCCACTCTCAGACTTCAGGTCCTCACCGCGCTGCCGTAGCCTCCTCGCTCAATTTCTCAGCATCTGCCTCTGGGAAAGGTGGATGATAAGGTGCGAGGTGTTGACAACGGCCATAAATGCAGCGATGGTCGCAGCGGGCTCCATGCTCGCAGTGCTGTGGTGTCCTCGCTGTCACTGACCAGAAAAGTGCGCGAACTGATTTCCAGCCGGCGCTTTCAGGGAGGGAGGGCGAGAGTGACGGTTGGATGACGACAGTTACCCAAAACCACCCTAGACACATTTTTTTCCCCAGAAGGCATTGGGGGCTCGACCCAGAATTCCAATGGGCAGCGGGGACTGCGGGAACTGTGGGATAGCTGCCCACAGTGCACCACTTCCAATGTCGACGCTTGCCCCATTAGTGTGGACTCACAAAGTCGAATTACTGTCCTTAGTGTGGATACACACGTTCGACTTTGTAATATCGATTCCACATATTCGATTTAAGTAAAATCGAACTACTCTCGTAGTGTAGACATACCCTAAGAGAAAGTAACAGTTGCTGATTACTACTGTATGAGGCTGTTAGGGGAGAAAACAGGATAGCCACTATACATGCAGTAACTTATGGGAGGAGTCTTGTCATAACTATAAAGGGAAGGGTAACAGCCCTCCTGTGTACAATACTATAATCCCTCCTGGCCAGAGACACCAAAATCCTTTTACCTTTTACCGTAAAGGGTTAAGAAGCTCAGGTAACCTGCCTGACACCTGACCCAAAGGACCAATAAGGGGACAAGATACTTTCAAATCTTGGTGGGGGGAAGGCTTTTGTTTGTGCTCCTTGTTTTGGGGGTTGTTTGCTCTTGAGACTAAGAGGGACCAGACATCAATCCATGCTCTCCAAATCTTCTGAACAAGTCTCTCATATTTCAAACTTGTAAGTAACAGCCAGGCAAGACGTGTTAGGTTTATCTTTGTTTTCTCAACTTGTAAATGTTCCTTTTGCTAGAGTGTTTACCTCTGTTTGCTGTAACTTTGAACATAAGGCTAGAGGGGGTTACTCTGGGCTCTTTGAATTTGATTACCCTGTAAAGTTATTTTCCATCCTGATTTTACAGAGATGATTTTTACCTTTCTTTCTTTAATTAAAAGCCTTCTTTTTAAGAACCTGATTGATTTTTCCTTGTTTTAAGATCCAAGGGGATTGGATCTGGACTCACTAGGAATTGGTGGGGGGAAAGGGAAGGAAGGGGAATGATTAATTCTTCCTTGTTTTAAGATCCAAGGGGTTTTGGATTGGTGTTCAACAGGGAATTGGTGGAGGAGACTCTCAAGGCTACCCAGGGAAGGGAGTTAGCACTTGGGAGTGGTGGCAGCAAAACCAGATCTAAGCTGGTAGTTAAGCTTAGAAGTTTTCATGCAGGTCCCCACATCTGTACCCTAAAGTTCAGAGTGGGGAAGGAACCTTGACAAGTCTCAATTTGCTTTGAGGGCCAACAAGTAAATTAGTTTGGTTTTGGTTCTAAAATATTCAACCAGTGCAATGGATTTCCTTGCTCTGGGCAAGGAACTGTAATTAGGAGTTAGAACTAACTGGACAGCTACCTCCTTAAATTCCTGTGGTTACTATTCATAAGAATCAGTCAGGTACTATATTAACCTCATGCTTTGATTACTGACTGCATTAATTTGATGAGCTGACTACTTGGTGATTTAATTCAGTATCATTGTAAATCCATTGATTTATTGGCTTGATTTCAATTATGACCTAGATTTATTAACTGTGATAATTCCTAGTTAGTTTAGTATACATTTATGGTAGCTAGTCAGCATCAGCAAGCCATAAAAATAATGTGTATGGGCCAAGGATCTGCCCTTCTACTCTGTTTACATCCACATCTATTTGAAGTCCTTTCCTTTCTGAAAGATTTACCCTCAGTGGGTTGGGAGAGAAAATCATCAGTTGTCCCCAGCTGTGTGCTGTTGGATGAGTTGTGCAATATGTAACTTTCAAAGTTTTTATGAGAAAATGGACGAGCTGTGCATAGAGCTAATTGCCTGAAGTTGCCTGTGGAGTCTTCCCTGAGTGGTCTGTCTCCTTGGTACTTCCTTTCGGATCCTTCTGGATAACTTGAAATTGGTGTCTCATTAGTGTCAGTGAGAAAGTTGCACATGCAATTTAAGGGGACAATAGCCCCCAAAGTGTCTACGTTAAAAAAGATATATGAGAGAAAGTCTTCAAATATGATTTTCTGGACGTATATACATTTCTTTGCCTACAGTTTATTGGGAAGCAGTAATAGCAAAGACTACTCTGAGATCATTAACATAATTCCATGAATTTAAAGCATTTTTACCATTACGTGATTTCACATTGGATAGTCAAGTAGCTTTTATACTGGCATCATCCACTTACTTTTTGCATTGATGAATCTCATGACAAAAACAAAAACAAAACAAAAAAACCCAGCAGAGGATAAAGAATTAAAACTGCCTTGAAAAGAAGCCTGGATTTGAGAGCAGAGAGGGACAATAATACAACTTACAGTTTAGTCATTCTTTGCTCTACCGAGGTCCAGTTGATATTTATGTCATCTAAAAATTGACAATCCATGTGCATCACAGTAAACAATGACACTGGGGCATAAAGAAAAAACCCCGACAGTCAAATCAGTAGCTTCAAGTTAATAACAAGCACCATACCCTGTCTTACTGCAAATATTAAATATATTTAGTTCTTTATAATCCACATTATTGCAACATAAAGTTTGTCTAACTTCATACTTCAGTGTTTAATAATGCATATGTACAGGTGCAAGAGACAGCAGAATAAAGGTAACAGACTATGTATTATGACTATAATTGTAATATGCTTTACTAAAAGATTGTCATTTCTCAAGATACAGGTTTTCTGAAACATTTCAATAGACTGTAAATTTATGTGTATACATATACAGACTCACCCACCCCTTGACACCACTAAAATGCATAGGAATATGCGGAAGACAAAAATATATCCAGTATAGATATTGTCAAAGTGCGTGATTCAAAAACCAAGCATAGCTATGGCAGCTAAAATGCAATCTCTCCCTGGAGCATTTTTATGCACAAGTGAAGTTGCCTGATACAGAAATAGATTTGAAGTTTTATATGCCAGACTCCTAGTATGTGGGTAGATTAGGTAAATCGAGATTTATGCAGCAAAATCTAATGTAGGCATTGAAAGCTTTCTGTAATCAAATATAAGACGTTATTGGTCCAAATATATATTTTTTTGTCCTCAGCATCAACAGGAGTGAAAATGCAGGCAAATTGCCCTTATACCTTCCAGCTGTCTCTTATAGCCACAATTGAGTCCTCTTTTTCCTCCCCCACATACACACAAAAATAGGTCATCATCAATCTTCCTTGTTTAATTTAAACAGAAAAATTTAGTAAGGAAAACAAGACATTGGGAAGCAAAAAAAGAGAGATTGTTTTGTGTAAAAATGACTCCAGTAGCAACCAACAAAGGCAAATCTTCTCAGAAGAGGGTCATATAAAAATGGCTAATTTCCGTATAAGGGATCACTATTGTTGCTTCCAAACTGCTCAGATATATGAATCAAATGGAAGCTTTTTCTGCAATTTAAATAACAGTTAAATAATAGTAAATAATAATAAGCAGCTGGGTGTTTTGAACTTGTTTCTGACCTTAATGAACTGAATGATACTATAAGGTGGGGGAAGGAGAAAAAAAATCATTGTCAGCTTAAAGAGAATGTTCCTAATCTATTTTTATCCAGTTACTGAAATATATGTATTCACTAAGGGTCAAATTCTCAAATGCCTAGTGCTAATGTGGCATGGGACCCAATTACCAAAAATTTCTTGCAATCTTGTGGACAGTACATCCAGGAGTGGTACCAGCTGAATTCAAGGAGAAAAACAAAAGCTGCATTTCTTTCCAGCTAGCACAGCTCCGGACTCACTGAAGTGAAAGAGAGTGTGACCAGAGAGGGAGTGGTCACACTCCAACACTGACTTCCCAACCCTTAGAAGAGCTCTACCCAACTAGTTTCAGAATTTATCCTCCACTGAGGTGGAATAACTCGGGAAGATGCCTTCAGAGTTGGGAGAGAGGGACCCTAAAGAGTCTGGGCTAATGATGGAAAGCACCATTTTGCTGACAACATAGATGATTTTTTTCTGAGCAGCCTCTGCAACACACCATTAGATCGCACAAAAGTTGGCTCTCCCCACTGAATAATCACAAAGGATATGTTTACATTGCAATTAGACACTCCTGGCCGGTGCCAGCTGACTCAGGCTCATGGGGCTCAGGCTGCAGGGCTGTTTAATTGCAATGTAGACTTCCAGGCTCGAGCTCAGGCTGCAGCTCGAGCTCTGGGACCCTCACACGATGACGGGTCCTAGAGACTGGGCTCCAGCCCAAGCCTGGAAGTCTCCACTGCAATTAAACAGCTCCACAGCCTGAGCCCCATGAGCCCGATTCAGCTGGCACGGGCCAGCTGTGGGTTTTTAATTGCAGTGTAGACATACCCAAAGAACACAAGTGTTGAGTAACTTGGGTTATGCCAAGTTTGTGGTCCCACGATCAGCATGCTTTGCACTTGCTCAGCTCTTGTAACGTTCAGGCCAGAATCCTGGTATCAACTGCTTAATTCTATTTAAGAATTTAAACCATGAAAAGCTGCTCTCCTAGTGTGGCTGTGTGTTCCTGCACTCCTTATACTGCAGCACTGACAAGTGGAAGACAATATCTGTTCCCTCTCCTTCAGGGCTGCATCAGCCTCTGCAAACACAGGAGCAACAGTGCTATGGCAGTGCCTCTTTAAATCAACTACATAAGATCTGTGACTTACCACCACAACAGGAAAAACTACAGATATCATAGAATGTGCACAGGGTTTGAACCCAGGACTTCTAATCCAACAACACAGGCCCCTCTACTCAAGTTCTATCTTTTCCCTGGAAACTCTTCCCCTTGAGGGGAAGACATACCACGCTAGATAAACAGATTACATTAACTTACCCCAAGTATATTTTGAGGTGTGCGGATTTGGCAAACCAGTACAATAAGATTATCTGCACAGCTGCTAATAGAGATTATTTAATGCTGGTGTCCACCCGGCCATTTCAAGTACTAACAATCCGTCAGACATTTGGTTATGATTGGAACAAATTCTGGTACAAGTAGGTTCATGTGTGTGTGTTTTCAGGAGTTGGGAAAGGTACAAGAAGTCAAACTAGCCACTGAGGCCTCTTTGTGTGGATCCTTTATGTTTTGGTCCCAAACATGGGCCCAGAGCTAAGGATCAGTGGAACATGTTATACTATTATAGTTACATAGTGGTGACGGACTTTACCTTTATGGACAAATTAAAGATATTCCTCCTCTGCATTCAATTCTATAAAAAGGAAAGAGCTGGTCGGGAGATTTTGGTTTGGAGTCTGAATCCCATTTGTATTTAAGGTGCATAGGACTTGCCCATCTGTCTGAGGTTTGATAGGTCATTAAGTAGAATACAAGATGACCACATTGGATGGAATTTGTTGCCAGGTAATGGGAAAGTGACTTCCTCTGAGTGTCTCTCAACAAAAACTGTGACCATCTCTAAATGAAATCAGAGCCAGAGCTGGTTGAAATTTTTCAGTTTTTGAAGTTGATGAAATTTAAATATGTAAATATATAAATGGGAAACTTAAGTAAATTTCTGTTAAAATTTCCTCCATTCATCATCCAACTATAGAACTGATCAAAATTTTCAAGTTTTGAAATCTGAAAAGCTTCTGGTTTTGAATTTAATATAAAGACAGGATAATTGACAAATTTTCACAATTTTTTTCTCCATTTTCCCCAAACCAGCTCTACTGCGTAGAGTCTTTTTTCACTTTGTGGCGGCAGTGTTAAGGTTAGGCTCTCCCTCCTTACTGAGCTTTAAGAGGAGTTAATACTGAGTTCAGTACTAAGCCTTAAGAGGCACTAACCAACCCAGAAGGATAAGGAGCACTCTAACTACTTCAATCATTTTAAAGAATCTTGGTGTTATTAAGTCATTGATTATTCTCTAGAAGGGTGTGTGACAGTGCACCCCATATTCTTCATAGTGATATTATTATGAAATGATTATAGCATAATTATGATGCATTTTGTACAAGATGGATCATGGAAGGTGTCATTGGAAAAGTTATGATTTGCTGAATATGATTATAATTTTTGTATCTGAAGTTAGAAATATTGACTATGGATCTGTATTTCAAATGGGCTTACTCTGGAAAACACCCACAGCCAGCCTTTCGGGTATAACAGTGAAGAAGCCAGACAGTGCTAATGGCTCATCAACAAACTCAATGGTCTGTGGAATAGCTTAATCTTCCTGAGCAGGCTCCAGACAGCCTGTAAGTAATAGCTGCTATGACTCAGCAAGGAATGCAAGGGCATGTGACCAGGCTACACGACTCTGGACTCCATTTTGGAATGTCTGTAGTTTTCCACAAACTGGTCTGGGAACCAAGGTTAAAACAAAGGGTTCCCACCATATACTAAAGCTATATAAGGCAGGGGGTGACATCAACAGTTGTTCTTCACTCCCCACACAAGAGTACTCCTGGAAATACCTAAGGAACAAAAGACTGAACTGGGGGAAGTGCTGGACCCAGGTTAAAGGGATTTCTAGCATGTGTATGAAAACCTGGGGATCCCAAGCTCCAGAGCAAGTGCAGCTGATGCCTTGAGAATCTGCATGCCGCTTGTATCATCAGTCAGGGTGAAAGATTGTTAATTCAAATCCTATCCTTCTAATATGTTAAGCTTACTTTGCATTTTTGTTTATTTACTAGGTAATCTGCTTTGATCTGTTTGCTATCACTTATAATCACTTAAAATCTTTATTTTTGTAGTTAATAAACTTATTTTATGTTTTAATCTAAACCAGTAAATTTGGAGTGACATGCTTGGGAATCTTAGCTCAAGGGGCAAAGGCTGTTGCATTTCCTCTCCACATTGAGGGGGAGTCAAATTGGATAATAAATTCATAGTGGTCGGGGTTTTGACCAGAGCATGACAGTACAGCTCTGGGGTCCTAGACTGGGAAGCTGGCAATTATTTTGGCTGTAGCCCCTCTATTCTTGGTTCATGCAGTGGCTGGTCAGAGAGCCTGCATGTAACTCAGCTGGGTGTGCCCCTACCTGTGTGTATGCTGGTGGAAGTGTAGGACCAGGAGCAGGTGAGAGGGAGCCCACATTGGTGAGTAAGAGGGCTCAGTGGTACCCCAATTCCAGGTGGAACCCTGGGGGGAACCCATCAGAGGGTGTATTAGGTCTGGTCTATACAGGAAAGAGTTTTTATATAACCTTAAATGTGTTTGTAAACAGATACAGTTATAGGGCTCTAACCTCCTGTGTGGCCACTCTTATTCTGGTAAAGGAATTCCTTTTTGTTGCTTAGCTTCTTTGCTTGGAAAGTTGTTTAAGACTGTCCATACTTGGGTTATGCCAGTATAACTATATAGGTTTAATTGGAAATTTCCCCACACAGACAAGGCCTTAGAAACTCTGACATGGTTTGGTAAAGTTATTCAGAATTTGTGGAAGGATCACACTAGAATAGACCAGGCATAATCCTGGGATCAAATTTTCTATCCTACACATATAAATACCATTTAGTAGTAACAATAAAACTATTTTCCTTTCAAGACATGGAAAGTGTGACTGGGTTATGTGTAAAGTGCATCAAGAAAAAAAACCGCACAGGTGTTTAAATTATATCCATATGTTAGTGTACAAAAGTGCAGCAGATTGTGATTAAATTATATTATTGCAGGCTCTGGGAGAAAATCAGGGTAGATAAGGTTTGCTTTCTGGAAAAGACACTGTGGG
Source organism: Terrapene triunguis (assembly GCF_002925995.2). Classification (NCBI taxonomy): domain Eukaryota; kingdom Metazoa; phylum Chordata; order Testudines; family Emydidae; genus Terrapene; species Terrapene triunguis. Next base: position 51,989,346 of record NW_020664419.1, on the reverse strand, counting down.
TCTTGTCAAGAATGAAACAGCTATGCTGCTGAAAGCCCTTAGGCCTGGTCTACACTGGGGGTAGTGGGGGCAGAGGATCGATCTAAGATACGTCGACTTCAGCTACGCTATTCTCGTAGCTGAAGTTGTGTATCTTAAATCGACTTAAAATCACTTACTTCGCGTCCTCGCAGCGCGGGATTGACGGCCGCTGCTTCCCCGTCGACTTTGCTTCTGCCTCTCGCCGAGCTGGAGTTCAGCAGTCGATGGGAGAGCGATCGGGGATCAATTTATCATGTCTACACTACACACGATAAATCTATCCCCAATAGATCGATCGCTACTTGCCGATCCGGCGGGTAGTGTAGACGTACCCTTAGAGTAGATGCTTCCTACATCTATGGAAAAACCCCATTCGTCAGTACAGGTAATCCACCTCCCCAAGCAGGCTGGCAGCAATAGCTAGGTTGAAAGAAGAATTCTTCCATCAATTTAGCTGTGTCTACACCAGTGGTTAGGTCAGCTTAACTACAAAACTCAGAGGTGTGAATTTTTCACACCCCGGAGTGATATAGCTTGGTTAGCCTAAGTTTTAAGTGTGGAGCAGGGCTAAGGCTCCTACTCTGGTATTGTAAATGTGCTTCAGTGAGGGTGCAAACTGCATTACAGAACAGTGCAAAAGGCCATACTGTAAATGAGAATCTGGCCGTGTTCTTTGACTTAAAATAGGAAAGTAGTAAAATGTTCTTGCAGGCCTCAACTTGCTTTACTCTGAAATTTCAGGCAATTAACTCTATGCACAACTCATCCATTTTCTCATTAAAACTTTGAAAGTTACATATTGCAAGTGAAACAGCTGTTCCAATTTACTGGTAATTATAACTTTATGTTTCATTCAAAATTGATAAATTCAAGGGACTCAAAAATGTACATTCTTTCAGAGAAACTAAAGGTAGGCAGACCTGTATTCATTCCCCTCCAATCTGTACATGCACATTTTATTTCTGCAAAAAAAGATCATTCTGCAGTTCCTAAGCAGGGGAAATGGAGTAAAGCTCACTGGGATTTATCATTAATATACATTCTTATCTCATTACAATCCCAGATAGACATCTATTGAGCTGTCAGGGAGATCTCATTCCATAAGAAGTATAGATGAGCAGGAAACAGAAAAAAATGTAAATCCCACATAACGTGGGAAGACAGCTGGAGAAACAGGTGTATAAAAGATAGACCTCCTGTCTGAGTTGCTTATTATTTATCTTTTTTTTTTTTTTAGCAGAGGGGTGTTTTGAATAGCACAGATTTCACCAATTTATAAAGTTACCTTGGAGGAAATGCTAAGAAATATTAGAAAACTTCAGATATAAGTTCCCCATGAAAAATTAAAGTGTGCTGCAGATAGCTTTTTCTCTACCAGTGAAATAAAAGAGGAGAATAACTCATCTGTCTACTGAAGAGAGATATGTATGCTAGAACCTAGACATAATAGAAGAGAAAATGATGTTCCCACTTCTGGAGGACAACTGTGGTTCCTGTTACCAATTAACTGAATGAAAAATGCAAACTGCAAAGATGGGTTCTAAAATTTAAATTATTTGCTTTTTCTCTGAACACTTCCCATCTATCATCTAACATAGAAGCCATTTCTGCTACAATTTCCCCCCCCAAAAAATTGCTTGGATCCCTTTCAAATCAGCAAGAGACTGTCCACCTAATCAGTGAAATAACTGATGGATGATTCTATGCTTGGAGTCTATTACGCTCTGCATCAGGCAAAAATACTAAACAGTTTTCTTAGGGTACGTCTATACCCAGCCGCTAGTTCAGCGGCAAGCAATCGAACTTCTGGGTTCGACTTATCGTGTCTTGTCTGGACGCGATAAGTCGAACCCGGAAGTGCTCGCCGTCGACTGCGGTACTCCTGCTCGGCAAGAGGAGTACCGCGGAGTCGTCGGGGGAGCCTGCCTGCCGCGTCTGGACCGAGGTAAGTTCGAACTAAGGTACTTCGAACTTCAGCTACGTTATTCACGTAGCTGAAGTTGCGTACCTTAGTTCGAATTGGGGGGTTAGTGTAGACCAAGCCTTAGTGAAATTGAAACAAATGGCAGAATGAAAATGCCCCCCAAAAGGCATAGCACTCTGAGAAAGACAACTTTTATATATAAAGTTTTTATCATGAATGTGATATTACATCAGTCCCTGCCCACAAGAATTTCAGCCTGCTCACAAACCGCCACAACTAAGAAAGAAAGTAAATTAAAATGTTATTTCAGAACAAGGAAAAAATGTGGTAGCATTATCGTTTCAAAAGCCATAAAGAAGCAATACCTCCAGACTGCAGTACAGCTTTGAGAAGAGAACCAAATTTTATTTGAGATGCTATCCATGCATTTGTGTTATTTCAGATGCCTTTATTTGGCTATAGTTGTATGATAAAGTTCTCTCTTCGGCAACATCAGTGGGTCTTTTTTCTCATTTACACTAGAGCTACTTTACACCATTTTAGGGCCCCTTTAAGGCCTCTTGCACAGCTAGAGGTGTGTAAAGGGGACTAAATGAAAGTGAAAAATCAGGCACAGTAAATATATCAGGAGCGAAAGAGGTACCACAATAACACAAGCCAAATATACAGTTAAAGAGAAGGATTAGCAATTCTAGGGTACGGGGAATGGACTCTATGACACTCGAGACTGCATGGGGAACTTCTAGAGTCCTCAAGGCAACTGCTACTTTGCATACATTGCTTCAGCAATGAAAATAAAATGAAAAACAAGTCATTAATAGAGCCAGTAGAGAAGAATAGCAGACAGGGTGTGGTCCTTTTAGACTCAGTCTGTGCAAGGCCATACTTCTGTATCTAAAATCTAGTGAACAGGAGGGTGCCTTTGGGCAACATTTATGGACCCTGAGCTGCACTTTGCATCCAAGGGAGCAACTGTTAGGGTAATTACACTAATTACACTGAAACTGCCCATTTTAAGCACTTAGACTGGCTAGGTCAATAGCAGCATTAGGAATTAATAGACCTATGGCTTCAGTAATGTTCCATTAAGTTTAGCCTTCCATGATTTCTGGTATATTTCATTTTAAAATAGTGTTAGGGGGTCAACAAAAGCAAGGAAATCATTGGTAGAGATTGCCATGACAACCTTAATACAGGTCTATTGAAACAGCCTGAAATATCTTCTTAGAGTACAATATGGTCGCAATCCCTGGCCACAACAAGGAGAATTAAGGGTAACCACTAAAGAGGGGAAAATGGACATATACACTTTGTTAATACTGCATGAAATATGAGGAAAGGAAGGCTGAAAGGACTGCCAATGACAACAAGAATTTAAATTCTACTTTTTTTTCTTTTTGACATTACATTTCCAGGTCTTTTCAGTTCTGGAAGACAATGTTGACTTGAGAAATAGTGAAACCTGTGAAATCTCCAAGAACGAAAAATGCATTCCCCTTTCAGTTGTTCAGTTTCCAATACAACTACTAGAAATTTTGTTTTGTTTTGTTTTTTGTTTTTTGTCATCAATATAATTTCAATGCCTAACCCACACTTAGAAGGAAGGACCCATTTTATTAATGATTCCACACTTCTGCCTCTTTAGCTAAGGGGAAACAAAGCTCCCTGTCCACATCTAAAATCCACAAAGAGTTCTCCAGTAAATCAAACATGACCTGACTGGATATTCCTAAAAGTAAAAACTCAAGTAGAAAAAAACAACATATTAGTCATTCGTTGTATATTGTTATGTTCATGGCACACAGAGAGAGAATTAAAAAGAAAACCCTTCCTGAAAGAATGACGCTAACAATATATTTCTTAGAATCCAGAAATCTAACATACAGCCAAATGAAGAGAGACATAGGAGACTAGTACCTAAGGTAAAGAGGCACAGCTCAACTCACCTTGCTCCAGACTGGCTCTTTTAGAGATTGACTGCTGAGGACCCAGATCATATGCATCCCTCAGAGCCCCTTAGCCTGCAAGCAGGACCAGGAAACCCCATAAATTTAAAGTGATAGCTTATCATTTTAACACAGTTTTCAATACACTACGTATATCACAAAGAAGCAAATAAGGGCACAACCTATTTTTTAAATATTCTCTCAAGGTCACCTTCAAGAGCACCATAGAAGCTGTACGGCTTGATTTGGAGGAGCTAAACTTGCCCCACTCTCTTTGACTTAATGGGAGTTGTAGGTATTCAGTACCTTGGAAAAATTGATCAGTTCAATTTTTACATTGGCAGTGCAGAGCTTGGTTACCAATAGAGCTGGGTGAATACTGGAGCCAGGGTAGAGACTGTTGCTGTGCCCAGAACTGACTGAGGTGGGCCTGCAGTGAAGGCAGTGTGTGTATCCACCACTTTTGGTTGGGAAAGTGCTTGCAGCAAGGGGGACAGCAAAGAGACTTTAAGGGGTTTCCCTGACCATGAGTTGAAGTGGTCTTATGGACTTAGGGTGACCAGATGTCCCGATTTTTGTGTCTTTTTCTTATATAGGCTCCTATTACCCCACCCCACACCCCCTGTCCCGATTTTTCACACTTGCTGTCTGGTCACCCTATATGGACTAACCAGGATCCAGGGTTCCTGACCTTTGGTTAAAATAACTCCCATCTTCAGAGGGGTTGTGCAGCTAGGAATGATCCAAAGCTAGAGTTGCTCTGCCACATGTTGCCTTGGCTGGACTGTTTTATTGGACCGACAGAGTACTGTCCCCAGCTTCAAGATCTTCAAGCACACTCAGAATTCTGACATTCAGAGGAGTGCACATGCAGGGGAAGGATAGACTATATTTAGCTTAACAATGAGACGGTTACGTGGTGACTTGATTACAGCCTATTTGTATCTACATGGGGAACAAATATTTAATGGGCTCTCCAATCTAGCTGAGAAAGACACAATCCAATGGCTGGAAGTTGAAGCTAGACAGACGAATCTATCTTGGTCCAACAGAGTCTGGATTTGTTGACCTTCAGGCAGGCTGCAAAGCCCATGTATTTTCCAAGGCTTTTCCCTGGGACAGAGTACTGAGTGAGTAAGGAAAGAGAGTGTTAGTTTGGCCTGCAGATAGCTTTTTTTAGATGGATCCCATTTGATTTTTGAATATACTTTTAATTTTTTTGCTCTATGCAGCTAGACTTCTGCCAAATATAATATATGTAAACCCGAATAAACATACACAAAATAAATAATTCATTTGATGGACAATTTGCACTAAATTACTGATGCAATATAAAAAGAATTAGTATAAATAAATTCCAGAGAGGTTTTCAGAATGGAAATCCTGGAAACCTTAATTGGATCATGGATAACACCACTATTATTTCACTAGAAATGGTATTGTGCACACCTTATATTGATTGATTACTATGATTTTTTAATTGTATCTACAACCTTACTCCAGGGCAACACATTGTTTGAATGAACAGAAGGAGAGAAAATATATGCAATCCTGTAAAGAATAAATGTTCTTGTTCATTTTACATTATATTCATTTTACATTTTAAAAGGTTTTTAAAAAGCCTGGAAATCATTGAATTGTGAACATAGCTGGCCTATATTAACAGATGATTTTATTGCTATTTCTCTGTTCCTCCCTCCCTGCTCCTTCTTTCTGTTTGTTATACCCTCACCTGCATTCTGTCTTAAATTAGGGCAAGTCTACACTACAAAATTAAATCAACCTACCTTACATCGACATACAGCCACCAATTAAATCACTTTTGCCTGTCCACACTAAGCTCCTTGTGTTGACAGTGCGCGTTCTTACCAGGAGCGCTTGCCCCAATTTAACTGTCAGTGTGGAGCATTGTGGGATGGCTTCTAAAAGGCAGTAGGTTGATGCAAGCAATGCAGAGTCTTACCAGTGGTTCTCAACGCACGGCCCGCAGACCTCATGCGGCCCAATTAGCACAAAGCTGTGGCCCAGCTCTGTGCTAAAGGCTGCCCGGCCTGCACAGCGGGGTCTGTTTCCCAGTTGCCCAGCAACCCCATGTGGCAGGGTCCAGGCTGCCTGACCGCCCAGACGAGTGCAGCATGGTCAGGGCTGCCACCCAGCCCCACAGGGTTGGAGTCCGGGTTTGGGGCTGCCACCTGGCCCAACACAACCAGAGTCCGGGGTCAGGGCTGCCCACCCAGCCCCACAGGGTTGGGGGTCTGGGGTCCGGGGCGGCCGGCCGGCTGGCCTCTCAGGATCGGGGTCCAGGGTTGGTGTCAGGGCGGCTGGGTCCAGGGTCAGGGCTGCTGTCAGGCCCCGCCCGGCCCCATGCCCCATGCCCCAGGCTTTGCTCCTGGCCCCACTCTGTGGAAAGGTCTCTGAGCTGGAGGTGCTGGGCATAGGGGTCTGGAGAAGTTCAGGAGGGCACTGTAGTTCTCAGCCTGTGGCCCAGGTAACACATTGTGGGCCACATATGCGGCCCACAATGATAAATAGGTTGAGAACCACTGGTCTACACTGACACTGCGACGACCTAACTACACTGACCTAAGCACTACGCTCTCATGGAGCTGGAGTTATTAAGCTAGTGTAGAGGGCAGGTTACATTGGTGGAAGCTACATTTTAGAGTAGACGCTTACAGAGTTATGTTGACATAAGCTGCCTTACATCGATCTACTTCTGTAGTGTAGACCAGGCCTCAGACTGAGCTCTTCATGCAGAGATTGTCCTACTCTAGGACCTAGACTCTGCAAACACTTATGCTCGTGCATAATTTTAAGCATGCAAGTAATCCCACTGATTTCAATAGTCTACATGAAACTGACTCATGTATGTAATGTGTTTGCAGGATCAGAGCTTGTATTGATAGTGGGCTTAGCAAAATACAGTCCCACTCCTACTTGAAGGATCTAGATGCTACCATAGTGTAAATAATAAGAGACAAGAACTTAAAATTGTCTCACTTTGCTTCCACAATTAGCAGACACATGTAACTGTGTGCAGAAATTTGCATCCACAATCACAGGTGCTGACTTTCTTCTTTCTGAGTGCGTGCTCCACCGCCACTCTGCCCCGAGGCCCTGCCCCTACTCTGCCCCTTTCCCCAAGGCCCCACCCACACTTTGCTTCTTCCCACCTCTGCTCCGCCCCCTTCCCCGAGGCCCCACCCGTCCTCTTCCCATGTGGAGTACAGTGGAGTTGCTGGGTCTGTTGGGTCTGCGAGGAGAGGAGGCTGTGCAGTTACAGCTCCGATCCAGTCTTAGGAACACTGACACCTACAAGCAGATTGCATGGCATAGATTGGGAGGCATGACGGACATGCAGCAGTGCCGTGCTAAGATAAAAGAGCTGAGGCAAGTGTACATGAAGGCAAGAGAGGTCAACCATCGCTCTGGTGTGGGGCACAGAAAACATGTCACTTGTACAAGGAGCTCCATGCCATCGTTGGCAGTGACCCCACCTCCATGAGCCCCGTGGATACTTCAGGGGGACTGGAAGCAGTGGCCAGTGGAGTCAACCCTGAGGAGAAATGGTGGATGAGGAGTCTAGTTGGAGGAGGATGTGGGACAAGCGACAGGCTCATCTGGTAATGTGGCAAGCCAGCACCTCTTTTTAACTCTGGAGGTGTCTAGCCAGTCCCAGCAGTCCAGATCTGGCATGCCTGAAGCAGGAGAGGGGAGCTCCCATAAATGCTAATATTTCTTCGATAGTGCACGGTTACATGAGGTAGACGTGTCCTTTATTTTGATACATGGTGCACGTGGGAGATGGGATCAAAATTAACAACACTAGGTACTGTTTCCATCTGCTTCACATTCCCCTGTGCAGCTATGCAGTGGGGGCCCTGCAGAAAAGTTTGTTAATGTACACCGAGATCTTCCAGGAATCCTCCATACAGATCTCTAGGAAACTTTCCTGCAGATACCCTGAAATCCTCTACCAAAGGTTTCTTGGCAGAGCTGCTTTGTTTGTTCCCCCGTTCTAAGGAACTTTGCCAGGCCAATCAGCAATTACTTCTGGAGGAACCAAAACAGCACACAGGTGAGCAGCACAGGGACCCAGTTTGAAGCCTCAAGCATGCAGGAGATGCACTCTTGCATCTTCGGTTACCCTCAGTAGTGTGATTTCAATCGCTCTCACTATTGTCTCCAGGCTCTTGGTCTGATCCCCTTCTGAAACCACCCAGACCCTGTCTCATCTTGCAAGCCCTGGGTCTGGGCTGAACACACCATGTTTAGTGTTCTGACCTACTGCATGCTTGACAAGGGAAAGTGAGAAAGAGGTATATGTAACTTTTATGATGCAAGACTGTAAGTGCACAAACAATACTGACTCTGTGTATTGTTTCTTTTGTTTCTGAAGATGTGCCCTTGAGGGCCAGTTCCTACACACCAGCAGAGAGCCTTCATCAGAAAAGGAGGTGAACAATGAGGAGTAAGGAGGGCATGTTTTCGGAATTGCTGCAATCATCAGATCAGGCCAATAGCGAGCACAGAGCATGGAGAGAGACAATAAACGAAAAACTACAAATGGATAGCCAGGAGAGGAGACAGGGTCTGAAGCAGATAATAAAGCTCATGGAGGACCAAATAGAGATGCTGACGTACCTGACTGCGCTGCAGGCAGAACACATGCATGCTCAACTCCTCCTCTGGCCCATACAGAACTGCCTTCCTTGCTCTCCCCAAATTCCCCCCAGACATTCCTCTCACATTCCCAGCCCATCGGAGTACCCCTTGCACTCGACCCCTAAGGACATTTTCCATAATGACAGCTGGACTTACATACAGCTATGAGATCCTCATTTCAGACTGCCATGTCCCTTGTAAGAAATGTTAATCTGTATATTGCTATTTAATAAAAATTGAGTCTTACAAAGACAGTGATTCTTTATTTGTGACTTACACAGGCTGGTTGCAACAGAAATTCAAACACAGTGGCAATCGGCACATTTGTAGACTACAATTAACGCTCAGGCACGAATCATTACAGGGGTCATAGAAGGTGGAAAGTAAACAATGCCTGGCTCAATGCATGGCAGAAAGAACTCCTCTAATAGCGGCCGTTTCTGGCTACTCAAAATCAGCCAGTAGGTGATTCACCTCAACATTCCACCCCTGGGGAAACTTTTCCCCCTTGGCGTCACAAATGTTATTTAGAGCACAGCAGGCTGCTATGACCATGGAATATTTTTCTCATTGAGGTCTAACCTGCCAAAAAGGCAGCACCAGCAACCCTTTAATCTGCCAAACGCACATTCTATGGTCATTCTGCGAATGCTGAGCCTGTTGTTGAAGTGGTCCTTGCTGCTGTCAATGTTTCTTTGCTTCCACAAAGAAAGAAATGAGCCGCGGGAATACGGGGTAGGCTGGGTCTCCCAGGATCACTATGGGCATTTCCACATCCCCTATTGGAATTTTCTGGTCTGGAAAGAAAAGTCCCAGCATGCAGTTTTCTATACAAGTCAGTGTTCCTGAAGATGCGTGCATCATGCCCATTCCCTGACCACCCCACTTTGATGTCAGTGAAACAACCTCAGTGATCCACCAGCAGCTGCAATACCATAGAGAAGTAGCCCTTTCTGTTGATGTACTCCATCGCAAGATGCTATGGGGCCCAAATTGGAATATGTTTGTGCCATCTATCACCCTGCTGCAGTTAGGGAATCCCATTGCCGCAAAGCCATCCACTATTTCCCACACATTGCCCAGAGTCACAGTATTTTGTAGCAGGAGATGACTAATGGCCCTGAACACTTATATCACTGCAACCCTCATGGTGGACTTCCCAGCTTCAAACTGATTCATGACTCACCGGTAGCAATCTGGAGTTGCCAGCTTCCACATAGCGATCGCCACTCACTTTTCCACCATTAGGGCGCTCTCATTTTGGTGTCATTGGCACCGCAGGGCAGGGGCAAGCACCACACACAGTTCAAGGAAGTTGGCTTTGTGCATAAAAAAGTTCTAAAGCCACTGCTTGTCATCCCAGACCTGAATCACAATCCGTTCCCACCACTCAGTGCTTGTTTCCCGAGCCCAATGGGACGATCCATCATGTGCAGCTGCTCCGTGAATGCCAACATCAGTCTTGAATTGTTTCTTTCCATGGCACACAGCAGGGCAGGCAGCACAGATTCATGTTCAGATTCACAGCTCATGAAATACTGCAGAATCAGCCATGTTGTGTTCATAATGGTTATCACAAGACTGGTGAGCAGTGCAGGATCCATGCTTTCAGGCAGAGATGCAAAGTTTATAGGGGCAGTTGAAACATGGTGCAAAATGCAGTCAGAAGCCATTGAAATTATGGGATGGAGAAAACTGCATCATGGGGATGGTGATCCTTCCCCCATGATGCACTGCGATCCATTCCCAGTACTTCTAACAGGAGATGGTGGCGATTTGCACAGTGGGATAGCTACCCATGGTGCACTGCTCTCTCTGTCAGTGCTAGGGCACAAATAGTGGACACACTCTGCCAATGCAAGGAGAATTGTGTGAACATGCACAAGCAATTTAGTTACAGCGGTTTATAATTGTAACCATAACTTAAGTCAACTTAACTCTGTAATGTAGACATGGCCTTAAGAAGTTCTGTTTAAAAATGAATAGTTCGGAAGAGCCCTGCATGTGTCTTCATTGAAATGAAGGCATACTGCCTAAAAATGTAATGGCACTATATGGCTCATAGCTTTGTATGACTTAATCTTTGTACTTGTACAATGGACTCCTTTTAGGAATGTGTGTCCTGCTGTATGTGCAGACACACTGCATCCTCTTTCTGACAAAAAGCAATACAACAAAAATTCCAGTGTTGACCTTCTCAAAGCTTGGCTGCTGCTAGAATTTCTATCTGAGGACTGTTCTTCCTAATCCATTTCAGCCTAGAGAGCCTGTTCTACCAATCTATGAGTGCGGAACTACCAAACTCCACTTTCTGCAATGATTTTGCAGGAATCCATTAGCAGGTCCCTGCAAGGTTTTAACAGCAACAAGCTAGGATGACAGAGAAGAACCCTACTATTTTGCTACAGGAGCCAAATCGATAGTCTTTTTCAGGCAACAATGTCATTGGCTTAAACAAGAATGTTGCTCAAGTAAGGACCTACTAGATTGGGCTCTTAACCAAGACGTTGATTTGTTTTTGTTTTTTTAAAGCAGCATCTGTTTAATTGACATTGTTGCTAGGGGAGAGTTTTGTAATTATCCAGTTTTAGAAGCTCTAAACAATGCATAAGAATTGTCACATCTAGTCCATTAAATGCGATGCCTGGTGCTATCTGTAAGCTTATTCACAGTTGTGTGCTAATATATAGTAAACTTTCAACTGTGTGTAATTTCCTATTGCTTCCCTGTTCTATTCTGCCTACAGTTAAATGAGTGTTTCATCTTAATTCAGGTTTCTAAATCATAATGCTTTGTACTGAGATTAATTTTTAATTTTTCATTATACTGTTTTGGCACTGGGTTTACTTTCCAATCAAGTGAACACTGAAATTCAACAGCAACTTATCTGACTGAAATACAGTTGATGAAAGCAAGAGTTGGGTTATCCTATTTGTACTGTATTTTTTTCATTTTTTGCATGACTTGTATATAATAGTAAAAGGTATCAATTTTTTAGTGTATAGTTTAACATAAAAAAATTAAAACAAAATATGGAAAGTGAATTTTGGCAGTTAGCTTCCTTGAAATAGGATTTCTAATTACAACATTTTTTAAAATGAAAGATCCCTTGAAGGATTTCTTTCCTTGTAAAGTGGACAAATATACGCCATGCTAGGAACTGCTGTGTAATTCTCTCATTGTTTTAGACTCTCTCAGCTGTTGATCTTGTGTGAGACTAATACTGACAATTACACATGCTCTGAATCTTTAAGCATGACAAGTTATTTAGAACCATTTATTTTCGACACAATGTGTCTGTTATATTCTTTTGACTCATTTACAACAAAATAAGTTGCAACATTTAGTAATAAATCCATATTTAGCAATATGTTTTCCATCCTTTAGACATAACAAATGCAACATGTGAAATACTGCTTAAGTGTTTGGAAGATTCTGTGGATTATATTCTTAAACATTGCCCTCTCCAAATAACACACAATGCTTGTTCGTTATGAGCCTAATGGACTTTTGATCATGTCTTATATTTGAACTGGAGAATTAATCTAAATCTGATGGAAAAACAAATAGTAGCTATTGTTATAGGTTAGTCATATATGGAAGTAACTACCTCTCATTTTCTGCAGACTACTGTAATATTTTCATGTTTTATCCTGCTAAGCAATATCCTTTTAAAAATTAGGGTTAGGATTTTCAGAAGCACTCAGGATTGGTTTACCTCTCCACTGAGGCCACTGGGTGCTTTTGAGAATCCCACCATCAGACTCTAATGGTGCAATTAGCAATGTATGGGTATTAATATACCTACTATCATCTACGTCCGGCACAAAAAATACCCACCACCCCTGCAAATTGTGACAGTTCCAGAAACATCACCTCAAGAAGGCAAGGACTTTCATTAGTCATACAGTCAGCATTTCTGGCCAAGTAAAGTAATTCCTGTAAGCACAGTCTCTTAGAGGTGGCAAACAGAATGATATCAAAAAAGGTTGTTGGGTCCCAAGAATATGAAAAGGCCAAATGACTAGACCTTAATGAAATATTTTCAGCAAGCAGAAAATTTGTCAAAAAAAAAAAAAACATTTTGGGGGCCACAGACTATTTGGATTGAATTTGACAAATAGTTTCAACAAAACTAAACCACAACCCTGAAAACAAACGTTTTGAAAATATAAAAATGACATTTTGTTTCAAATCAACTTTTTGTTTAGAAAATATTGATCCAAATTGACAGTCAAAATGTGTCATGCGATTTGAGCAAAGTTTTTTCCGTTTTTTGTTTCATCAAGAAAAACCAGAAAAATTAAGTTTCCTTTAAAAATGAACCAATTTTTATGTATTTATTTATTTTTTCGTTTGGTCACCAAAAAAATCAATTATTTACTCAGCACTACAAATGACTTTCAGTTCACAAACTTCTTCTAGTTAGCACATCTTACTTCCTCTTCTCTTCTCTAGTCATCAGAGGGGTAGACCTATTAGCTCACTATTCCCTCCATTATCTTTTATGACCTTTCTTCCCAGGATCAACTTGAGTTCTTCTGTCGGTGCCCAAGAAACTGACTGGTGGAGTTCCGACCCTAAGCCAAATTTCAAAGCTCAGGCCCATCTCTAATTATAAAAATATATGATAAGTACATTGGTTAAAGTAGATGGAAGCAGAAGCGGGAAGTTTTCAGCCAAGGAAGAGGGGAGCTGTGTGAAAGCATTGCTTACCCAGGCCAAGGAGAAAAGGGAGGAGTTGGGCTCTCAATTAATTTTAAGCCTCAGAAAATAGTGTTAAAATTAAAATTAGTCACTATGATCCTACTTCAGCAGGGTACATAAGCACATGCCTAACTTTAAGCATGTGAATAATCCCATTGACCTCGGTGGGACTACTCATATGTTTGAAGTTTGACATGTGCTTAACCAGTGCCAATACGCAGAACACTGGGTAATAATACCTAGTTCTTATATAGCTGAGTGTTTGAATATGAGTCAAGTGGGTGAAGTCTGGCACTAAATAGAATGCACATGAAGGGGGAAAAGAAGTTGCAGGATAGAGTGAAACCATATGGGTATTAAGGCTAACACTTACAATATTGAGAAATAGACCAGGTCTTGGGACTTTGGGGATTCCCAAGGCGCTGATCCAAAGCCCATTAAAATCAATGGGAATCTTTCCATTGACTTCAATGGATTTTGGGATCAGATACATATTTGAATGTTTCTTTCCCCACCCCTTCTTCTCCTTCTGGAAAACCTTGAACAAAGGAATTCTTGCCATGAGACTGCCACATTAGAAAGATTCATAAAGATAGTGTATTTTTCATGACAATATGTTTATATAAATACTGCAGTATAGTTCTTTGAATGGGAGTATTAAATAATATAAAAGCAACAGAACTTCTTTGTCCGTTTGTCAACAAAGTTAAAATATGGAGTACAAAATGAAACAACAATGGCAAAAGTAGCACAATTAGAGAAAGTGCTGGTGTTTAAATAATTGGAAAAAAATCATTTTAGTTTCCTTTTAGGCCTTAGTGAAATTTTCAAAAGGGCCTGAGTGACTTCGGAATCTAAGTCCTATTTTCAAAAGTGATTTACGGCCAGATTTTCAAAGGTATTTTGGCATCTAAACATGGCGTGCAAAGTGTCCAACCTAGGTGCCTAACTCCTATTGATTTCAGGTGCTTAACCTGCTTAGGCAGTTTTGAATATCCCACTACATGCCTATATGCCTTTGAAAACCTAGCCCTGAGGAGGAGCCTAAATCACTTTTGAAAATGGGACTTGGGAAAATGTTTCTTTTGTAGCCAAGGTGTAGGATTTTCAAAAAATTTCCTACTGTCAACAGTTCAGTAATAATTGGAGTGCCAACATAGACAAGGCGATAGCAGCTGTTGATGTTGTAACAACCATGTTACATAGACCTCTGTTTGAACAGGGTTAGACTTAAATGATCAATGGACACCCATTGCCCTGTCTACACACTAGCACCTGAGGATTTGAACAAGTGCTAATAACAGTGGGAGTTTTTATGAAAATATCCAATGCAAACTCAGCCTTCCAACTGTCACAGTAGTTTCTTTGCTTCCATTTGCTTAGCTCCACATAAAGGTTTGAGGAACAAATCATAACTTCTTTATAATGTGTATCCTTCTAGGCAAACAGCAACCAGGGCCTTTATATATATATATTTAGCTGGCCTGGGCTTGTCTTGGAAATTAGTTGAGGTTTATTTTTTTCCCATATATCTGTTGTCGTGTTCTTCCACTGATTTGACAGCTAATACAAAAAACATCACAAAAATACAGGATCAGTCCTTCTCTATATTAATGTATAGTTTTCATAATAAACCCACTTAAATTGGTAGGTTCTGTGTACTTGTTAAAGTGCCAAGTACTTAGGGTTTTTTAAATTAAAAAGTTGTAAAGATCAGACAGATTCCAAATATATAAAAGTCATTATTTAGACAACTGTATCTAGATACTGCATAACATTTGCTGACACTGAGGGCTTATCATACTGCTTCACACACAACCAAAACTCTGTATAGCAAAGAAGGATGCACACAGTATGCAGGATGCTCTTGGGATGGTCTATGTATTGCTGCCACAAACAGAGGTGGTATGGATGCGTGTCCAGATCCTGACATGGTTAGCACATGCTCTGAAATTACAAGGCTAGTACACAAACTGACTGCACATGCTGATGCTTTTCTATGCCTCACTAGCAATCCCTCAGGCCCACTCACTGGAATCTGCTGGCCAGGGTAGGATTTGACCCTCAATGTTTAAGTTCACTGCAGCAAACATGATAATTTTACCAACACTTAGTGATGACTACTGACTCCAAGCCATTAATTTTAGCTGTCCTCCCACTCCTGCTGCTTCCTGGCCTGCATAATTCAGGAACAAAGGAACTAGGATATATATGAGAAAGATATATACTGCATCATACTGGAACAAGAACATTATTCAGCCCCTCTGGAGATTTGGGGGAACTCAGTGGGAGGAAAATGGCAGTTTTCTTCTTTTCAGGCCTCTCTCATGGTCTTTCCTACGGGAGGTGGCAATCTGAATTTGCACCCTTTTCATTAGCCTGGAAAATAGGTGGATGGGTGTTGCAAAGACTTATTCAGCCACAGATGTACAGTAAACTGGAAAATGTTTTCTTGTTACCCTTCTACTCAACATTTTGGCTCCCTGTCTAACCCCAGGGTATTTTGTACGGATAATTTTAATAAGTTTCCTACCTTTCCATGTCAGTATATTGGGAATAGGTTTCAGGAATATTAGATCTTGTCTAATGGGCATAATGCTCCCCGAAGTATCCCATCAGTGGCAGCAGCAAATGGGCAGAGGGTTTCTTACCCATGTGTTGTCAAACTCTGCCTGTGCACTGTCTTCACAACAGTTTCCAATGCTGCTGTCATCAGTGGAGCTGCACCAATGAGCCATGAGAGGTGAATGATGTGTCTTGTTTGGCCAGTTTAGATACAGCTTTAAAGGAGACTTACAAAGAATAAAAACAAACAGATTCAAATCCTTTCTTACTTCTTTATGATGTTTAAAGCATTCAAAACAAAATAACTTTCTCCAAAGGGTGGGGAGGTGGAGGTTGTTCGGTGGGCGGGGTGTCTTTTGAGGAGGGTTAAAAACATTCAACCTTCAGGTCTTGTCTACTCTGGAAATGTATGGATGAACTGACATCTAGTGTCATTACGCTATCAGAAGAAATCAGAGACTGAAAGCTGAGCTGAGGGAAATGGATTTTTAGTCAGAATGTTTAGAACGTTGCTTCTTGTTTGGTTTGGTTAAAAATCTAATGCCCCAGACGCTTGGGGGAAAGGACTTCTTCAATTAAGGGAACAGCTACACTGCACAGAAAAGCCCCTGGCTCTGACGCGGGCTAACGGAGCTTAAAATACTTTTCCACTCAAGCTGGAGGCTGGGCTCTGAGACCCTCCCCCCTCATAAGGTTTCAGAGCCTGGGCTCTTGCCCAGGTCCAAATCTCTATGCTGCTATTTTTAGCCCAGAGCTCCAGCCCCATGAGCCAACTCAGTTGTTCCAGGCTCTGAGACGCGGTGCTGTGGGTTTTTCTTTGCAGTGTACACATACCCTAACCTAAGGCATTAAAGAGGAACCAATTCACAGATGAGATACCCAACTAGTCCTGTAGCAAAACCAGAATTGACATTCTCAATACTCCAAAGCGTGAAAGAAAATTTAAAATAACGAAAGGGGGAGGGAGAGAATAAAAACCTTTCAGACTTACACATTAAAAAAAACATTTGCAGATCACCTTTAAAATAGCCATGGAAAATCAGTACAACTGAAAGCACAACATAACCAAAACCCATGTGAGCCATATTCTATAACAGGGGTCTCAAACATGTGGCCCGTGAGGTTATTTTCTGCGGCCCACGAGCTCCTTGCGGCCCCCCCGCCCTCCCCCAGCATTTACCTAGAGTGGCTCCGGCACAACGCGCACCGGGGGCAGGGCAGGCTCCCTGCCTGCCAGCCCTGCCCCCGCGCCACTCTGGGAAGCGGCCAGAACGTAGAGAAGAGGGGGCACATTGGTGTGTGTATTGATGCTGCTTCAGGCACCGCCCCCAACAGCTCCCATTGGCTACGGTTCCCCGTTCCCGGACAATGGGAGATGCTGGGGACGGTGCCTGAAGCAACAGCAATACACAAATCCTGGAGCAGCGTGGGGGCGGGGCAGGGCAGACAGGCAGGCAGGGAGCCTGCCCTGCCCCCGGTGTGCACCGCGCCAGAGCCCCTTGCCGCACCCTGCACCCCAACCCACTGTCCTGAGTCCCCTGCCACACCCTGACCCCCGCCGTACCCTGCACCCCTCCTGCACCCCAACCCCCAGCCCTGAGCCCCCTGCCGCACCTCACACCCCTCCTGCACCCCAATCCCCTGTCCTGACCCCCTGCCGCACCCCACACCCCTCCTGCACCCCAACCTCCTGCCCTGAGCCCCCTGCTGCATCCCACACCCCTCCTGCACCCCAACCCCCTTCCTTGAGCTGCCTGCCACACCCTGCACTCCGACCCCCTGCCCTGAACCCCTGCCGCACCCTGCACCCCTCCTGCACCCCACACCCCAACTCCCTGCCCTGAGACCCCTGCCGCACCCCCACCCCTGCCCTGACCCCCTGCCGCATCCCTCACCCCTCCTGCACCCCACACCCCAACTCCCTGCCCTGAGCCCCTGCCACACCCCACACCCCTCCTGCACCTCCTGGGGGCAGGGAGGGGGCGGAGTTGGGGTGGGGATTTTGGGGAAGGGGTTGGAATGGGGGCTGGGAACTGGTGGGAAGAGGTGGGGCAGGGGCGGGGCTTCATGGAAGGGGTGGAGTGGGGGCGGGGCCGAGGGCAGTGGGGGGGAGGTATCATAAATGCGGCCCTCCGGCCAATGTACTAGTTCTCATGTGGCCCTCGTGGTCATTTGAGTTTGAGACCCCTGTTCTATACTGATTTACACCCTATGCAAGTGAATTAGCTTCACTAGGATTCAAATGAAATTTGAATTCATTGAGATTGCAGAATTCAGTTTAAATGGTAACGCTATTTTAACTATTTCAGTGGCTTAATTACTGGTGTTGACAGGATGGTTCCATCATTAGGGATATTACAGGAAACTGAGATTCAGTTCTACTGCTGCCTGTGGGCTGAAAAAGGTCCAGAAAGAGCTGACACCAACTGCAGCCAATACAATTTGCGGATACTCAGCACCTAACACAAGCAGGCCCTGTTACAGTTCTAGAAACATTTTTCCTGTTGTCTACACTCAGATTTATGCCACTTTTAGCATAGATTCAGGAGGATCCATTGCTGACCATTTCCTCATTTGTTGACTGAGAAAATTTCCATTGTTATTAAACAGTTTCTCATGAACACTTTGTCCAAGAACAGTGCTAAAGAAACCTGAGTGGTTTTATTGCCCAGAAATCTGAATAAGGCACCCCATAAAAAACTGTTCCCTCAGGGCACCTAATGCACTTAGAGTAGCATAATGCAAAATGAAGTAGAAGAATTATACTGAAATTATAATAAATACTTATGGAATGTTAGTCTTAGTCCCATTACACTGTGAGATGGATGGGTCGAACAAACAGTTTAATAGCATAAGGCACCCGATAGGAAAAATAATGGTGCTCAGCATGGTTCCTCCATCCAGTGAACAGATCATCATTATGATAATTTTTATAAAGACAATGAGCTGGTGAATTGATTTTATTGAGAGTAGCATTCTCACGCGCTGGGCTTTCAGTTAGAAGCTTTATTGCTTAGATGAAAATGCTCCTATACAGTCCATTTTTATGGTAACTCTTACAAAGAATAATGTGCATTGAGTGTGCCAAGGAAGCATATATACCCTGTTCTGAGAGCTTGGGAATCCAACTCTATATCCTCTCGAATCAGATCATTATGCATTTGAAAGTTTTTAAAAAGCCATAGAAAGCGGCATGTTCTGAAGATATCAATTGGATCCTGTCATTTAAATCCTGAATTTTAATCTCAGCTGAGGTACTGACTGTCTCTGTGGCTTTGGGTAAGTCACTTATCCACTGGGTAAAGTAGATTGAAATGGGAAGGGGAGCACTCACCAGACCTGCACCAGCCAACGATGGGAAGTTGTGTGGGAGCCAGTGGTGCAAGTAGAATTCATTTCTTACCAGTACACTGCACTCATGGGAGGGACACAAAGGGGGGGCATGTGACCTCCCCACGTGACCCTCCACCTGACTCCTCCCCACTCCGCCCCCAGCCCAGGGCCCCTGCACTCTCCCCGTCCCCTCCCCATGATCCATCCCATGTGACCTGGGGTGGGGGCTCTGTCCTCCTCCCGCTGCGCCGGAGACTTCTGAAACACAGGGCTCTCTGGAACCACAGCAGCAAAAGGAGCAGAATGTGGGGCCATCTGGTGGCCCTACACCGGCAGCTCTTCCGGTGTGTCTGTACCGCCCCCAGCCCCACCCCCAGCCCTGTCTTCTGGCAGGGCTGCTGTACAGACCCCAGACAGGAGACGCAGCTGCGTGGAAGAGTTGGGGGTGGGGCTGGAGGCGGTACAGCCGCGCCGAAGGAGCTGCCGGTGTGGGGCCACCAGACAGCCCGATGTTCTGCTCCTCCTGTGTCTTTCCAGCACTGCGTACCGGCTATAGATATCTTACTGGTACGGCATTCCGGACCAGACCGCCATACTTGCACCACTGGTGGGAGCACTGGTTATTCAAGCCAGGGAGAACACAGAGGATGTCCATCTGCTTTTAGCACAGAAGAGAGAGGGACATTCCTCTGCTCCCCCTTGCTTTAATAACTGTACCCAGCCCTATGCTTCAGAGTTTCCCATTTGTAAAATTGAGGTACAGTATCCACTAATGTGGGGGGGTCAATAAATTAGGGCTACAACACACATTCTAAGTCACCAAGGGCCACAGCCACGTTCATGGCTCCATGTTTCCCCATTTCTCCCTGCTAAATCTAGTGGCGGCACTTTATTTGCCTAGTATTTGATCTCAGAGAGCCCTATTATGGCTGGCGCCTGTGAATGGACAGGAGAGAGCTCTTTGCGCCATCTCCCCTCCTATGTGCATCAGCCACATTCTGGCCCTTAATGTAAAGCACTTTGGTGAAGAAAATTACTAAGAATAATTAGAATAATGATCTGAAGGCTCCATTCAGATGTTTTAGTGGAGGATTTAGTGTACTCTGCATTTAATATTCATGAACAATGGCTAATTGATATTTGAAAGGCTATCAAATCTTCCACTTGGGGTCAATGAAACAAAGAATACACATGCTGGCCTAGGTCCTTTGTTGTGCAACTGATTTCAATGGGAGTTGAGGAGCTTAGCACTTCTCAAAAGCAGCTCAGAATTTCCCAAGAGCAAGCTCCTACTGTGTATTGGGACAGTATGTTTTTTGCCTGAGGTTAATACATTTTTCACTTCAGTGTTGCTGTTTAAATGTGAGGCTATTGTAGGCAATCCAGATATGGAGTAAAGGATTCTAACCACACACCCAAAATTAACTAAAGTGTTTTTGTCAGTTTGGTGGCTATACAGGGAGAATCACCAGAGGCTAGTGGAGAAATTAAATCACTTTTCAGCATGAACAGTCAGGGCCTATCAGTGTCAAGGTTGAGCTAAAAGGCGAGTGTATAATACTGCTCTCTAAGTAGACAGCTTTAGTTTCCAGAGCCGTTACCCTTTTGTGTTTCATACGCATTATAAATAAATATTTTTTAAAACTATGCCTGGGTCAAGAAGTTACAATAAACAAGAGTGTACGTGCATATATTGCCAAGAATGACCAAAGTCAAAGAGGATATTTTCTACATATAAGGGTAGGATTTAGGCATCCCTTCATATCTGTAACTATTATAATAAATGCCTGGAATATTTGCTTAGACATCCATGTCTCTAGGGAAATGAACTTTTAATAATGTTATAAGAAATGATTTCTGAATGACTGACTTTTCCCCCCTTCACAACCAAATACATTCATAATATTCTACTCCATTAATCAATTATTAGTCAACTTTCAGAATTATTTCCTCCACTGATCCTCAGCTATATAAAGTAATGATATTACCCAAATAACAGTTTTCCAGAGAGCTTTATGAAACAGCAGTTTTAAATTGTTTAAATGCCACTAATAACTTATGTACTGTTTTAATTGCAAAGAGGAAGTATTGTTAATTAGTTTAAGAAGCATCTTGCATCTTACCTACCAACATAATGCAAATTTATAGTAGAGAAGTCAAATGTTCATTTCCTGCTAACTGCATAGCTATAATCATATAAATATGCTAAATCTTCTGTGATCTTATTTAATTTAGAGAAAGCAAACAAATAGATGGGCACTAAAGGTAGGCAAATTATTTCTGTGTTTTAAGAGTTTTCTCTTGCAATTCAAGGAAAGTTCAATTATTTAGAGTTTATTAAACTGTCATCCTCCTACATTAAAATTTAATCTTGCAACAAACAAATAGGAATTAGAAGAAAATCCAGTGCTGAATTGTGAAAATATGAAAAGTGAAAAGAAATCTACATGATTAATACGTGACTGCACTTAACACAGCACAACCACTGAAGACATTGGGTGGAAATTATGGGGAATTATTCTTAGCAGTGAGGGTTACTTCATATGCTGTGTATTAGTAGTAGTAGTATTAATTATTTCCATTGTGGTGCCCCTAAAGACAGCAAACCAGCATGACAGTCCTGTTGTGCTAGAGCTCCAATCCTCATGTATCTGCCCAGTGCAGCTACTCAGTCTGAGCACTGGCATGAGAATCTGGCCCAAAGCATAGTGGTTATCAGAATAGTAGGGATGCGTGAGCTGTGATGTATTAAGTAATTGTCCCAGAACAATAGAATAGGGATGTGCACTAGGAGTCACGTCTTCCCAGGACTGGAAAACCCCACTTATGGAGTCAAGTGCACTGGATCCAAAACCCCTCAAGCTCTGAGAATGTTTGGGCCATTTTTACTACTGCAAAAGGATAAATTTGTATATTTTATCTTCATTGCTAATTTCCACGTGTTTAGCTTTAATGAAATTTCATGTGTTTGGATTTGGTCTTATTATTTCTTTCAGAGTTCCTTTTTCCAGCTTTTCTGCCAACCCTGGCTATGCCCTACATCATTTCCCTCCTCTGAATACTTACTCAACAGCTGCATTCCTCTGCTGTCTTGTCCTTGCTGATTCCCACGGCTGTCTGCTTTTTCCTGGAACAGCTGTTGTATCAGAAAAATTAATTAATTTTCCCCCTAGTTCTCAGAGCAGCTTCTGTGAAACAAACTCTTTACTATTACAGGGAAATAAAATGTATGAGCAAGTGAAAGACTGTAAAGAGAAAGAACACTTTCACTTTTAGCCTGGATTCTATTATTAGAAAGCTAGAATGCTAAGGTTGATTAGATCTGCTCAGTTATTCCAGATGTGTGACAGGAGTCACTACGCAAATCCTGACACTGGAAGGCATTAAAAAAAATGTGAAACAGAAATGTGTCTTCAGAGTGTAAGGAATCAACAAACAGTAAATTCCACTTATGATACAGATGCACTATATCATATAATGCGTAATGACATTAAGTGCTACAAAATTGGCAAAAAACATGTAAAGTATTCCAGAGGAAGACTCATTTATGAGAGTCGCCCCCCACCCCATCCGGTATTTGTTTATAGCATCACTGAGCACTGGACTGCAAAATGAAATATTTATCCTATGAAAGCACTGTGTAATTAAAAAATAGGGAGACTTTCAAACTGCAAACTTGTTTTTGTGAAAAACAATCTCATTTCTGATAGTCGTGAAAGAATTAAGGATTTTAGATGATGCACTCAGTGTGAAATTCACCCCTCTGCATGAAGCCCAAGTACTCAGAGCTGCACGAGGGGAGCTAAGATGGGGAATGTGAGTCAATAAAATCACCTATATACACCTTGAAGGCAGGCAGAATGACTACAACTGAGCTGGAAACAGAGGCCACAATCTCTTTGCACCTAATCTACAGGTTCCCCACTGGAAGCCTCCAGGCAAAACTACTTAGAGCCAGTTCAGACATTTCTCTTTGTCACACAAGTCGAAGAGAGACTCCTCCCCATGCACCTACTCCACCTATCCTCCCAAAGTCCTTCATAGGCCAGCCCTTGCGCTTTGGTGAATTTCATCCACTGGGTCAGATTCTGTATTCCTTGCACACCCCGGGATCTCTCTGACGTCACAGGGAGGCTTGAGTATGAAAGGAAGATAGGACTGGCCCCTTCATGCCATAATTCCACCCCCACACAAACACACACCTGCCTTCCCTGTTACTACTACATATGCAGCATGATCCCAGTGCTGGTAACATATGTACACCACTACAAATCTTTATT
This sequence comes from Terrapene triunguis, assembly GCF_002925995.2. Lineage (NCBI taxonomy): Eukaryota > Metazoa > Chordata > Testudines > Emydidae > Terrapene > Terrapene triunguis. The sequence goes on along the minus strand of NW_020664419.1, from coordinate 51,965,905 downwards.
CTACATGTAACCTTCTGCCAGGTGGAGTTGGCAGCAACAAGGGCTGGGTTCAATATTTAGGGGTTTCTCTTAATGATACAACACAGAATGAACCCAAGCCCCACCCAGTAATGTGGGTAAATGTAACACCATCCCTGGGTGTCCCTAAGAGGCAATACTTCCCCACTCGCAAGCACCAAGTCTGTGTGTAACAAAATAATTTTTATTAGAAGGGAAAGGGAACCCACCATTAATTTGGGAAAACACCACAACCACATTCAAAGCATGTGACCATAAGCAAACCTGGCCCCATAGTGCATTGGGCAGTGTTCTTTGCCTCAGTTTCCCACTTGCAGTGGAAAAGTCCAATGAACGAATGTCCCTTTAACACATCACTCGCCTCTCCCTCCACTGAGCCCCACACACGGTTGGATGTTCTTGGTTAGCGAAGACCCAGAGTACAGAGGTGCATTCACAGGGTTCACCTCCCACCTCTTGGGGGAGCATTAAGCAATGTCTCTGCTACTCTCGGCCACTGCCTCTAGCCACTGTCTGTCTGCCACCGCTGCTTGCTGCTCCCATGTCATCTTCTAAGCTTCCACCACTTAAACCAGCTCTCAGTGATTTCAGCAGATAGTGGGGAACCTCACAGCTGGTGCAGTCTCCACATTCACTAGCCCCACAAAAGGTCTAAAGCTTAGCTCTTAGACCTGCCCTGATGTAAGTTCTAGGAATCACCAATCAGAAACAAGGACTCCACTGAAACTAATCAGTTTTGTCATTAAACACTGGAAAATAGCAGGTCAAACAATATCCAGCACATTTTAGGCAAAACCCAACCCAGCCGAGAAAAATACCCGTTCCCGTCCATCCTCATCTTTACTGGAATATGGCATCCTTATGCCCTGCTTAGCAAGTGAGGTTCGGGTTAGGATGACCTCCCTCAAGCAAGGCATGCTAAGTACAGTTCTGTAGCCTTTTACTTGTACAATAAGGATCATAACATTTCATTACCCCTGCGTTCACATACTAGAGTGATTTGTAACCCGAAATCCAAAAAAAAGTGATCATTTTGGCAAAGCAGCTCCATCTGCTGCTCACCAAGGCAAAGTAGGTGTGTCTATGCAAACACGGCCTGCTCCTGAAGTCTTTTTCCCCAGCTCATCACTAGATGTCAGAGGAGAGCTCATTCAGACCCTACTTACACACATGATCATCTATACAGAGATAGATATAAAAAGCTGAATAATTTTAACTGGATATGAACTCATCTATTTCTGATATAGCTATTCCTAAAGCTTTACACCAAGGAAAAGCATTATCTTTATTAGTTGAACATTTACTGAGCAAAACAGCATTAGCATTCCAGAAACTGATAACCAAGCCCTGCATTTATGAACACATTTATTTCAGCAAATAATTATTTGAAAACTTGCGTGGCTGCTACCTTTGATAAAGGAATTAACAAATAATTGAAAGTTATTTTTTCCAGTGACTGCTTGGATTGCATGCAATGCTTCACTTTGAAAATCTTTTATACATCCCTTTCTCACTCTAAGGCTACGCCTGCACTAGTGACAGTAGATGTGTTCATGCCTGTGGTTGTGCAGGTGAGGGCTGGTAGAGTATCTTGGTTTTCCCAATGTTGAGTGAGAGACCCAGGCTGTGATAGGCATCTGCAAAAAGATTTAGGTCAGCCTCTGTGTGTGCAAGAATGACACAGTCATCTGCATACTGAAGGTCAGTGATGCCAATTCTCGTGATCTTAGATTTTGTTTGGAGACGTCAAAGATTGAGGAGTTGGCCATCCATACGATACTCAATCCCGATTCCGTCAGGAAGGTGGTTGGGAATGAGAATCAGAATCACATCTAGATAAATGGAGAAGAGTGTTGGCACAATGACACAGCCCTGCTTGACACCAGTGAGAATGATGAATCACTCGGTCTCTGAGCTGTTGCACAAAACGGTGGCAGCCATCCCATCGTGGAGTAGTCTGATGACGGAAATGAATTTCTGTGGACAGCCAAACCTACACAGCACCTTCCATAGGGCATCACGATTGATAGAGTCAAAGGCCTTGGATAGGCCGATGAATGCCATAAATAGTTTCTGGTGTTGCTCTCTGCATTTCTCCTGAATCTGTCGTGCCACGAAGATCATGTCGGTTGTGCCTCAGGATGGCCTGAAGCCACACTGTGATTCGGGGAGGAGTTCCTTGGCAAGGGGAAGGAGGCGATTTAGTAGGATCTGGGCAAGAATCTTCCCTGCGATGGAGAGGAGAGCAATACCTCTATAGTTTCCAGACAAAGATTTGTCCCCTTTCTTGAATATTGTAACAATGTATTCTTAATGTCAGGTGGAATTTCTTCCCAGGTCCAGATTTTGTTGAAGAGTTGGCAAAGTTTGTGCTGGGGCATTGTTCCACCAGCTTTAAAAACCTCAGCTGGGATGCCATCAGGGCCTGGTACCTTGTGATTTTTTTGTCTGAATGATGGCATGCCAGACTTCCTCAGGATATGGGGAATCAGCAAGGTGTTCCGTTGCTGAGCATTGTGGAATAAACTTGATGGTATCTTCAGAGACCGTGGATTTGCAGTTTAGTAGACTCTCAAAGTGCTCCTTCCAACATTGTTTAATGGCCGCATTGTCCTTGAGGAGGGTGGAGCTATCCTGAGAATGTAAGAGGGCTGGGTCTTTGAAGCTTGGCCCATATATAGCTTTTGTTGCTTGAAAGAAGATTCTCATGTCATCCTGGTCTATGAAACCCTGGATCTCAGAGGCCTTCTCTTGCCACCACTTGTTTTTGATGTCATGTAGCCATCTTTGGACTTTGGCTTTAAGCAGGTGATAGGCCTCATGTTTTCGTTCGTTAGAGGAATCATTTTGCCAGTTACAAAATGCATTTCTTTTCTGTTGAATTAATGCTAGGATTTCCTCGTGGTTTTTGTCAAACCAGTCTTGACGCTGATGAGTGGAATATCCTATTGTTTCAGCACATGCATTGTGAATGGTGTTTTTAAGTTGATCCCAGTGCTCTTGAATGTCAATGATGTTGTCAGGCAGGTTAGAGAGTTTCTCAGACAGATGTTGCTGGAATGTCTCACAGCTGGCTTGGTCTTGAAGTGCTTTGACATTGTACCGCTTTTGCTTAGTCTTTGGGTGTTTGCATGGAAAAATGAAATATATAATAAACACAAACCATATTTTCTTAATTTCTCTGGGCTAGGTTCTGTCACCTCACTCCCACTTAGAAGCACCTCTCTCTCATAAACATAACATAAACAAGGGTATCAGAATCTGGTAAAGAGAGACAGGGCTGAACCTAAAGCACAATGTGTATTGGGCAGCAATGCCCAGGACAAACGCCAGGAAACAATTGTGGTTTAGAGACATCCAGGTAAAACTCCTCTGGAGCTCCCTGTCTCTGCAGGAATGGAGGAAGAGAGGTTGTTGCACCAGCCCTTTACAAAATGCAGAATACTTTGTCACTTCCATTCAGCCAGTTCTGCTTGATGGCTTGAGAGGAAGGGCTCTGCCTAGTTCTTTCCCTCCTCCCACCCACTTTCTCAGGAGCAGGGTAGAGAGGATTGGACATTGAGCCATTTTGTTTCTCTCTCTCTCTCTCACACACACACACACACACACACACACACACACACATCCTAAGGTGCTGCCCAAGGGAATGGTGGGGCTTACTGAAGACAATGTAGGACCACAGCACAATCTAGATTTTGATGAGTAATGTAATTTTTTTTTTTAGATTACTCCCAAACTTCATTGGTAGATTTATTCATGTGAGGTAAAAAATATCCAACAAAAAAAAGCTACATTAAAAGAACAATACATTTGCAAAGTCAAGCATTCACAAGTCAAGAAATGCCAGTATTGTGTTTGTCTGTGTAACCTTAATTCTTCACCCTCGTGCATCTGCATGACACACTCTTTAATTACAGGTCCCTGTGGAACCTGACTTAGAAAATTTCACCCCCAAGTTTTAAACTTCAGCAAAGTTATAAAAAACTGAAAACAGGGTCCTATAATGGGAAGTGTCAGGCAACCTTAATAGGCAGTGTTACCAGCTCTGTCTATAATGAAGACGAAATATATAACACATATTATTTCCTCTTTAATCATTTTTTAATTTAAATAAGCAGCAGTCCCCTTGCTCTTGTGTTATAACAAAGTGTAAATAAGTGAGCCTGATTGAATAATAAATGCGTCAGGAAACAATGTACTTTTCTTTCTGGCAACACGAGCTAAGATCTGGGTAATTTGCAGCACTCACAATAAAGTACAAGTGTGCTTTTCAAATTTATGGCAGTGGTCAGTCTATTTTTGCCCTTCAACACTATTGTGGTAAGCTGACAGCAGGCAATTAGCCTTATAATTACTCGCTCTTATTTATGGTGTTCTACCACTTTACACCACTTTAGTGGTGGAAGAGTGCTGGAAGTATTTGAAATATACAGCTGAGTCAACTTAGCTTTAGATTGTCCATTCCTATTTAGGCCCTAATCCTGCAATTAGATCTGCGCAGGTGGACCTCTCTGCCTGTGGGCAGCCCCACTGACTGAGTGTAGGGCCTGTATTCTTTCTACCGGCTCTACAAGTCAGAGGGAGCCCCCTTTTTCTCTCCCACCACATGGAAAGGGTTAGCTAGAATCTAACACATTTAAAATCAATGGAACTATAGACCTGATTCAGCAGTCACTGAAGTCAACAGAAAAACTCCCATTGGCTTCAATTGGTGCTGATCAGGCCCTTAGTGTGGAGTAAGATACTAATCAGCATGAGTGAGTGTGACAGAACTGGGTCCTTATTGTTTTATCAATAATCCATACACCCAAAAGCAAGTGCAAAGCCATTGCAGAACTGAAAGCCAGGGATCCAATCACACAGCCACTGAAGTAAGTCATGTTCAGCCTTATTACAATTGTATGTCAGTGAAAAGGTCACATTCCTCAAAGGAGGACAACATGTTCCTTGTATTTTGTGAGACCAGGGCCCACCATAAATTATTCTGGGGCACATTTTCCCCAGGTAAGCACACTGTCCAATAACGTACGATCTAGTTGAAAATATGCTTTAAAAGCCTGGCAAAGTGAAAAGCGACTACAGCATCAACATCATCTCAATCATTCATTGTACGTAAAACAACTTTTGCATTTGCAATTAAGAGAACACCACTGACAGGCCAACACCCAACTGGGAAAGGTGGGAACTGCTGTGATTTAAACAAGTGTTCCCATGGCAAGATCTATTCTTCAGTACATGTTGTACCTCAAAAGAAAAATCTTTTGTATTATTTTTATTTGTATCTCTACAGTAGGTTACTTTCCCTCTCATCCCTTTCTTTCCTATTGTTGACCAGAGGCCACTTTGAAGAATCACAAGGTCTGGTTCTTGTAGGACTAGAATCACATGGTCAGGTTCAGTTCTATACAAGACAAAAATGCTATTAGGTTTTATTTTAGTTTGTGGTTGGAAAGAAAAAAGCCAATATGATAATTTTAAAATTGGACATTTTGAAAAGATTCATACTTGTTTAGTTATTAATGGGTTAGAGGAAAAAAAGATTAGAAAGCTTTCAAAAAAGCAGCATTGGTCGAATGATTACTGCCATGGTAACACAGCCACAGCTTATATCTTCAGAATATGCCTCTTGTACAATAGTAACAACGCATTACTGAAAGAACTGTATTGTTCACCACTGGCTGAATCTCTGAGCTTGAATATAACAGATGTATTTTCAGGCAGCAATAATAAAAAATGGTTTACTTTAAAAGATTATAAATCCATATATTCATTTGGAATCAGCTGCAAAAAGGATTGAAGCTTCAAGCTCCAGACATCCAAACCATCAAAAAGCTGAAGCTATGGTTCAGGAACCATGTTTTGCTAAAATTATTGTTCATATTACAATAATGGGTAGCAGTCCCAAACAGGATCAAGACCTTGCTGTGCTAGGCATTCTGCAAACTTGGAGATTTTTAAATTCTCTTTATTTAAAATTCCCACATGTACAACAGAGTGGAATGGATGGCAGGAAATGGTGAAGAAAACAAGAAATGCCATGCATTTTTTTGTTTTAAGTTACCAAAAATAGTGTAAAGGATCAAAGATTGGCAGGCCAAAATATTAAGTATTACTGCAAAGCAAATCAGTCTGAGTTTTACTACTAGGTAGGGGCAGATTTGATTTTAGTTTAGGCAAACACTGGCAAAACCTAAGGGGAAAAATCTGCCACCCTACTCAGACCCAGTTGATCTAATATAACTGACAATTTGAGTAACTTCTATAGTGCCCTTCAGAAACTCTTACTAATTTGGATCAGCCCATTAGGGGTAATGCAAGGGGCAATGGGGCCAATATGTGCCAGCCCATCCACTCTTGCACTACACCCACTTCCAGTCCCCTCACTCCACACAGTATCCCAGCACAGCGGATGGACCCCTTTGGTGTAGACAGGGCAGCAAAGGAGGACAAACAGAGATGGATTTTAGGCAGGAGGCCTCAACTTTATCAAACTTAAGACAGGGGAGGGACTCTACCAGCCCTGTCACCCATAGTCTCACCTATCAGGCATTTAAGTGGTTCCAGTGCAGGGGTTACATGGCTTCTACCATATAACCCATAACTCAGGGAAGCTTCTCTTCAGCGTATCCTAGGCCTCAGCTTGGTATGAATCTTTCCACCCACCCCCATGAGAGATATTAAGAGGAGGAACCTTAGCCTTGCAAAGGTCACCAAGTCTTCCCCTATTCCAGGTACACAAGGTCTATCAGTAAAATCTCAGGTCTTTTACTTCTAGGAACCGTTCCTTTTAATCACACTGGAAACTGGCTGAAAATTGCAACAAACTAATATCCTTACCAAGCACTATCACTAATTATTAAATCCTGTTTAACTTAACTTCAACTCCAGGATGTGGCAAGGAAGGCAAAAAACTTCCCAGCTCTCTGCCAATTTGGCCCCTATGGTAAAACAAGTATTCCTCCCTAATCCCCAAAACAGGCAATGTCAGACTTGCAGCATCTGCAAAACACAGCTCTGAGGCTACCAGGACGGGGTGGGGCTACTGGAACAGCACAAAATGAGGCTCTACATGGCCTAGGCTAGAGTTTAAATTAATGAAAGGGAAGGGCAAGGGACCAATTAGCTACCTTCCTTCCCTAGCTAGCCAATGAGGGGCTAGAGACTCTGCATCTTCCAGCATGTATTCTCCCCTGTTCAACTGGGGCTGTTTCAATCACCACCAGACCAGCTCCATCAAGTCTTCCCACCCATTGTGGAGGTAGGTGGCATTGTGGCCCTGGGAAAGAAGGCGTTAAGGAAATGGCAGAGCCTCCTTGCATGTACTGAAGGTTTCTTCTGCACATGGATCTGGGGGACATGACCCCCAAACCTCTGACTCCATTCAGTTAGTCATCTGCTCATCCTTCAAAGCACAGCTGTTATGAAAGAGAGTTAATTACTTAACAAAAGCCCTCTGACAAGGTTTATTCCATTCAGTCTCACCACCAGAGAGATGGCTGAGGCATCTTCAAAACATTTCTTGGAGTTAGTTTCTGGAGTCTGGAAGAGTTTTCTTGTAGAACCCAGAATTCTCTGAAGGTTCTTCAAGAAATGAGGCCTCTTCCTTTTAAAAAAAGGCCATGAAGTTCTCTAGCAACTAGTGGTCTCTTAGGCACTGAGTCCAGTCATTTGAAGCCAGAGGAGTTTGCCATATTATATCTCAATCTTTATCATTCTTCCCCTGTGTTTCATACGTCACTTAGCTTCTTCAATCATAAGCTCTTCACATGTTTGGACAGCACCTAGCACAGTAGGATCCTGGGCTTGATTGAGGACTATACGTTAAGTAATCATCATATTGTGTTCATTCTTTAAACAACTGTGTTTACATTGTCATGCAATTAAAATCTTTCTACACATCTTGCTGTAAGTGGCAGATCACTGCTATTTTTAGCAGCAGTTAAACAAATTAGTGGAGACTGCGGACATGGGAGAGTGATCACTAGAGTTCAGATTTATTCCTCTGAATATCTATAAATGATTCATCCAGTCTTGAATCAGATCCAGGCAGATTCTAAGAGAAACTTTTTATAATTTTCATTGTGGTAGCACCCTGAAGCCCCAGTCAATGACTAGGGCGCCAGGATGGTAGTGTCTGTACATGCAACAGGAAAAGGTGGTCCTTGCCTCAAAGATCTTACAGCCTAAGTGTTTACTCTGTTTAAACAGAAAAATGGTTATCTAAAAAGGTGCCCATTTTTTCCCCTTGAAAATTAGCAAGTTAAAATAATGAAACATACAGGGTCGGCTCCAGCTTCTTTGCCACCCCAAGCAGCGAAGAAAAAAAAAAAAGATAAAGCCGCGATCGGCGACATTTCAACGGCAGCTCTACCGCGCTGCTTCATTCTTCGGCGGCAATTCGGCAGCCAGTCCTTCCCTCCAAGAGGGACTGAGGGACCCGCCGCCGAATTGCCGCCGAAGACCCGGACGTGCCGCCCCCTTCCATGAGCCGCCCCAAGCACCTGCTTCCTGCGCTGGTGCCTGGAGCCGGCCCTGGAAACATAAGAAGATTTTCCTGGTCTGATTTATTATTGTTCATTTTAATAGAAAGCGCAACAATGTTTTCTGCATGTCACTAATGCCACTACATGATAAGCATAAATTAGGGTCCAATCTCTTTCTCCAGTTTAGCTCATTGAAAGTTTTGCCGATTTCACTGAGAGCAAGATCAGCCTTCTATACATTTTCAAGTAATTATTTCAAACCATCTAACCACCACCTAAACTGACATTAAGTAATCTAGATACCCAAGGTGTCATGTGCTATTTAATAACAAATTTTTGTTAAAAAGGAGATATATTTTTCTTTGCTAGTAGTTCCATTAGTTGCAATTTTACTCGTAAGACTCATTACACCATGTTTTGTGAAGTTGTTCATTTCATAAACGACTTCAGAAATATGCTATTACTCTGCAGATGTGTGAAACCAGTTGAAGGACAGAATTTTCAAAACAATGCAGTGTGTGTGTGTGTGTGTGTGTGTGTATGTGTGTGTGTGTGAGAGAGAGAGAGAGAGAGAGAGAGAGAGAGAGATCCTTGTCCATTTGTCTCTATTCCTTGCTATGCACAAAGTTGAAGATAAATAATCCTCTAGATACTTTGTTCAGAACTACTCACATCATATGTACTTTTCTTTAAACATACACCTACTCATCTCTTCTAGATACTATACTTATCTATAAAGGCATATGGAAATTAACACAATGGCCTAAACCTGAAAGGTGCTGAGAACCCACAGTTCTCACAGAAGTCAATCGAATTTGCAGCGATCAGAATCAGACCTTACCCAGACACTAAAACAGAAGTGATACTTCCCCCTTCTACTGAAAGAATCACTGATCTCAAGTAGACAACAGACAAGCATATGAATAAAACTTTAAAAGGTCACATTTGCAAAAATAATTGTTTTACAAATGCCTTCTAATCAGTAATCACAATAGTGTATGATTGACTTAGGATATGATTCCTTCTCTTTAGAAGCCCTTTTTTACTTTCAGGGTTTAGCTCCAAGAAACAGCCCACACACCCCAATTATCACAAAACACTTAACAGCAAGACGTAAAATAATGAGAACAATTTAGAGAGCAGGGTGCAATGACACTCCTACAGGCGGTGTAGGAAAACAAAAATGACACAATAGTGGACTTGAGCGAAAGGAAAGAGCTGAAATTTAAAAATGGGTAAAGATTCGAATATTTATTCCTTGATATAGGGAGAAGTGACCCGAGAGCTGCAGTAAGGAGGGAAGGGAAGATGAGTGGGGTTGTGTTGACTGTAGGCAAAGGCAGAAAGAAAAGGTTTGAAGAGAAGATGAAAGAAATGAATGACATGGTGTCTGGGTGGCAGAAGGAACATTTCAGGTAAGTGTAACATGCTAAGAGAGGCCCCGTTAAAGTTAAGCTTGCAAGTAATCCCACTGAAGGCAATGAGATGATGTTGGCAGGGGAGAATTGCCCAGACTTCAGCCACTGGTGACCCATCACCAGTGTAGGAGCACTGGGGCAGAACCATCTCTAGACAGACAAACCAGCTGAAGCTGCAAATTTGCATTAGTGCAGCTTATCTCAATTTAAAGCAGTGAGAGGACAATTTAAAGCAGTGGTGCCAGTGGTATTTTTGCCAGTCTATACTAAGGGCTTGCACAGGGGCAACTGCACCAGTGGCTGGAATCTCATGTCCACAAGGCCTTAGATTACTCATGCTTAAAATTAAGCATGTGCTTAAATGCTTTGCTGGATCAGGGCCTGAGAAACAACCCATCCCTCAACCATGGAGAACTTCAGGGAAAAGACTTCTTCAGCTGCTGTTTTGAACTGGCCCCCTGGTCCACATGGAGGTGTAGATGTTTTAGATTTATTAGAGTTTTAGCCCCTGTTTGGTTTTCCTTTGCTAACATGTAAATGTTTATAGCACATCTTACATTTCTCCTTATGAGAAAACAGATGTAGCATTGTGAAAGCATCAGCTCAGCACTGGCACCTCCTCATGGCCAGGCATGACATGGCAGCTCTCTCTCCACTGGGATTTGATGTCAGTGACTATTTCGCCTCTTCCTGGGACTTGGCCCTCCAGCCAGGTCACTTCCAAGTCTCTCCCTTTTCGAAGTAGCCCATAAACAAAAAGGGAGGGGATTAAACACAAACAAACTGAGTGAGTAACTGGGGGGGGGGGAAGGGCAGAAAAGACACAGTTTCAGGGAGTATGAGGATCTGCCCCTCCCTCTCGTCAGGGAGGGGCCTTCAGGCAATGGTTTGGGAAGCTCCTTTCCTCAGGGGCTGAAGATATGTTCTCTTCCCTGGTCTGCTCATAAATGAGCTGTTCTGCTCCTCTTTTAACTCCTGCTCCCGCCTGTGGATGCCTTGCACATATGGTGGGGTGGAGCTGGCTGAGCCCAGAGCAGCTCCTTAACCCTTTGTTGTCTAGTGTAGGGTTTGTATACTCCACCACAAGCAGTTCCAAATCTGACAAAATCCAAAAAACAAAACTCAGTGGTCTGCCCTCTTTCTTATAGAATTTGTAAAAGGCCTATTTCAGTGTTTCACATCCTCTCCAATCAGTTGAAATAATAGGATCCAAATGCAAGCACATGCCCCACAATCATAGAGTTTAAGGCCAGAAGGGACCACCCAAGCATCTAGTCTGACTTCGACGTTTCAGTCTAAGTTTTGATTACTGCCTTGCACTAAGAGTACTCTTCGAGGGACTCATAGATTGGTAATGACCATGAAAAAGGAGGCTATTATCTTTATTCTATCTAATAGGCCTAGATATTATAGATCATCATTTGAGAGCGTGGCGTTTTGAAGGAATATAGGACCAGATTCAAATTTGGTATTACCAGGATCCCCTCCTCCCCCAATCAATTCAATGTTTCCTCTGGAGCTGACTTTGCACTTTGTTTCCCTAGGCCAGTTTAGCTCTTATTTCTCAGTAGGTGTCCTTTGTCATAGTACCAGCAAGCTGCTCATCTGATTAGTTTACCTATTTTGTGCAAATTCCTTAAGGCCACATGCTTGACTTTGTCATTTTAATATCTGCATTACATTCTTTTCTGTGGGTCAATAGTTCTTAGCAGAGATTCAGTTATAACTTAATATGTATATAAGTGACATATATTTCTCTGTCAAATCTTTCATTGTGAAAATCAGTCCTTCTGAAGAGCTAATCCAGTTGCTCTCAACCTTTCCAGACTACTGTTCCCCTTTCAGGAGTCTGATTTGTCTTGCATACCCCCAAGTTTCACCTCACTTAAAAACGACTTGCTTACAAAATCAGACAGAAAAATACAAAAGTGTCCCAGCACACTTTTACTGGAAAATTACTTACTTTCTCATTTTACCATATAATTATAAAATAAATCAATTAAAATATAAATATTATACTTACATGTCAGGCTATAGAACAGTGTAAACAAGTCATTGTCTGTATGAAATTTTAATTTGCACTGACTTTGCTAGTGCTTTTTATGTCACCTGTTGTAAAACTAGGCAAATATCTAGATGAGTTGATGTAACCCCCGGAAGACCACGCATACCACACCTCCCCCCTGCCCGGGCTATACTTACCCCTGGTTGAGAACCACTGATCTAACTGACTGATATTTCCAGGATTCAGTCACACAAATCTGCTTTTAAAAAAACACCTCAGGGCTGAAAAAACAATTTATTTTGATTTAATCTGACATCTGATGGAGGCTCCCTTCTCTTATATTTCTCTTTGATGGCCATATGGTATATTAGTTCCCATCTCTAAGGTACAATTTTATGTGCAATTTTACAATTTTTGTACAATAAAAAAATCATATTGTAATGAATCTACTACCAAGGCAGGCACTGTCAGTACTTCAACTCCTAGGCCCTCTAGGCTGTAGCATCTGCTGGTGTCACATTAAGCACTCAGATGCCTAACTAGAAGGAAGAGATTTACTAGGGCTGGCAGAAAGAAACGGTAGCTATACCCAGGGGCGGCTCTATGTTTTTTGCTGCCCCAAGCACGGCAGTCAGGCAGCCTTCAGTGGCATGCCTGCGGGCGGTCCGCAGTTACGCGGATTCGGCGGCATTTCTGCGGGAGATCTGCCGGTCCTGCGGCTTTGCCGTACCCTCCGCCAAATTGCCGCCAAAACCGCAGGACCAGTAGACCTCCCGCAGGCATGCCGCCAAAGGCTCCCTGACTGCCGCCCTCACAGCGACCGGCAGGCCGCCGCCCAAGGCTTGCCACCCCAGGCACTCGCTTGGTGCGCTGGTGCCTGGAGCCGTCCCTGGCTATACCCTCAGCCTTGGTTTGGTTAGGCTAAACAAGCCAAACTCCTTGAGTCTCCTCTCGTAAGGTAGGTTTTTCATTCCACTGATCATCCTACTAGTCCTTCTCTGTACCTGTTCCAGTTTGAATTCATCTTTCTTAAACATGGGAGACCAGCATTGCACACAGTATTCCAGATGAGGTCTCACCAATGCCTTGTATAATGGCAATAACACTTCCCTGTCTCTACTGGAAATACCTCACCTGATACATCCTAGGATTACATTAGCCTTTTTCACAGCCTCATCACATTGGCGACTCCATCATCCTGTGATCAACCAATACAGACAGGCCTTTCTCCACCTCTACTTCTTCTAACTGGTATGTCCCCAGCTAATAGCAAAAATTCTTGTTGTTTGCCCCTCAGTGCATGACCTTGCACTTCACAATATTCAATTTCATCCTATTTTTATTACAACAGTTTTAGAGATCCTCCAGATCTTTTTGTATGATAATCTGGTCCTCTTCCATATTGGCAATACCTCCCAATTTTGTGTCATTTGCAAATTTTATTAGCACACTTTTTGTGCCAAAGTCATGAATTAAAATGTTAAACAATATTGGTCCCAAGACGGATCCCTGAGGAACTTCACTAGTAACCAGCCTGATAGTTCACCTTTCAGTTTGATCCACTGTAGTTTCCCCTTGAACTCCTTATCCACCTTTCAATTCTCATATTAACCCACATCTTCTCCAATTTAACTAAGAATTTCCCATGTGAAACTGTATCAAATGCCTTACTTAAATCCATGTAGATTAGATCTACTGCATTTCCTTTCTCTAAGGGCTGGTCTACACCCAGCCGCTAGTTCGAAGTTCCGGGTTCGACTTATCGAGTCTGGTCTGGACGCGATAAGTCGAACCAGGAAGTGCTCGCCGTCAACTGCGGTACTCCAGCTCAGCGAGAGGAGTACCGCGGAGTCGACGGGGAGCCTGCCTGCCGCGTGTGGACCGCGTCTGAACCGCGGTAACTTCGAACTAAGGTATGTCGAATTCAGCTACGTTATTAACGTAGCTGAATTTGCGTACCTTAGTTCGAATTGGGGGGGGGTTAGTGTGGACCAGGCCTAAGAAATCATCTTCTCAAAGAAATAAATCAAGTTGGTCTGGCATGATCTACCACTTGTAAAACCAGGTAGTATTTTATCCCAATTACCGTTTACCTCTATGTCCTTAACTACTTTCTCTTTCAAAATTTGTTCCAAGACCTTGCGTACAATTGAGGTCAAACTAATGGGCCTGAAATTTCCTGGAACACTTTCTTTTCTAAAAAATAGGTACTATATTAGCAATTTTCAGTCATAGGGTGCAACCTCTGAGTTTATGGATTCATTAAAAATCCTTGCTATTGGCTTGCAATTTCATGTGCCAGTTCCTTTAATATTCTTGGATGGAGGTTATCTGGGCCCCCCAATTTGGCCCCATTAAGATGTTTGATTTTGACTTCCACCTTGGATATGGTAATTTCTGCTTTCATATCTTCATTTCCATTGGCCATGCTGCCACTACCCCAGAGTTCCTCGTTACCCTTATAAAAACTGAGGCAAAGTATTTGTTTAAGTATTGGGCCATGCGTAGATTATCTTTAATCTCCACCCCATCCTCAGACCCATTTCTTCTTTCCTTGTTTTCTTTTTCTTTATATGGCTTTTACTATTGGTTTTGATGTGCTTTGCAAGGTCCAACTCTGCTTGGCTTTTGGCTATACTATCTGACCTCCAAGAGGTAGCTTTCCTTGCTGATCCTTCCCATCTTCCACTCCTTGTTGCTTCTTTCTCCATTGCTGTATCCTCTCTTACTTGATTTTCATCCTGCTCAATGTTAGAATCAGGCGTGGAGATTACATGGGCACCTCTCAACTGTCTCCCATGAATTCCTAGTTTAAAGCTCTTTTATTCAGTTGTGCCAACCTCCATCCCCAGAAGTCTATTTCCCTCCCTATTCAGGTGGAATCCATCCCATAAGAGCAGTCCTCTTTCCGTGAATGCCTCCCACTGGTCAAACATCCCAATTCTCTCCTTGTAGCACCACTGCCTGAGCCATCTGTTGTTCATTATCATCTTGTTTCGCCTTCGCTGTCCTTCTCCAGGAACAGTTGAATCCCATTGAAGATCACCTGATCCTCCATTTCCTTAAGTGGCTTCCCCAGCCTGGCATAGTCTCCCTTGATGCGTTCCAATGAGAATCTAGCAGTATCATTCATTCATTCCCACTGACTCATGATTCCCAGTATCATTGATTCTCACTGAAGGATAATCAGTGGATTCTTTCCTGCTCCCATTAGAATCCTCTTCAGCCTCAGGTCCACATGCTATATCTTAGCTCCTGGCAGACAGAACACATCTTCTGTTCTTGGGATCATCTCTGGTGACAGGCCTGTCCGTTCTCAGTAGGGAGTCCCCAGTCACGTAGACATGCCTCTTCCTGGTGTTGGTGTGATTCTCCAGCCTTCCCCCTTCTGTTCTTTCTGGCTGCAAGTCCTCTTGGCTTTTGTTCTCACTTGCAAACTTCTGCAAGTCACCCTCTGTCATCCTGTGGCTTCAAACTCTGGCTATACCCATTGACTCTTCTCCTCTTTTTGTAGGACTAGCCGCTCTTCTTTTCTTCCTTGCTCTCCCACCTTCTGTTAGTGCCTGCTGCACCCCTTCTTCATTCTCCAACTCAGCAAACCTGTTCCTGAGCTCTATTTCTCCTTTACTAGCCGGTTTTTCCCTCTGCCTGGTTCACATAGTCACAAGCTCATCAGCTGACCCTCACAATTCTCCAGTCCAGCTTGCATCTGTGAATCTTAAATTTCCCCTTCAGTCTGCTCTCTTCTTCCCTCCATCATCTGCTCAAATCCCCTTCAAAACTCAACCATAGTTTCTACCTGCATCTCTAAACCTCAGATCTTCTCTTCCATCAGCTCTAGCAGGCAGCACTTCATACAAATGAAGCACTTACCCTGGTACCTGCTCCAGGATAAAGTACATGCCACATCTTCCACATCCAGTCTTCTTCATTGTCTCTTCTATTCCTGGAGTCATTACCACCACTGCCTCTGTGGCTGTCACAGCCTTCCCTCCTAAGCTCCTGTCAAGGAGAAAAAAGAAGAAAAAACCACACGCAAAACAAAAATGGAACAGCACACACTCCTTCCCCCAAACTTCCCTTCCAAACTCCATTCAAATTCCCCTGTGCCCAGAAGTTTGCTTGCTCCTGTGCTTCTGGCTGGCTGCTTGGCTGCCTCCATAGGCCCCCTAATCAGGGAAGCCCCACCCCCCTAATCAGGGCTCTTCTGTGATCAAAGCCTCTACTTATCTAACAGCACACTGTCCCCTACCAGCTCCTACAAACTAAAAACAAACAACACAAGCAGCAAGCAAACTCTCTCAAGAATTCACTCACTGCCCCTAAGGAACAGGGGCTTGCCTCCCTTCTTCTCTTATGGATCTCCACTCAAACTTTCCCGTTTCCAGCTCTGTTTACTGGCTCCTGCTATGCCATCCAGTTATAATGGCTCCCGCATGGCTCTTGTTTATAGGCTGCTCACCCTGTATCCTGATGTTGCTGGAACCCTGCCAGCCACGGCTTGCTACCCTCCCATTAGTCACCCAGTCTCCCTGTCCCAGCCCCCACACTGCCTGCTTTTGCTGGATTCCTCCCAAATGAGCTTCCTTCCTGCTGACCTATGATTCCCAGTCACTCCTTAAGGAGAGGAAAAAAGGCAATGAATTTGCTGCTCAGCAGAGTCATCACAATATCAGTTATCTTCATCCTATTTCTCCTCCTATTGTTGTTAATGGGATTTTGGCCCTTGCTTTCAATGGAAGAAGGATCAAGCCAATCGCTGAGACTTGATATTGCCATCTGAGGAGTATATGTCAGCTAGAGTCTATGCTGTCTTTGTACAACACTGACATTTTGCTTCTTGCTTTTAGTCTTCAAATTAAATAATGAAATGCTTCTGTTACCTGGTCTCCCAGCTACTTTCAGCTATTAATTGACACTTTTGCAGTACTCAGCAATTCCAGTTATATCCAATTTCCAACATTTCCCCATTGTTTTTTAAACATCATTGGCTTTATCTTAAAATTTGTATTTGTTTTTGTCTGTTTATAGTATAAAGCTTCCAGGTTAGGCAATTATTTCCTCATATTCTTTAGTGTACATTGAATCCCTTATGATATGCTGGGTATAGTCCAAATCTCAAGACCAATTCATTGTTCATTGTTATGCCCATTACCTTTAAAATTCTTTGCTATGCTGAATTAGATCTGTTGCATTGTTTAAATCACATTTCTAGTCATTCCTACTTAATTTTGTGTCCTCGTAACTGTTTTTCAAAGCACTGTGGGATGATTTCTTTGAGAGGTGCTGATATAAATGTAAGTGATTGACTGAGTAAACACAAAGGATCTCAGCTAGCTTTCACACTGCTAACAAACTCCATTTTAAAACAAAATATATCATAACTACCATGAATTTTACTATGAATTCGATGTTAAAAAGGATAATCAGAAGTCACCTCATGATAAGAGTTGGTGGCCACAGTCAAGTTCCTAGAAACCAGGTTTCCACATCACAAAAATAAACCTCACGATTGGCATCCATAATAGTCTCAACGAAGACTGGTCACAGAAAATGTATTGCCCTTTCACCAACAAGGTGGTCTTTCCAGGGCAAAGGTAAATGAGTTTGCAGGGGTTCGTGTAAACGTTTGCACTGCTGCAACAGCTCCAACAATCCAGCACCTTTCACAAGCCCTAAATTTATGTTTGAAAAAAAATCACAGTGACTAGATTATTAACAACATTTTTTGTTGTTTTCAGATGCTTTAGTTCAAGCACCTGATCAGAGACTAACCAGCTGACAACATAGTTCTAACTTTAAAGCAACATTAATTATTGCTTCCTTCTAAATTTACTGAAGGACTAAACATATTTTAGAATGATTATATTGTTTAAATATCTTCCTATCTGTTATAAAATAGCATAAATATTTAGTTTCAAACAAACAGTTTCAAAGTGTCTGTCTACAGTCAGTGACAGACCCTGCACAGAGGAATGTAGTTGGATGTTTTGAAATTCAGCATGATAAACTGTGAAAATGCAAAACAAAATGTGTAAATTACATGGTTGTCATTCTTACCAAATCACTTTTTTGAGGCAGGATTTCCATCTTCCAAAATATGTACTATATATACTGCAGTGGGGTTGAATGGTTGAGAGTAATGGTAACAGAACACTTCTCTTGGGTAGCCCAGGTCTGTTACAGACCAAAACATTTTGCCATCTGATGGCTGTTCAGTGGGCTATCTAGAGACTCTAGCCTGAGTACATTTACCAGAGGAAAGATTACCATATCTTAAAAACTATTGGGACAGTTGGTACCAACCCTCTGGTTGGCACTTTTAGCAGAGAGCAAGGACTGAATGGGCATGGAGGCTGAACTAACCTCTCTCCCCTAGAAATGGTCTTTCTACAACTTGGTTGAGGCCTACAGCATGGGAAGCTGAATAGCCAATGCCCACTCTCTACTTGTCCATCTATAAACAAATGGTTTCAGACCCTAGTCCTGTCAATCTAATTTTTTTGCATAAGCAAAAAACATTCACATGAAAATATATTGCTCTGTCCAGGGAGAAACAGTCAGGTCCCGAGCATTCTGTGACAGCTTCAAAAGTGAGATATGCAGTTGCAAGGAAAGGTAACACACATTCATTTTGATACCTAAGCATCAATAGCTCTGTAGCCAGGGCCGGTGCAAGGATATTTTGCGCCCTAGGCGAAACTTCCACCTTGCCCTCCCCTGCCCCCCCCCGTAACATCGGTTCATTGAGGGGCAAATCCCAATGAGCCTTTATAGACCCCAGGGGCCAGCCCTAGACCAGGTCCCCCCCTCTCCGCCCCCTGAACTCCCCTGGAGGGTGCACAGCCCCCCCGCGAGCCCTCCCCACCCCACCCTGGTGGCCCTCGCCCCTAGTCCACTCACTGGCTTTGCCGGGCTTGGGCCGCTGCAGCAGTTCGGCAGAGAGGAACTGCCTTCTGGGGACTCCTGCAGCAGATGCATGTGGGCAGAGGCCCCCGTGCACCCCCCCGGCTCCCGGGAGTGTGAGCCGCCACCTCCCCTCCCCTTCCCGGAGCAGTCTCAGGGCCCCACGCCCTGGCAGTGGCTCACATGCCCAGGAGCCACAGAGCCCAAGCATGGTGAGGGGGGAACTGGGAGGCACACGGGGGACTCTGCCCGCATGCATCTGCTGCAGTCTGCAGGGGCCCACCGGGGGGGCACCAGGCCACAGCCTGGGCAGGAGGGGCGGGGGGCACGGCTGCTCCCCCTGCACCGCCACCACTTTTGCAGGGCTTCTGCCCCCCTGCACCGTGCCGGCTCTTCCATGGCTGGGGCTCACCGCCCCCGCAAGCCCTATGCAGTATTATTAAACTGGTGCCCCTATGCCCGACGGCAGCCTGAGCTTGCAGCCCGGCGGGGGTGGGGGCGGAGGGACAAGGCAGAAAGAACAACAAGATGCCCGGCCCGCCTCACGGTGGTGGAGAGTCACAGTTCCCCGCAGAGAACCCTGTACCCTCTCCCTCACGCAGAATGGACATGCAGAAGGTACCTAATTAAAAGCACTAAACTTGGAAATAAAAAATGTCAGTCACAGGTTTTTTGATATGCCCTGAGGTTTGTCAGACATTTATTTGCAAAATCTTTGTAGTAATTATGTATTATGGAATACATAAAATGCAGCTCTTCTTTGTTTTACATTTTCTTAATCAGTATTTCTAAGCTGATTTTATATTTTAAATGTACTCGTAAGCCTTCATAAAGTAATCATTCTGATTTTGCTTAAAACTAGTTCATCAAATAGTCAGAAGTAAAGAAAGGGAAACTCTGTCCAGCTATCTGGAAGCAAAAGGCTGTTGCTTCCTTCAATGGGGTTGGGAGTGGGAGTGGGAGTGGGGAGGGGGTGAAGGGAGAAATGAATGGACAGAAAGGACAGGAAGACTTTGGAAGTAAGTTATTTTACTATAGTAATTAAAATGTGTATTTTAGATAAGGGTGGTCTTTTGAATAATTTATTTAAAGAATCATATGTCTGAAGATCCAAGCATTTAAGGCTAAAGATGATTGTGCATCTAAAAATCTATGCAAGGATTTTTTAGAGATGTGATTTTATAATCTTCACCAACTCACTAATGAAATATTTTTAAAGCAAATTTTAAACTAAGGTCCTGTAGACTGACATGTTCTGAGTAAATATTACAGTCATGCACAATTGTTTTTGTCAGTACATTCAGAAACTGACAGTAGATACCTGGGGGTTGGCAAATGCCTGTTAAATGTCTTCATTACCCCTTGAATGGCTCTTTAACAGTTTCAGTGTTGTGCTAATAGATCTGGCAGGCTAGAGACTGTTTCTCTTTTAACTACTAGATCCCCTTCCCAGGAAGACTCAGAGCCTGCAGGAAGGGTCAGAACAGGGATAGGAAAACCAGTAGGGTGGACACTAAGACCCAGTGGTGCCCCAAATTTTCAGATGCCCTACCCAGCTGCCTATGCCTGAGGACGGCCCTGGGCGCCCACAACCACTAGCCGGCCTAGGCCACTGCCTAGTTCGCCTAGTGGTTGCACCGGCCCTGTCTGTAGCAGTCAATTACCTGCTCAAATTCAAATCTGATTTTGTTTAACACCATTCCTGACAACTATTTAGCACTCGTAGACAAATTTAAAACAGTTTCATTTCATTAACACATGGATTTAATGTAACCTAGTTTAATGAAATACCACGCAATTCATTATCTTAGTTTTTTAAATTTACCCTTATGCCTGATGACCAATTACTTGATTTTTTTTGAGAAGCATCGAAAATGTAGGCAGAAAAAATGCCCAAGAAAATAAAATAGAATAAAATAGAGTATTAATGTCAACCCTGGTGACTCTAGTAAACCCTAAATCATCCCCCCTGACTGGCCAGATGCTGAATGCCTGGTGACCACTAGAGCTTCTTCTAATGTTTAGAATCTTCTGGGCTGATGAACACCAAACATAGGGTGACTTCCATACACCTGGATCCTGTAATCTAGTATTACATTCCTTAAGGGAAGGGATTTCCTTTGAGCCTATAAGAGTTATAGGCCGGATTGTCTATGGACCTTCAAGGGCCAATCTCAGTTTGTAGTCAGGGACGTTCAGTGTCTGCTCCCTCTGTGTGTCCCCACTGGGCACAACCATCCCAAACGGGGCAGAGAAGAGGGAAGGCCAGGTCTTCTTTCCCCATGCTGCAATAGTGAGTGCCCCTCCTGTGCACTCCTTTTGCACAGCATGTTGCTCAGGAAAGGTCCCCTGTGGTCCAGTATCTCAAAAACAGCCCCAATTCAGAGCAGTACCTAAATTGAGCTATCTAGTGCTTTGGCCTCATGTAGCCT
Source organism: Terrapene triunguis (assembly GCF_002925995.2). Taxonomy (NCBI): domain Eukaryota; kingdom Metazoa; phylum Chordata; order Testudines; family Emydidae; genus Terrapene; species Terrapene triunguis. Next base: position 51,944,643 of record NW_020664419.1, on the reverse strand, counting down.
CTTTGGCTAGATGAAAATTTTTCCACCAACTCTAGTATAGAGCAAGAATATCTGAAGTGGGTGATACAGCATTCACATTTGAAAAGAGTTAATTCAGCATCCAAAAGGAACACCTACTAGCCTCTACACACAGCCACAGTAGTTCACATAATGCTGGTTACAGTCAAAATAATAACTCAAAAGTCCACCTCTCTTTTTCTCTCTGGATATGCTATATACAAACCTGAGGCTTGATTCTGCTTCTATTTAAGTCCGTGGGAATTTTGCCATTGATTTCAATGAAGGCAAGATCAGGGTTGTTTACCAAATAACACTATATTTAAAAAAATTCTTAAACACTGAAAGAAGATTGTGACAGCGTACCCCATAAGGCTTTATGGGGGGGAGGCTTATAAATGTATGTATGACATAACTGGAATATGTTTTCTGCTGCCTGTGCCATGTAATATATCTCCGTAAAGGTTATGGTCTACTATATCTATTCATCCTATTTGTACATATATATCATTTTCTACTTGAGGTTAAGAATATGGGCGGTATGCTTGCTTGGTTTCTAAGTAAGCTTTGTGAGGCATTTGATCAGCTTCTTTAGGAAGGAATTCGCCAGGTTAAGTACCTGATCAGGAAACACTTGGGGAACAATGCATCTTGGAATGCTCCAATCCACATAAGAAGTCTTCCTGGAGACATGCAAGATACCATGTGGACAATGGCTTCAGCCTGTAAAGACTGAGTCATGCAGGGACATGTGACTTGCCCAGGTGACTCCAAAACTCCATCTTGGAGCTGGACTTTGGATAGGAGTGAGGAGGGGGGTCTCCACCCACAAGAGAGAGTCTATTTAAACCCCTGGGAGACTCCTCCATTTTGTCTTCAGCTGACTTGAAGGGAACTGGAACAAACGACAGTAACTACGGGGGTGTGAGTGATTGCTGGACCCAGACTAAAAGGAGATTAGCCTGTAAAAGGGAGCATTCTGGAACTGGTGAGGAACTTATCTGTATTTAGTTTGATTAGACATAGATTTGCGCATTTTATTTTATTTTGCTTGGTGACTTACTTTGTTCTGTCTGTTACTACTTGGAACCACTTAAATCCTATTTTCTGTATTTAATAAAATCACTTTTTTCCTTATTAATTAACTCAGAGTATGTATTAATACCTGGGGGAGCAAACAACTGTGCATATCTCTCTATCAGTGTTATAGAGGGCGAACAATTTATGAGTTTGCCCTGCATAAGCTTTATACAGGGTAAAATGGATTTATTTGGGTTTAGACCCCATTGGGAGTTGGGCATCTGAGTGCCAAAGACAAGCACACTTCTGTGAGCTGTTTTCAGGTAAACTTGCAGCTTTGGGACAAGTGATTCAGACCCTGGGTCTGTGTTGGAGCAGATGGGAGTGTCTGGCTCAGCAAGACAGGATGCTGGAGTCCTGAGCTGGCAGGGAAAACAGGAGCAGGGGTAGTCTTGGTACATCAGGTGGCAGCTCCCAAGGGGGTTTCTGTGATCCAACCCGTCACAAAGATTATTCTTAAAGTATATTTTATAGTTACCTATTGATCCTTTAACATTGCTTTCTCATCTAGGAGAACTCAAATATTATTCTACATTCAGTGTACCAACATTTTCATTTGATACACAGATATTAAAAATAGTTCCTTTTTAAATATATAAAAATGAGCTCCACTCTATGTAAATAGAGGTGGGGGGATTTTTCACACAGAACAGCTGCCAGAAATGTTAGTTTTCAGACACTACTCATAGTCTTCCATGAACTAATGTGAACTTAAACAAGTATTACACTGGAGGTATCATAAGCATGTTGGGGAGCCATGGCTTAATAGACATTTTTATCTTTCCACAGAGAGTTAATAAATGTCCCAGGTAATTGCAGTGGAACTGCATACATAATAAAGTTTACTAGTAGAAAATAATAAGCAGAATCGTCTGGGTACCATTACGTAATAATTCTAGAGACAGAGCAGTGTGCACTGAACATCTGATAATTTTCTATTTCGGAGACTCATAGTTTATTTAATTATAAAGCCCAGGAGAAATTACTTTATTTCATTTACTGAAATACAAAAGAAACCATAGAAAAGAAACTGACCCATGTTACATAATTTGAAACTGTCCAAAATAAAGAATGGATCATATTATGGGTACTTCTCTCATAAAATAAGATTAATATCATAAATCAGTTAATGGTAATTTTGTGTACTGCAGAAAAATACGCTTTAAAATTCACAGCATTGTACATTGTATTAATAATGCTAGAACATAAGGTTTTCTAATAGACATATTCCAGGTTACTTTGTAATTTGTCCAAGTTTGTAACAGTAACAACTAAATTGCATTTCATAAACATTTTAGTAATATGCCTACAAATAAGGACATGTTTTAATATTCAACGAACAGTTCATCATGTAACACTCAACAGTTGCAAGGCTTAAACTGCTCAATACCAATCAGCAACTGGTTAAAAAAAATTACAAGCCCATCTTGAGACTGCAAGCACCAGGGAAGGGTTTAAAACAGTAAAAATGTTACAAATCTCTGCAGAAGTAACATGGTAAATGTTAGCACTATGATTTTATCTCTATGACGATCACAGCAGACGAGGACTAAGATTCACCTCTGTGAGTTATATTTTTCTATGATTTATTATTATTTGTTATTTCCACTAGATTTATTATATAGAACTATAGTAAATAGCTTAGTGAAATCCAAATATGCCAGATCCACTGCACTTGTTGCATCATTTTGTGTCTAACAGTGTATTGGAAGGCAATTAGGAAGAAAAGGCACACTTGGTCCCCTGCACAGGGGACAGATCATTCATATGCTTGAACACAGGGAGAACAAGAACTGCTCTAGGTAGTGCTGTCAGCTTCAAAGCTGACATAATCACAATTAAGTCACCTTTTGTAGCCCTAGATTAGTGGAGCTAACCAGGCACCAGTCTGGTCCCTGACATAAATTAGAGCAGATCAAAAGTTGCTCTAACTTACGTCAATTTGCCATGACCCCAAGAAATGTTCTGGCAGCTGGAAATAGCTAAACTGCAGAGTCATATCCACTTTCCCCCAGGAATGGCCCTTGTGCTGGAAGCCAAGAGGATGGCTGGCATAGAGTTGCTGCATTGGCTGTATGCCATTCAGGCATTTCCTTGCACAAGAGAAGTACCCATGTATCCTGTTAAACCAGCATTCCTCCTGTTTTGTGCCAGAAGAGCAGGGGCAAGAATATGGACCCATATTACCAGGGTAACAGAGACAATAACAGCTCTTTATTTTCGTTGCCTATCAAGCTTTTGATAAGTCACTTAACGTTGTGGAATTCAAGGCATCATGTGTGGAGTGGCAAATAATGTCTTGTTAAACATTATAGAGACAAAAATATTTGAGAATGGTTGGATGGAACTTTTAACATATGTAGTTATGTGTCAAGCTACACTATTAATGGGATAAAAAGATTTTCTGTTACATCAATTTAGCTAGAAGACAGAGGTTTTGATATTGATATTTAAAAATTACACCCAGTATGGAGTTAGATGATGCTGATTTACTCCCCATGTTTATATGTGATTAAACATGATTTGGACTGATGGAAATATGTACCTTACTTAGTTTTTGGAAGGCAAACCGCGATGAAAATAATGATACACACACCAAGGATTTAATACTTACAGCCAGTTTCTTCACCAAAAAGATATTTGATTGATTAAATTACTGGCTCTTGACTTCTGTGGGATTAGCTTTTATACAGGACAAGACCCAAATGTGGATCTGTTTGCCCAGTTTTTTATTGTATTTAATAAATAAGTTGAGATATCTGGAAATTTAATTTAACTAAAAGTACATTTTAAAATGGCGCAGTGATCAATCATTGATTAATTTAAAAAATGAGTTATGCTTTGTTGCTTTTGGTGGAATTGCTCATTTACAGCAGCCAGCTCAGATGTAAATCCACTAAGCAGCATGAAAGCCTTGCTCCATTGACTTCAATGGGGCCTAGATTTCACACTATAAGTGTACACTATTTCATGGTGGAATAAAGCAGAGGTTCACTAGCTTTTTTATAGTATGGACCATAGCTTAATAAAAAAAATGTCTTTTCATAACTGCAGTGACCACATAGCCTCCTAATGGTGATTGAATAACGTCCCTGTGGCAACTACAACCATTGCTTACTTGCAAAACTAATGCTAGGAAAGTACTGAATGTATTTAAAACTTCTTTTAATGGGACTTAGCAGATGGAAACAAAGAGAGCCAGCCCCATGTGCCCACCCCCTCTCCACAAGCCACCAGGGAGTGCTCTGCAGATAACTGATGGACCATGACCACAGTTCTGGAGCCACCAATATAAAGGATTTCTTGGCATGAGTTTGGGATGGTCGTGCTGCTCACAAGTGTGTTATATGGATCATCTCTACCGAATGTTTATATAATTTGATACCACATCATCATGTGTGCTGTACAGTGCATGCCACATTCTGCACAAGAACTATTTTACAAATTTAATAGGGTTTTAGCATTCAAGAATATATGCAAAATTGGGACAATCTATATTGATTTCGGGTTCCATAAACCTGTAAAGTCATTTAGGCATCTTAAATGAAATACCCATGCAACACAAAGGTACATATAGGCCCATGTTTCCCAGATGAGAGCTTTGAGACTCCAGAATGTAAGGTGCACCTTTAGCACTAATATCTACACACTTTAGCATTACCTTTAGAAACATCCCAGTGGATACAGTTTCCTTTACATTGTTTTCCAACCTTTTTTTATTTATAAAAGAGTACAAAAAATAAGGAAGTTGCTTATCCAAAGGGTGAGAAGAAACTGGAGCATTTTGTGGTATATAAACTAATCAAGTGAAAAGTAATTGATATGCACTTGCTTTTCACAGGCTAGCAAAAATGTATCTCCATGTGCTGGGGAAGAAGGGAGTGGGAAGTGCAAGGAGTTGTGAAGCATAAAGGTAGAACTATCTACAACAGAGGACTCCCCTACTGCGGGGGTGTGACAGGATCCCTGGGATACAAACTGGAACTGTAGGACCACTGTGCCCCCTTAACTCTCCAGCCTGGGCTGTCTGTCATGATGCTTTGCTAGTGACAAGCAGCAAACCCCTCCAGGTGCTGTGATCACTTGGCCACCAGCATGCAAAGATACACCAACCTTAGTTGCATGAATGCTCTCCAAGCCACTCATGAACTATACAGGGGGAGACACCAGCAAATCCCCCCAGCTCCCAGCCTTGCATCCCAGAAATGTACCCTCTTACACCGCTCAAGACCTTCTCTTGAACAATGCAAGCTCATTCATTAGTTCGCCACTTCATCAAAGGATAGTGGACATGGACCAGCCTTTGTAATCTCAGCTGATTCCCCAAGCACTTGAGACAAACTCACTGGTAAGGATAAAACATTAAAATAAATGTATTAACTACAGAAAGATCAATTTTAAGCGATTATGTGGTAGGCATAAAGCTCAGAGATAGTTACCTACGAAAATTAAAAGTAAACACGCATTATAAAACCTAAACTTTCAGACTAAGCAAGATTTGAATCAAACAGCTTTTCTCACCCCACTGGATGTTGCAGGTAGGTTACACTTCTTAATACACAGGCTGAATTTCTTTCTCAGCCTGGGACCAGTCTCCTCAGTTCAAAGTCTTTGTTTTCCCAGCGTTCTTGTTGCCTCCAGCATAGGTGGGGGAGAAGAGGGGAGGTCTCATGATGCCACTGTCCCTTATTTTATACTCTCAATTCATGTCCCAGGGAAGATACTGGTCCAGACATGTCCTGGTGGGCCTTGCTGAGTCACAGAGTTAAGCAATCCTCATTGTGTGGTGCTTGCGCAACCGTCTCTTACAGAATTGTAAATCTCTTGTTTACAATTTCCCTGCTGGTCAATAGCTCATGATGGTTGCTTAACGCCCGTTTGGGTGTGTGTCACTTTCTTTGTTGCCACTACAGAGCTAGCCGTGGACGTCTCCCAGACATACAACATATTCAATATCAACCATATAGCAGAATGTCATAATTCCATATACAATGATGATACACATATTTTGACAGAACACTGAGTTTCAGCAGATCATGAACTTTCATATGATACCTTGCAAGGCATCTGCCATATGAAATATCACACCCACATACCAATGATGAATATGGGGGTTACAGGGTGCTACTTTGAGGTACAGTGTGTCAGAGGGGGAACTCTCAAGCTAAATGGAACAAAGGGATTGTAGCAGAGCTGAGAGCCCCCCAAAAAACAACACCAAGTACTGTATTTTTTATTTATCAGTTGTTTTTTTGTGAACAAGTGATGTTGCTGTAGCAACTGCCTCTGAATAACTGCCCTTAATTTCTGAAATTGGCTTGTTTTGTTCATATTTTTCTCTAACTCAGAAAATCATTTTTGCCCAATAATAATTTTAATGACTGAGGCAATTTGTAATTAAGCAATAAAGACACTCTGCAACATGGAGGATGAAGAGCTGGGAGCAGCAGTGGAAAACCTGAAAGGGCTATTTCGTTAAGAGAGATCTGTTCTTTGCAACTAAAGCATTAAATATTTTGGGGTCAAAATAGTTTTTTTTTCGTTCTGTATGGAATTCTTCCTGGTAAATCAAGAAGACAAAATTAATATTTTAGTTACTCATCTACATTTCTACATGTTCATGGTTGAAAAATAAGCAGGGGGCTTTTTAAAGACTCCTAGACTTTAAGGTCAGAAGGAACCATCATAATCATTTACTCTGACCTGCACATTGCAGGCCACAAACCCTCACCCACCCACTCCTGTAATAGATCCCTAATCTCTGACTGAGTTACTGAAGTCCTCAAATCATGATTTAAAGACTTCAAGTTATAGAGACTCCACCATTTACACTACTTTAAATCTGCAAGTGACCCAGGCTCCATGCTGCAGAGGAAGGTGAAAATCCCCTGGAGTCTCTGCCAATCTGACTTGGGGGGAAATTCTTTCCCAACCCCCAAATTCACTCAGTTTGATAATCTAATGCCTGGTCTACACTGGGGGGGGGGATCGATCTAAGATACACAACTTCAGCTACGAGAAAAGTGTAGCTGAAATCGACATATCTTAGATCGACTTAGATTGACTTACTTCGGGTCCTCGCGGTGCAGGATCGACGGCCGCCGCTCCCCTGTCAACTCCACTTCCGCCTCTCACAGCGGTGGAGTTCCAGAGTCGACGGGGAGCGCATCCGGGGATCGATTTATTGCGTCTAGATGAGACGCGATAAATCGATCCCCGATAGATCAATCACTACCCACCTATCTGGCGGGTAGTGTAGACGTACCCTAAAGTTTCAGTCCTACATCAGTATCTGTTAGCATGAGCCCTGGCACTCATGTGAAGTGGTCCTGATACAGGACAGGGGCATTAAAGTTAACTAGACTTCACACAAGAGCAAAGTTCTACACAAGGCCCCGATCCAAATCTCATTGAAGAGACTAGGTATCCCTCTGATTGTAGTGGCAGTTGGATCAGGCAGAATCAGGTCTTTAAGCTGCCATTTTCTCTAATAATCACAAAAGGTTACAGTAGGCCAGGATGTTCAAAGGTATCTAGGGGAGTTCAGTGCCTAATTCACATTGAAAGGCATGTTTGGTTAGATGAAATTGCCTCGTGTGCAATAAAGCACTGTTTAGCAATTACTACTCAACCAATGATCCTAAAGCTAGGGTTTTCAAAGCGGCACTCAATTCCTATTGAAAACCAATCATGATTTTCATTACTTGCATGCTTAAAGTTAAATGTGAGTTTAAATGCTTTTCTAGATCAGGGCCAGAGTAATCAGCACCTGAGCCCAAGGAATGGACCTATGAAACACTGGCAGTTGATGTTGCCTGATCAATTGATTGTATATGAATTATATTGACTGTTTAAGAGCTCCCCATTAACACTTTGAGTTTAATAGGTTCTTGTCCCAAGATGAAGCCTAGTATTATTAAAATTACTATTCGGTTGGGAACCCCAATGTGCATGGTTGCAACTCACACACTTAGGAAATCATATACTATATTTATACTAGTTTTTTTTCATGCAGTCACAAACACTCTAAACCAGCAAGGTAGATGGAGATAATACAGAGTGTATATGTGAATATCCATATACTCATACCATCCCTTGCAAAGCAACCTAAAATGTTAGTCATTATCTTCCTCATCATCATCTCCTTTCTCATCATCATCACCATCACCACTGGTCATCATCCTGGCATCTTCTAAGGCACACAGGCCAGGATACAGCTTTTATCATATGTTATACTGACACCACTATGCCTAGCACATATTCAGTAGGGGGTTCAGCCCATTTACCATATTTGTAGTTCTTCACCCAATAATGTTGGGATGCCTTTCTCCCATAGGTTAATTAATCCTTTCCCCTCAAGCTTATTAGCATATATGTCAATTAGTTGCCATGGCATGTTTGTGGTCAGATATCTGGGATATCCCTAAATTAAAATACCCCAAGCTGGTATAAATTAGCATCTTGTGGTTATCTATCAGCAGTTTAGTTATGATCTAGGGTTACTCTTAGTTAGCTACTTGTGATAAGGCTTGGAGGCATTATGCCTTAATTAACCTAGTTAAGCTAGTATCTTACAGGTCTTGAGGTTTGTAGGTTCATTGCATTACTGCTTTAACTTATACCTATGCCTTACCTAGCAAATATCTATATCTAAAGGCTACATGGCCTTCTGATCTCAGTGGATCCACTCCAATAGTGCAAGTAGTTACAAATATGGAATGCATTCCAAAACCATTACCTGCATGTCAAAATAGTCTTGGATAGAAATATCACCTAAAAGCCAGCTAAGCAACCTACTGTTTGTTATTTATTGTTTTTCAGACTGCCTGTAAGCACAATGTAATTTTTGTTATAACCTTATCTTAATTATTTTAGCAACATGTGTTATTACATTTGACACGAAATGAAATTATATTACCCAGGGAACTCAAACAAGTCTAATGAAACTTTCTGGCCTCAGAGAGACTACTCTAATTAAAAATCTCGTATAACCTGAGAAATATTGAACTGTAGCACTCAAATATTTGCTTTGGATGCAAGAAAACTAGCAAGATTTACCTTTCTTCATTCAAAATTGTTTTCTCAGCTGTGTTAATTCTATGCTTATTTTAATAGGAGAAAGAGCAATATTTAAGGAACTGACTGACTGATTCAACAACAAAAAGAAGTCAGACTTCCAAGACCTTGCTAGGGCTTCTGTTTGAAGGCAACAAATGAATCAGACATTTACAACTAATACAGACTGTACACGTGTGACCATATCAAAACAGTTTAGAAATTGTGCTGCTAATGCAGAGTTCAGATGTTTAAATTAAATAAAAGAACCACACTACAGAAATATAAGTTCCCTACATAGGGAACAGAAATTTGACAGTTGAGGGTGTGCTGATTTGTGTAATCTGTACAAAGAATGAATTCTTTATGAAAATTGTTGTACCATGGAATGCTTCTATGTCTATGTGTATCCACCCTGGCTGACAAGGCTATATGCATGTCTCTCCCAGAGTAGATTCAATGGAGAGTAGTCAACAACTACACTCTGACCACTCAATAGGCGCTGGGAGAAGCCACTTCCTCCAGCTTGCCTGTAGGGTGCTGGGGTTTGTATAGTGGACGATTATCAGCCGCAGGCCAAAAGAACCAGCTCTTGGTGGTGGGACTCGACGGACTCACAGAGTTGCACGGCAAGTTTTGGGCAGGGAAGGGGAAGAGATGGGCACACTTTCATAACAAGGGACTTTGGTTTAATTGCAGGATCAATCAAGGCCAAAGCAAGCTGACCTGGAAAAAGAGAGGCTCTGTGATTGAAAAGACAAGCCAGACACTGCAGTAGAGGACTCTGAGCCCAGACCAAAGCATGCTCTAGAGTGGTGAGGAAACAGAGACCCAGAAATTCATGTAAGGTTCATTATTTTTGTATAGATCTGTGTATTTCTCCTTTGATTAAGAGCAATGCTGGTTTAGAATCCTGTGCAAAGTCTGTATTTGTTGTGTGTTACAACTGCCACCTGCCCTTGAAGAGTTAACCTGTGGACCCGGAACCCCACACAACTGGAGTTCTAGGAGAGGGTGTGCTTAAGCTTCAGTGGAGTCTGAGGGATCAGTACTGGTAACAGGGGAGGGGAAGTTGGACTGTGATGTCTTAGCTCTCAGAAGAGGGTGATTAGATGGAGGATCTGCGCACTCAGTAGGGGTCTTGGGGTATGGGACCCCAAACCAGGGGCAGTGCCTGAATTCAATTCAGACTTCAGAAACTTGAATAAAATGGCAGCCAGTGGTTCTTTCACAGTCTGGTTAGTGCCCAGGACAGGGAGCATTCAAGCAGATCTGTGGCAGAGGACTCTTCAGACAAAGGTATAACCAGATCCAATAGCTGGAAACTGAAGTTAGACAAATCAGACTTGAAATAAGATGCCAATTTTTAACAGTGAGGGTAATGAACCATTGGAACAACTTACCCAGGGCTGTGTTGGATTCCTCAACACTGGAAATTCGATTATCACAAGGGTCCTGTGGTGGGGCGGCTGCCCCACGCCCGGAGAGGGTGGGCTGCGGCAGGCCTGGGCGCCTGCGTAGACGCGCAGCCAATCCGAGAAGGGCTTACTGGGAGCCAATCAGAAGACAGATTGGGACCAGCCAATCAGGGCCCGGCTCAGCCATATAAAAGACTGCTCAGAGCGAGAGCACTCAGTCTGTCCCAGGCCTTCAGAGGGGAAGGTCTGTCTCCAGAGCTGGGAGGCCAGCACCACGGACAGCGCAGTGCAGGCCAGCTTCAGAGAGTAGGAGAAGGCCCTACTCCGTAGCCTGCCAGGCAGCAGGTCGGGAAGGAGAAGGCCTAGCACAGAGAAGGGCCGTTGGGGAAGTGGTCCAGAGGAGTAGTCAGAGGAGGAAGGAGAAGGAAGACAGCAAGACTGTCACCAGAGGGCCTCTGGACCGGGACTCAGAGTAGTGGGCGGGCCTGAGTCCTCCCCCCCCTTTCCCTCCTTATTGTTCCATTGGGCCATACCCTCAGCCATAGGCCGCAGGGAGTGGCCGGCTGAAACTACACCAGATCCTTGACCGAGGGGATCGGACTTGAGGGTGTAAGACTGTGGGTCATCCAACCCCCACGGAAGGGGGTGTGAGTGGACAAAGGGACACTGTCGGAGGACAGTGTTCCTGAAGAGGACGCCGTATGTTGGGGGCAACGCAAGTCTGCGGACCTAGCAAAGGCGAGACGACAGGCGGGACGCCACCCGAAGAGGGCGCCCTACTGGTTTGAACTAATTCCCCGAGATGACCAGGACGAGGCGCCGCAGCGGTGAGCTACTACCCTGTCACAGGTCCCTTTTGGCCTTATAACTGAAGCTGTGAAAACTGACCTGGTGTGCAGGAATAGCTACTGTATTTGTGGTATTTTATATCATTAGTTTATTACAATGTTTTCAACATTATTGTGAATTCTGTGATGCATAAGGCGCATTAAATGAATTTAAGAGCTTATGCTTGATATCATGAATTCTTGAATCCTTAGAAAACAAACTAAAATAAAATTGCAAATTTTGTATCAATCAGGGGCAACATTCTTATCTCGCCTTACTTCATTTCAGCTACAAAACTTTAAAAAGCCTCATGGTATGAGTGGAGTGGCTGTTCAAAGTATTCTTTATGTTAGCAAATAAGAACTACATTTAATGACAGTTGAGGTTGCAGTGGGACACACCTCTCACACACAAAACCATAAAAGCATGGAAATAAGAAGTGAAGAGGAAAGGCTTGTGCAGTCCTTTCCAGCTTTATATTGCATTTGACACTGTTGATAACACACTCCATAAGGCTTTCACCTCCAACAGATATCCAAAAGTAATTTGTACCCAAATGCAATACACACTCCAACGTCACCAAACTTGCTCTCTCACACAAAACCTTAACAGTGACCGCACATGCTCCTGTATCAGCTATATCAACAGATCAGTACATCTGACTGACACACAGTCCATGAATTTGAGAAAGTTATTTTGCCTCAACCATGCTGAGGTGACTGTGATGAAATTTCACAGTATGAAGGTAGAAAGAATGCACAAGTTCTTAAGTAATAAAAAACATGTAAAGCCGAGTTCTGTAATGCAGTCTTAACTACAGCAGAGCTGCCACAACACCATAATACATATAATTAGCCTAAAGTAGTTGTGTTGACTATTTGCCTGGCTAACAATGTTCTCTTAGGTTGTGTCTACACTGGAGGCTTTCACAAACAAAAATTCCCACCAATTTTGCTCATGCAGACAAGGCTCCAGGAGCTCATGGTATTTTTATCACTCAAGTAGGTTTAACCGATAACTCTGAAGTGCCCCTTACCTCATCCTGTCCCTTTTGGCACTGACTCAAAATGTCTCCACCACCATCCCCATAAAACCCAGCTTAGTCTCCAACTCTGTCTTTCTCCTATCCCTGCTCCCAGTACCCATTTCTCTCCTCACTACCCCTGTGCCCTGTCATCATCACCTACATTTTTCTGTCCAGCTGAAACTGTTGTGTGGCTATAGGTGCCACCACCAGTGTTAGATCTATATTATAGTCTGTAAAATCACTGTATTTTGAAATAATTAAAGTGATTCACACCTGTCAAAGCTGGGCTGCCACCATTTTCCAGGAGAACTGGCCAAACCTTGCTCACTTATTCACTTAGGGTCAGATTTTGATGCCCTTACTCATGGTGAGCACCATCTTACACCAGCAGCTGTCCCACTGAAATCAATGGCACTTCTTATGGTAGGATCTGGTTCTGGCCGTTAAGCTGTCCCAGTGAAATCAGTGGAACTGTCTGTGTGAGAAATACCAGCAGAATCTGGCCCAATACTGCTAAGTTGTTGTGTAGTGCTCAGATATGCATTTTTTTAAACCAAGATGGGATGTTTTTCTAAAAGATACGCTCTTGGGATTATTTGGGGGAAGTTCTATGGCCTGTGGTATACAGGAGGTCAGATTAGAAGATAACTGTCCCTTCTGGCCTTAGATTCTATGAATATTTTGAATGTCATATGCATCATAATGTATGTGGGTTTCTCATGTCGTTCAAAGGGGACAGAGACACAAATCCTGTACTCGGTTATAGTGTCAGTCCAGAGCAATTCCACTGAGCCAAATCCAGCTCGTCTTACTCAATATCCTACAAAGTGGTGGCCCACGTTGTAAGAACAGCATGAATCTATTTTAATTAAAATTGCACTGTATTGGAGTTACTCCCAGTTGTAACCCATTGAACTGAAAAATGCATTTGGTGCCAAAATTCTTATATGATCAAACTAAGCAGTCTGCAGCCTCAGCCCACACTCACTGATGCTGGTTACAAAACCCCCCAGGAAAAAAATCCAAGATAGAAATCAGTGTTTTATTTATTTTGGCAATCCAAATGACTAACACTTTTCTAACCTAGCAGTTTTTATATCGAACATGGCCAAACCGTTCTCTTACTCAGTCTTTTTATTCATGAAGATCGAGCTATTTCTCCCTGAAGGTGTTTGAGAGTGACTTTTTTAATTAGAGAGGTTGAAAGATGAAAGTATTTATAGTGAAATAGACAATGAGTCTACTGATCAGCATGAATGATGATATATATATGAAAGTGAAAGGCAATGCGGTGCAGAATACAGCATCAGGCAGATTGTCAGATATTTCTATGGGCTTTAACGGGAACTTTCAACGTGGCAGATGTTTACTGTATGTCAGAGGTATGTTACCTTCCCTGCTAAAATATCAGTAACATTTCTGCTTTAGTTTAAAAGAAGAGAATGAGATTATGCAAGTAAAAATGGCATCAGTGATGGTATCAAAACAATTCAATATATGTCAACAACAATGTTCTCCTCTCAGTTATGTAAGAAAGGAAATTGAGTTATTGTTCTCTTCTATTTATTAAGTGCCAAAAATGTGATTGGTGCTGTACATGACACAGAAGACACAGTCTCAGTCCTGAGTAACTTGTAATCTAATACAATTACCTTAGTTGCAGTGCAGGCATTTAATGTGGATTGGAAAAGAACAAGTTGCCCTAAATATTGCCACTTCGTACATGATAGGAGTCAGCCAGTACAGTCACACTGAAGTGTTTTGCCTGTGTGAAAAGAAAAAAAAGGGTCCATTAAAGATGGTTGGGACCTTGTTAGCTAATAATACAGAAAAGTTTCTTATCTGTGACTAGAGTTCTTATATTGTCCCCCAACTTTATTTTTTAAGAACAGCATAAATATTAGGGATATAATCCCTCAACCCAGCCAGCCGCTAGCCAGATGGAAGTGGATTAACATGCTGTGCTAAGTACAGTAATATGAATCCTTCCTGTTAGCACTAACAACCTGCATCCTGTACAAACTGTTTGCCTGTCAGTTTCAGGAGTTTCAAAAATCTATTGAAGCATAAAGTTGGAAGCTTTGTTGGAACTGTGATAAGAAGCAGGAAGATTGTCACACGTTAATTATATCCACTACTAATTGTTCATCGCTTGGGAAATAAACAATACTACTGTTCCTAATGAACAAGACATAAGAATGTTTAAACTGCAGATGGGAGTGTGGGCATAATCAGTTGCTCACAGAATGTTTGGAGAAGCTCAAGTCTGACAAGTGACTCTCTCATCCCATTATTTGTTCTTGCTGCTGCTGGTTTACGGTAATTGAACAAAACAAATCAGAGATGAAAGTTGTTTCTTGATGTGAATACTTCACTATTAATAAGTTATAAAACAAGCAGGCAGAGTTATACAAAATGGTGCTTTATTAAACATGCCAAGC